>NC_085845.1:49728023-50050523 GCF_035594765.1 Anolis carolinensis
TCAAAGTGCTGGTTATGACCTTTAAAGCTCTAGAAAGTTGTATTGCAATGTTTTAGTTGTGAGCCACTTTTGAGTCTCCGTGTGGAGAAAACGAGTTGAATAGAAATAAACAACAACAACAACAACAATTCCAGTTAAGAAATAACATATGCATGGGATTGTATGCATCGTTACTCATTTCAATACCAGGTGCTGAGTGTGCATTTAATTATTGATTTCAACATTAGATGATGCATTTACATGGAAAAATTAATTGATTTATTTATTTTCTTCCAGGTGTTGATGCTGCTGTGCCAAATATCAAGGAAAAGGTTGAGGGATAGTACCATTCACTCTTGTTTTGTGCAGTTATAAAACAGCTGTGTCCTAAAAAAGGAAGTGAAAAGACATATTGATCAAATGCAACTCTTGCTGTCATGCAATATAGTTGGCGATATGTGCAGAAATAAACTTCATTGTTCCAATGTGGAACAACATTTTATGGTTGGAATATAATGCATCACTAAGTTTCTTCTCAAAGGCAGAGAAGAAAGATTTCAGCAATTTTCATCTCATTGTAAGAAAGTTCTCACAGATCACATGGTTTCAAAGGAACTTATTCACAAACTGGAACTTATTGTGCACAAAATTTGCACATAGCTGTTTTATTCTAGAAACAGCCCCCGGTGGGTGAGCTCCATCTGTCATCTCCAACTCCATGCGGGGACATGAGAGAAGCCTCCCACAAGGATGGTAAAACATCAAAACATCTGGGCATCCCCTGGGCAATGTCCTTGCAGACAGCCAATTCTCTCACACCAGAAGTGACTTGCAGTTTCTCAAGTCACTCCTGACACAAAAAAAGCATTTTATGTGGAAAAATAAGATTTTCATTATGAAACTATACATTTTCTGTAAGGAAAATATTTTTTCAATGCAGAATTATCTCTTTTTTCAGAAATATTAGCTCCTACACAAAATGTGGTTTCCTGCACAGAATATGTTATTTCAATCACATGTCAATGTAATGGGGAACAAAAATACCAATTATTCGTTCTATGCCATAAACATCTTTTTCTACACATAAATGAATATTTTTTGCATCAAAATGTTATTTTTCATGCAGTAAATGTTGTTTCCTGTACAGAAAAATGCTTTTTCTGATTACAACAATCACATGGGAATTTGCTGCAAAACAAGTTTCTGAACTGTGAAGATTCTTTTCAACAAAGTTTCCTAACACTTGAAAACATGTTTTTTCAACCATTTTGCACATGTTCTTGAATATTATTCAGAGTGATTGTATTTCCTTTGGCAATGTTGATTTTTTAAATAAAATTATATCACATGTTTTAATGTGTTGTAAATATACAGTTCCTTTCTGGCAAATATTGTTTTATCCTCTCATTCTTTCTTCGTTGTCCTTCAAATCTGGGAAATTATTTCAGGATAAGAGTAGCTGAACAACAACCTGATGATAGCCTGATCCCCAAGAAACAATAGGCAATGAGTAAATGAGCAGTGCAGATATTGGACTTTGTTTCTATAAATTTCTTCTGATCAAGGATAAAGGGCTTGTTCTTGTTGTTTTTCTATTGTTTTTTTTAAATACTTATCAATCTGTATGTGATTTTTATTATGGGATATTGATAATTGTGTGGGCTGGACTTTTAGTTTATATTTCTTGATAAAGACTTATATTTCCTTTGTATTTTTTTAAATCCCTTACTCTCTTTAAGAGGATGACAAATGGGTATTTCAAACTTCTTGCACTTGTTTTCTTCTTTCCAAAGCAAAAACAAGGAGAAGGAAACAGTAAAATCCTGGTTGGGATTTTTCATCTCCACTTTAGCAAGGTTTTTCGAGTAGTAATATAATATAAATGTAAAAACCAATTATATTAGAATTAATGCTAAGTGTAATAAACATCCCTTCTTCAGGGTAAACATAATCAATGTAAAGTATGGTTTTTAAAAAAGGTTTTTAGCATAATTATAATATAGTGGTGCTTCTTCATTAACTAAATTTCCTGGAACACTACAACATTTATGAATTATTTAGGTCCTGTTTTCACTCTTTTACTACACAACCAAAAAAGGCATATAAGCTGAGATGCAATGATGATTGCTGAATCAACACAGCATCATGAGCAGAGCTTATAAACCATACTAGGATGTTGGTTTGTAATATTCTCCAATATTTATCTCCTGGAACACCCCTGAACATCTCATCAAGCTTGTTCGGCCCCTTGGCTTTATCTTTTCTCTTAATAAAACCCTTGATTGCCAAGCTAGAGAAGTGATTATAGGGAGTTTGTACCATTTATACAGTGTTGGACAAGCAGGGTGGTTCTGCCATTAACCATGGCGAGATGATCTCCCTACATGACAAGGTGCATCTACACTATAAAGTGTGCGCAGTGTGCACTTTAGCTGCCATGGCACAAAGCTATGGAATTATGGGAGCTGTAGTTTTACAAGGTTTTTAGCCTGAGTGCTGGTACCTCACCTAACCAGGACTCCCAGGATTCCATATCATTGACCCAAGGCACTTAAAGTGGTGTCAAGTTGCATTAACTCTATGGCATAGATACATCCAGGGCAACAGGCTCCTCTTGCTTTCCTTTCCAAGTTGCTAATGGTGAAATTAAGGGGAAAAAGGTGGCAGACAATGCATAGGGATTACCCATGTCCCAATACCCTTGAAAAGGAAGGCTCCAAGGAGGAGCATTTTTATTCTGCTTAGAGCTGGCATCTGGTATGGAGAAGATACACGTAGGCTCCTCTATTTCCTTATATAAGAGACTCCATAGTACAACTGGTCTTTTGTGTGGTTGAAGCCCTGTGGTTATGTCTTCATCATTCTTGCAATGGGTGTACATTGTCTTATTCTTCAGTGGGGGAATGGGCATGGACACATCACTACACCCAGTTCTTCTTCAGGGGTACTGTGGTGGTAGGCTGCTTGTGATGTTTCTGATTCTTCTCCTTGGACTTGGAGAAGGTCTTCCTCTCCAGTGCAACAGTATGGTGAAGGCTGTTGTGCAATATGTTTGGAAGGGTGACATGTCAATTCCCATCTCATACAGTGTAAGTTTGGAAAAGCTTAGACAGAGAAGGGCTACAGCAAAAGGAGTCAAGTTATTGTGACAGCTAGTGCACACTGGTTGTGCCTAACCCATCATCCCCTTCCTCACCAGGCTTTTGAACTTTCAGAAGTCACAACAGGCCTTGTCTTGCTGCTGAACGTGACATATCTATGGTAGTAAACAAAGCATCAACCACCTAGTTTCTAATTTTAGGATGCTCTTGTATTCCTTTTAAAATATCCTGCCTACATAAGGATCTTTATATAGCATCCACCTACAATTGAATCTGTGGGCCTGAGAAGGAAATATTTGAAGATATCTGGTGCCTGACTTCTTAGGAATGCACATTCCATGTCCGAGATGTTAGATTAGGAGACATGCTAACTCCATTACACTGATCACTCCATTACACAACAGACTTCTTGAACAAACTGCTTGAATTAATCTCAAAAGCACTGCCCATTTCTGAAAGAAAACTGACAACACAATAAATGTTTGAATGGAGGGTGGTAACAGCCTTTCTCCTTTCATGCAGTAAAGTGAGGCTTACTTGAGGATGTTATTTGTACAATATAAGGCTGCAAATGTATTTGGGATCTTGTGGACTGAAGATTTCTTCTATACATTAATGGAACTTCATTTTGGCTGTATTGTATTGATGGATGATGATAGTGACTGTTGTTCTTACTAGTAGTCAAAGTATTTCTTATTAATTGCTTTCCTGACCATGAGGGCTAACAAAGTGATGCATAAGAAAATATGGCTATAATTGATATTCACAGCTATGAATATGTAATCTAGTTACACACTCATGACTGGTTTATATTCACAGTTTCTACATATTCAAAAAAGAAGGGCAGGTTTCCCAATCTGAATTTACCAGACAGCTGTCAAACAACAACAGTCGGCTCCTCTGGATGTTGTGCTGGAGATAACCCACTCCTGCAAGTTATCTCCAGTTCAAGGAGGGATTGTTTAGCTAACTAGCTGATCTAGAATCATATCCTATATTAAAACACTCTTCACAAAGACATTAAAACAATTTTAAAAGCCAATTTTAAAAACTAAAACCATAAAGAATAATCTTTTCTTTTTGATTGAGCAGCAATAGAGGAACTGTACAACCAAAATTCTGCTACAGAGAAAGCTGGACCTTATGTAGCAGCAATTCAATTGCACAAGAGAAAGCTTTGTCTTCTGTATTCATCTTTTTTCTCAAGGTACTGACATATACAACAAAGCCTCTGCTGATCTCATACTACTAGAAGACCAATATTACAACCAGCAGTTGTTCAGATATTCTACCTCTCTGGCATTTAGGACTTTATTGAACCAAACCAGCACTTTCAAGACTATGGCATATTGGCATAAGTTCTCTCATAGCCTGACCCATTGAAACCATTAGATTTATCTTTGTGTTGATTCAACAACTGATTGAATGGATCTACTTTACTCTAGCATGATATCAGACAAAATTACTAATGTTTTGCACTTGGTCTTGAACATGTCTGAAACACAGATATCATGCTAGAGTAATCTAATCAACAGGTAATTAAAGTATAGTATCACTAAGAATACATGTTTTCCCCTAATATGAGTTTCCTCAATCAAAGTTGGGGAAGACAAAGTACTTCCAACGTTACTTTCAGATACCACTCACTTCTCCAAGTCAATGGGAAGAGTACCCAGAATTGGTTAAATTCTTTTGACAACCAAGGCAAGAAATTATGAATAGGAAAAACATGGGACTTCAGATTTGGTTGATCACAACACTCATTGACTCTGACCATATTAGATGGGTGTCAAAGTCCAACAAAATTTCACAGGCCATAGGTTTTCTGTCACGTGCATCTGGAAGTGAGTCCAACTGGAGATGTTGAGTCTTATCTCTGAGAATATGTAGAACAGGGTTCCAATGCTAACTATTTTCTGTTATTGCTTTGATGTCTTGGATTTGTACTGATTGAGTAATATTTCTGGACATTTGTTGCAAGAGAATATTCAAGGTAGTGTTAATAGTGCCATTATTTACAAGGTCTGTATACCATTGTGGGGTGGCATTTTGTGGTACTGTGTTTCCAAAGTGAAACAGAAGCAAGAAAAGAGCTGTAACTTTTTTCTTGATTGCTTCTCCCACTCCAAAAAAGTAGTTTTTAGTTCTAGCATGTCATACTTCTCAGTTTAGATTTTTGTTCACTCATGGGTGAATGTCTTCCAAAGGGGGTGTTTTTAAATTTTGTCATTTTATAGCATTTCTTCCCATCAGGAAGATGGGAAGTTTTGTTTTTATTGCTGCTGTTTAAGTCAGGAAAATTGAACTCAGTTAAAAGCAACAACATAGACATATGCATCCAGGAACACACCAGCAATTGACTGAAATGTCACACTGAGGCTGAATTGAACTTAGATTCAGGCCTAACCTCCCAAGACCAAGGTCAGAATTTGTAATTAGACAGCTCTTGTGGAGAATTGTTTGGAAGGAGAGAAAAAAAGGCTCTCTTGCTGTTAGCTGAATACCAGAAAAGACGTAACAGATTTCCCTGGCAGCAGCTGCTCCATTATTTTTTGTAATTCATCTTGCTTCTTATTATTTCTGTCCTGCTCAATGCTAACTTCTACCAAAGGCATTTGACCTCCAACAAAGACAGACAAATGGCACAGCTTGCTCCACGGTCCTGAAAAAGATTGAGCAGGGATTGCTGGAAGAACAGCACAACTGTGTAGTCTCTCAACAACCTATAGTTGACAAAACTATTGTTTTCTCAAGTACCAAGTGGTGGAGGACCAAGAATATTAACTTGGCGCCTAGACATTGGAGGACATAAAAGGAGTGGTTGACAAATGTCGCCAGCATGTGGCACCACCTGGTGGATAATGCTGCAGTCTAGTCTTAGTTCACTTTCTGTAAAATGAGAGTTCTTTTCACCAATCAGAAAATAAAAAGTGAATTATTTTACCAGAAAATAGCTTTACTCATGGAGGGCATAGGAGCATTTCATTAAGAGATCAGGTAGACGCGATTTTGCTTATTGACGTTCATAGAATCAAGGAAAGAATCCCAAAGGACATGTTGGATTAGGACTTCCAGAGTCTTAGTCCAACATAAACCACTGCATCACATTAATATAGAGGAATTAATGGGCACTCTGGTATAACTTCCATAAAGAAGTTGTATGCTGATTTTTCACACCTTCTAGACAGTTATAGAGTGTTATTCCCATCATCTCCACTTCTTATAGCACATATGACCAGGAAAGATGCCAAATAACATTTTCATAATCTGTGTAGTGTTGGCATTACTCTTTCTCCAACCTGATCCCAATTTAGCTTTCCTCTCTCTATTTGTTTAAAGCACCAGGCACATGTTGAAGTTATTCTGCAGTGCACATGTGTGATCCTAGTTAAGATGAAAGCAATGCTGTAGGACTGTCATGAGTTAGATGGACAAGGCGGAGACTATTGAGAGTTTAACCATAAACACAAGGTTTTAAAAAGCATAGATACATGGAAAACAATTGCAATGGCAGCCGTAGGGTGGCTGAGATAAAAGAAGAAAGTAAAAGCAGCTGTTCTAGCATTTTAAAGATTAGAAAAGCGAAAGTAGCATTTGAAGGCAGATCTAGGTATGAGGTCCAAGGGCCCTGTGTCTCCCCTGAAGATCTGGACAGACTCATATATAAGAATATGGTCCTTCAGATAGCAGAAACCATGCTCTAAGGTTCTGCATTCTCTTTGACCAGTTGTGTTTCTGCTTCAAATCAAAGCTAATCTTTATCTGTTCTAGGCAACTGTGTAAGACCTCCTCTCAGTCCCACCCCCATCCCAAGCATGACTGGTGGGCATGGGAGGGAGGGCCTTCTCCGTGGTTGCTCCGTCTCTCTGGAACTCCCTCCCCATTGAAGTTAGAACTGCTCCTCCCTCCCCTCCTTTAAAAAACATCTAAACACTCATATATGTTCCATAGCTTATGGAGAGGTTGATGAGAAATGAACCCTCCTCCCTCACGACCGATGTCCTGTCAAGGGTTTACACATTTGTAGAGTCACTTTTGCAGTTGTCTCACTTATCCAACATTCTGGATTATCCAATGCAGTCTGTCTTTTAGTAGTCAATGTTTTTGTAGTCAATGTTTTCAATACATCGTGATATTTTGGTACTAAATTCGTAAATACAGTCATTACTATGTAGCAGTACTAGGTATTGAACTACTTTTTCTGTCAAATTTGTTGTATAACATGATGTTTTGGTGCTCAATTTGTAAAATCATAACCTAATTTGATGTGTAATAGGGTTTTCCTTAATCCCTCCTTATTATCCAACATATTCACTTATCCAACTTTCTGCTGGCCCGTTTATGTTGGATAAGTGAGACTCTACTGTATATACAGTAAGTTATGATTTTACAAATTAAGCACCAAAACATCATGTTATACAACAAATTTGACAGTAAAGTAGTTCAATACGCAGTAATGCTATGTAGTAATTACTGTATTTACGAATTTAGCACCAAAATATCACGATGTATTGAAAACATTGACTACAAAAATGCATTGGATAATCCAGAATGTTGGATAAGCAAGTGTTGGATAAGTGGGACTCTACTGTATTTCTAGGTTCTATACTTAAACAGTAGTTATTGCTATTGCACTTTATGAGGTCTGATTGTTTATCTTCCCCATAGAGTCTATTTGATACGCGCTTTTAACTATGATTTGTTATTTTATTGTGCTGTGCTTTTATGATTGTATATAGCATTGAATATCTGCTTTTATTTTTATGATTGTGTATGGCATTGCATATTTGCCTTTGTACTTGGAAGCCACCCTGAGTCCCTTCAGGGAGAGAGGGTGGGTTAGGGATATATTATTGTTGTTGTTGTTATTATTATTATTATTATTATTATTATTATTGAAACAAAGACATAGTATGACACAGCAAACGAGATATATATGCTGGATTTCATATCACAAAATCACAAGTCGAACACTTCCTAGTGTTTAGGACTATGCGATGTATTTTTGGATGATGCGTGCAGATCCCAGTAAGGTGGCCTTTTGCAGTTGACAGATCATAATTTTGTCAATGTTTATTGTTTCGAAATGCTGGCTGAGATCTTTTGGTATGGCACCCAGTGTGCCAATTATAGGACCACCTGTATTGGTTTATGCCAGAGCCTTTGCAGTTCAATTTTGAGGTCCTGATAACGGCTGAGTTTTTCCTCTTCTTTTTCATCAGTCCAGCTGTCACCTACACCCATTCAAGTGGGCAACATTGGCACATTTAATCATACCTGAAGTTATATGACATCATTCTTGAATCTCATGTTGCCTGATTTTGGGAATATTTTTTAAATATTTTTGGGTGTTTTTTTGTGGAGGTTTAGGGAACTTAGCAGGAACTATAATTTGGGCACTTTATAGGTAGATTTCAGGCAAAAAAAATGCATAAAAATTGCAAATCTTTTAGTCTGGAGGCATCGGAGGGCTTCAGGAGCTGCATTTAGAGATCCCAGAGACTGCATGTCTATCCCTGCCCTAGTACATAATTGAGCAGATGGCACAGATAAGAGTTAATCATACAAATAGATAATGTTTGTATTTCTAAGTGATGTGGGAATTTATGGGGTGAAGGTTGCTGCAACTTTGAATGACCGACTCCATTGGCTCAGGACAAACTTCAGTAGATCAAGGAAAGGTCCTTGAAGTTGTTTATGGATTCATCCCAGTTTGTAGAAATATTTAGCAGAACTCTGAAATGAAGAAAAGGGCAATGTTTGAATATGCAGTGGCACGGATTTCAAAGAATACAAATTACAGTAAAATATCTTTGCTTTCATTCTCGTCACTTGCGTAGGAGTTTCATTTGAAGTACAATCCCCTAAACACTGATGGAAAGAGCATTAAGCAAAGAATGAAATGCTCTTTCAGGGAGGGGGCTTCCTACCGTGTTTCCCCGAAAATAAGACAGTGTCTTATATTATTTTTTGCTCCCAAAGATGTGCTAGGTCTTATTTTCAGGGGATGTCTTATTTTTCCATGAAGAAGAATTCACATTTATCATTGAACAAAAAAATGAACCTTTATTATATACTGTACAGTAGTTTTTATCACAAACCAACATAACCAAACCAGACAAACTGTGACTCCTGTCAAGAATTTCTTATTATTACCATTATTTCCATGTACAACTCGTATGTACATTTACCAATCCTGCATGCTCTGGTGTTTTGCTAGGTCTTACTTTCGGGGGAGGCCTTATATTTAGCAATTCAGCAAAACCTCTGCTAGGCCTTATTTTTTGGGGATGTCTTATTTTCAGGGAATGAGCAATGCTCAAACAGGTGAATCAAGAAAAACATTCACATCATTTATTAATTTCCTTAGAACTATTAGAAAGGTCCATTAAGCTCCAAAAGGCAAATGGAAATCTGTTCATTTGCAACACTCTTAATTATATACAAATGTTCATAAATGCATCTCATACCCCCATCTTCGGAACTACAAAAATGTTATATGCTTCCTAAAGAGCATTCCTCCAGAATAATTTTTCATCATTAAATCAAATTTGTATATTGCAGCTTTCCCATATAATGGGAAATGTTCTTGGCAAAGAACATCAGCGTCAGATGTAAATTTATTGATTTAGATTAGAATTTTGAAACTACATTCAGTTGCAACATAGAATTGTTTTTAAAAAAATCCAACTCTTTACCTCAAGAAGCATGGTATGACTCACTTCCTTCTCTGTAGATAATATCAGAAATAACATATTCAGAGATAAGTGGTGAATAAAGTAAAACTCTTCCTCAGATGAGCACCTCACCCAGGTAAGTAATAAGTTCTAAAGTTAAGAATATTTTTGATAAATAGACAATATAAAAGAACCATCATTCATAATGCCTAGCAATTATTCAACACAAAAGAATGATTTGTATATTTGTGCAGTAGATTGGCTCCCACTGCAGAGGTTGTCTTTATGTTCCTATGAGTCACTACCAGGAATCTTTGATTCTTTGGATCACAGTTTCCAGATGCAAATATCAAGTGTGTCAGCTAATGGGAAAACAATCTGAAATTCTTAACTACCATAGGAGTTCAGTCTAGATCAGTGCAAACGGCTGGCTATAGAATATAGGGGGCTGATCAATATTATTGATTCAAATAATTCATCCATCTAGTGGTACATCACTCCAAAAAATTAAGCCATTACAACAAAAATATTCAAATAAAATGTTGGAAGTACCAGGTGAATGAGGGCAGTTTCTACCACATGTGGTGGTCCTGTCCCGAAACAAAGAGGTACTGGAAAAAAATCCATGAAGAATGTGTAAAAAATAATGGGAAAGAAACTACATATGAGACCAGAACTATACCTATTGGGCCTTAAAAATTTGAAATTGGACACAAATGAGGAAAAAATTCTAAACTATCTGGTTATAGGAGCCAGGATTGCCTTCGCCAAATTATGGAGAACAAACCAGATCCCTTCAATTAATCAATGGCTATTAAAAGTATGGGAAATAAAGACCACGGACAGACTAACCTTCCTGATGAAGAAACACCATGGACAACCAATAAAAGAAACTGACTGGCCAATATTTGAAGAATACATAAGGAAAAGACGGACATACCTCGAAGAAATTCCATAAGAACAACTAGAAATATACAAACCTAGCAACACAACATGTTGCTTCAGGAGGCAAACGGACCCCCCCCTCCCCACCCAAATTGACAGTTACCCACGGAATAGCTGACACCACAAGGGGACCACTCTCTGACATCTAAAGACTCAACCGACCCTCCCGAATCTCTCTCTAGCCCCCTCCCCCTCCTAAAACCCACCCCCTTTGTTTTTGTTTCTCCCCCTTTCCCCCTTTTTCCTCCCCCTTCTTCTATAACCCCTCTCTTCCAGCCCCACCCCCTCCTCCCTACCCCTACTTCCCTCTCCCATTTTTGAACCCCACTATTTTAAACCTGTATGCAAAAATAGTTAATAAAAATTATATTTAAAAAATCCATCCATCTAGTTTTTTATTACAAACTATCTACAAACCCACTAAGAAAATCCAACGAATGCTATGTTCAGCAAAGGACAAGAGGGATCCTCTCACCTCTGCAGGAGTCTACCATTTACCATGCAGCTGTGGACAAGTCTATACAGGGACCACCAAGCGCAGCAGCATTGCCCAAACACAAATCAAGGAACATGAATGGCAGTGCAGACTGACTCAACCAGAAAAGTCAGCCATAGCAGAGCAGCATTTCATGAACCAACCTGGACACCACATATTATTTAATAACACAGAAATTCTGGACCACTCGAACAACCACCATGCCAGACTACAGAGAAGCCATTAAAATCCACAAGCATGTGGACAATTTCCACAGAAAGGAGGAAAACATGAAAATGAACAAAACCTGGCTACCAGTATTAAAAAAAACTAAAAAAATCAGGACAGTAAATAAAGAACAACACTCAGAAAGCAGGGGAATTCCAGACATGAAACAATCAGGGCCAGCTAACACCTCTCAACAAAGGATTCCCCCAGGCAGGATTTAGCCAGGCCTTGAAGCTGCAAGGCTTTTCAATGCTAATCAAGGTGATTAATTGCAACATTCACACTTGCCTCCAGCAGACAAGAGTTCTTTCTCCCACCTTAGATATATAAACCTCCCTTAACAATGCAGGCATTCAAAAAATAGCTTGGTCATAGGATATATAGTATAAACAGGTTAAGGTGAAATGTCTTCTCTCGACTATCTTCCCTATTTAATCAAAACAAATATTGCTAGAACAGAGGGCACTTAAATTGGGAAAGGAACACCCTGTTACCCGTTCAGTTGCATTTCTCATTGATGAGCATCAGCGCATAAGTTAAAGAATGATATACAGTAATGATAGATGCAAACTGTAAGCACTTCCTAACATGGTAAGAAGCAAAGGCTATTGAAAATAGTGCCTTTGGCTGGTTTATTATTACGTGTGCATAACTTTGTGAGAAAGGGAGAATTATTAGCAGGATCAAAGGGCAAAAATCAGCTCTTAATTGTATTTCTGTTTCCTGGGGTTATGTAAAATGAATTATTGGATTTCACTGATGATGAGATCAAAGTATTTTCTGCTTGTTCCTTTTCATTTAGAGTAATTGACTTACTGATTTAGTGTGTTTAGTTTTTAGCACTGCACTTTAAAAATGCCCAAGAGCTCCTGGATATAGTTTCCACCCCACAATTGAGAAGTTCCAAGCACCATATAAGAAATCCCAGGTGGTGACCCATATCAGCAGTGAACTTGACTTGCACCTGCGCCAGGCCATTCCCTGAGGTCTCCTGCCCATATGGGGCTTCCCATGACAACAAATGAGACAATGCGTTTATCAAACAAATGCAGACTCACTGAGATCCTAAAGTTCAATTTAAAGTTATTCAAATGTGAAAACAGCAAGACTATTAATGAAAATTTATCAAGAGGAAGGGTGTTTTTTTTAAAGTATGAGCTCCACTAAAGGCATAAAAATTACCTTCTCAACTTTTTGAGTTCATGGATAAGGCAGATTTTCTAGAGCCATTTCAGTCTGTTTTTAGACCTGTTTATGGATAGAGAAAGTTTAGAATCCTCAGTGGATGACCTATTCAGAGAATTGGACACAGGTGGGTGCCCCTGTTGGTTCTGCTGGAGCTTTCAGTGGCTGTCAACCATGGTATCCTTCTATGTTGCCTGTCTGGGATGTGACTTGAAAATACTTGTCAGAAATATTAAAAATTAGATATTTCTAATTACAAAAATGTGAGTCAAGCACTGAAAGGATTAAATGGATGCAATGACTCAGCAAAAGCTGTAGTTCATTATAAGCAGGTGTGCATGTAACTTAGAAGGCCTCAGTGTGAGAAGGCCCTGTGTGAGAAGCTTCGATGAGAGAAGCCCCAGGTTGAAGGCCTCATGTGTAAAGCTACTGTGTGAAGCTCCTGTGTAAGTTTGGTGTGAGAGGAGGCTCTGTGGGAGTGAAGCTGTTTATCTGCATGAGAAAGAAGCCCAGCATGGAAGCCAAGAAGGAAGTATAAAGAGCTTTATTTGTGTTATGGAAACCTTGTTTTTGTAAATAATGCAACCATATTATTTTACCACAAAGAAAAGCCTCCAAAGGAAGAGATAACATTGGTGTGTTTGTTTTTGTTCTTTTTATCACTTTTGGCTACTGGTGCTGGGTCACACTGCTACTAATACGTTACTCTGCTATATCATAGAATCATAGAATAGTAGAGTTGGAAGAGACCTTATGGGCCATCCAGTCCAACCCCCTGCCAAGAAGCAGGAAATCGCATTCAAAGCACCCCCGGCAGATGGCCATCCAGCCTCTGCTTAAAATATATCTATTTATTTATATATTTATCAGGAAGGTCTTTTTTTTTTAATAAGCCCACTTGCCCAACAATAGTGTTCTATATTTCCTACTCTTTCTTAGAGAGGTGCTCCCAGAAGATGTTCCTGGGACATTCCTGCTCAATTCCTTGACCTGTGAGATCCTTCGGGGTTCATTCCCAAGCTCCCCTTCCCATCATTTTAGGCATTGAAGCTATTTTACTCTAGAGGAGAGTTGCCCAGCTACAGGCAGGTGCTCACTTTAAGGAGGCTTCTTACCTATTTCTACTCTAGAGAAGCGGCGCTCGGCTGCAGGCGGGTGCACGCTTTCTGGGCCTGCATGCTACTCTCTCTCTCTCTCTCTCTCTCTCTCTCTCTCTCTCTCTCTCTCTCTCTCTCCAAGGCAGGGAGGCAAGTTCTCATTCTTACTCTAGAGGAGGTGCTCAGCTGCAGGCAGGCACACACACTTTCTGGGCCTGGACGCCACGCACACTCTTTCCAAGGCAAGGAGGCATGGACTGCCACGTGCTGATGAAAAGCAGGCAAGGATTGGCTCCCACTTGCTTTTGTGTCAAGCTGATTTTCATACTGGGAGGGGCCTTCCTGTTACGTGCTCCTGAAGGTAAGAAAAGAATGCATGAAATGAAGGAAAACGGTTCTGTGCACAACTCTACTGATTAAGGCTTGGTTCAAATTATTAGAAGGACTACATATCTCTTTATGAGCCCATTGGGGCTGTGGGATTGACTGGCAAGGTCTTTTTTCTGTCCCACTTCCTTCACAGGTTCATTTGTTGTGAACACAGGAGAAGGCCTTCTCAATGACTCCTCTCAGACTTTTGAATTCCCTTCCCAAAGAGGACAACAGGCTTTTACAAACTGACTAAAGTTAGGTTTTTAATGCTGTACTGTTCTGTTTTTAAACTTTTAATGCGGTTTAATATTTATAAGGTTTAATGTTTTAATTTCATAAATTGTTTATGTCACAGACAGAACGCCACCAGATAAGATTCAACACAGTTTATTAAAGATACAGAACCAAAAGACGCTCGTAAAAAACAAAGGGCTAGGCAAACACTCGCCTTCAAAATGAAAAGTCACTCAAAAACGGTTCAAAAGATAAACCGGATTAAACAGGAGTTTAATCCGGGTTAAACCAAAAATGCTTACTTCAGCCTGGCACTTTAAACAAACAAAAGCTGGTAAACAAAGATTCAATAAAACATAAATACTGGCAGCAGATTCCTCTCTGCTACTCAGCAGCTGAGGTTGAGTAACTAAGTTGTTACTCCTCCGTGCAGCGGGCGAACTCCAGGTCCAAACACATCAATCAGGGTTGCAGCGGTCAGCGAGATCCCAATCCGGTCCGAGGTCGATAGCCAGGTGCAGGCGTCTAAGGTTCCACGAATTCCACCGATAGCCACAGAAAGGGTAGTCCAAGGTCGTAGTCAGTCAGTCAGTCCAGCGTCAATCCAGAGTAGGTAAATAATGTCCATCAAGAAGACGACGGAGGTCCAAGCTAATAAGATTAAACACAGGTTGCACAACAAAAGCCCACACAGTTCCTCCCGCCGTCTATGCCCAATGTCCTTAGTAACTTACGTATTCAGCAAACGAAACACACCCGTCTTCAGGAAATTCCCAACAAGAGGCCAAGCGTTCGTCCAGATTACCTTGCCCAATGCAATTAGCCCTGGATTCAAAACCCCATTTTATGCCAGTTTACAACTCCTCATCGCTATCAGCTGCTCCCCTAATTCCAGGTGCCTCATCATCATCATCCTCATCAGAGCTAAAACATCTTTGACTACGCCCCACAGCATCCCCAGCTGTGGATCCCGTTCCATCCCTCCAACTCGTCCACGGGTCCGATCCTGCAACCCGCCAGTCGCTTCCCATGCTATCATTACCAGGAACACCCAAATCCTCCCTCACACGAGTCCATTCCATGTCATCCTCCTCTGAGCTAACCACCTCTTCCTCCATTCCCTCGGTAAAACCCTCAAAGGAATCTTCGTCTGTTGGTTCTGCAAATAAGTCCCGCAGCCGTTTCCTCTCTCGCTCCTCAAGAGAGTCTGACTCTCGAGGAGTCTTACGACCACATCTCCCAGAATTGGAGCCATAAGGCTCAACCATAACACTATCCCCTCTCACAAAGGCCTCCTCCTCCAAAGGTGGAGATACAGCAGTGATGTCTTCAGCTACAGTGTTACGGCACCCAGAAGTATCTAACTTCAACAAAGAACGGTGAAAGACAGGGTGGATCTTAAAAGAAGAAGGCAAACGCAATCTAAATGCCACAGAAGAAATCTTTTTAGTAATAGGAAAAGGTCCCAAATACCGTGGCGCAAACTTTCCTCCAGCCTGTTTAATATATTTAGATGATAACCAAACCAGATCCCCTTCCTCCAACTCCTCCCCAGCTTGTCTATGGCGGTCGGCTTGAGTCTTCTGCGCTGCCTTAGCTTCTAACAACAGCCAGCGAGCAACATCATGTAAGGCAGCCATTTCAGACGAACGGTACACCGGATCAGAGGAAACCACATTGGCTGACGGCGCCACCCCTCCCCGCGGATGGAAGCCATAAGTGAATTCAAATGGAGTGTGTTGACTAGACGTATGTACAGCGTTATTATAGGCAAATTCAGCCACCGACAGCCATTTCACCCAAGCACTTGGTTGCTCCAGACAGAAACAACGTAAATACTGTTCCAAGAACCCATTCACTCTTTCAGATTGACCATCTGTTTGTGGATGAAAAGCAGAAGACACATTCAATTTGGTTCCCAAACACTCATGGAAGTGTCTCCAAAAACGAGACACAAACTGAGGAGCTCTGTCAGAAATAATAACCTCAGGAGCTCCATGCAAACGAAAAACATGTTTGGTAAATAGTAAAGCCAATGTAGGAGCCGCTGGGATTGTTGAGCACGGTATAAAATGAGCCATTTTTGAAAATAGATCCACCACCACCCAAATACAAGTATAACCCCCAGACCTAGGCAAGTCAGAAATAAAATCCATGGAAATAATCTGCCATGGTCTCTCAGGAACAGGCAAGGAAGATAATAAACCCCTAGGGCGCCCGACAGGCGTCTTACTTTGTTGACAAACTGCGCAGCTATCACAAAAGCGGAGAATATCCTGTCGCATCTTTGGCCACCAATAGTTTCTGGTAATGAGTTGTACGGTCTTAAACCTGCCAAAATGGCCAGCCATTGGTTCGTCATGATGTGCCCTAATAACTTCCAACCTGAGTGCACCTGCCGGTACATAAACCTGACCATTACGTACTAATACCCCCTCCTGGTCTTGTAAATGAGGCAGCATAGTACGATTCCCTACCGAAAGGAGCATGAGTTGCTCTTGAGTCCAGTTATCCTCCTTCTGAGCCTCTAGGATTTGAGCATGTAACCCAGCCTCATTTTCCACCACACATAAAGAGGCAGTAGGCAAAATTGTCTGACACACTGACTGCTCGCAAGTCTTGAACTCAGGCTTACGTGATAGTGCATCTGCCCGTAAGTTTTCCTTCCCTTCTACAAACTGAACTTTAAAATTGAACCTAGAGAAAAACAAAGCCCATCGAATCTGACGTTGATTCAATTTCTTGGCAGTTTGTAAATGTTCTAAATGTTCTTATGGTCAGATCTGACCACAATTTGATGTCGTGCGCCCTCTAACCAGTGCCGCCACACCTCAAAAGCCACCTTGATAGCCAACAATTCCTTTTCCCAGATGGTATAATTTTGTTCAAAAGGTGTTAGTTGTCTGGAGTAAAATCCACAGGGACGCAAAGTCCCTGAAGAATCCCTTTGAGATAATACAGCCCCCAATGCATAACTAGAAGTGTCTGCTTCTACTATGAACGGTCTATTAATGTCTGGATGGATTAGTATATTGTCAGCCTGGAAACTAGACTTTAACTGTAGAAATGCATCGTGAGCCTCCCGTCCCCACACAAACGGTTGTTTCTTTCGCAAAAGTTGCGTTAAAGGTACAGTGAGTTTGGCAAACTTTGGGATAAACTCTCGGTAATAGTTAGCAAATCCCAAGAATCGCTGTACATCTTTTTTAGACTTGAGTTCTTGCCATGAGTTGACTGCGTCAACTTTGTGCGGATCCATTTTTAGTTCCTTTCCCGAAACTACATGTCCCAGGAACTCAACTTCGGACACGTGAAAAACACATTTTGAAGCCTTAGCAAAAAGCCCACTACCCCGTAGACAATGCAGTACCTGTTTTACATGCTGCTGGTGTTCCCTTTCATCCTTAGAGAAAATTAATATATCGTCCAAATAAACCACCACAAATTGATCAATTAAATCTCTAAACACATCATTTATGAATCTTTGGAAGATCGCAGGCGCATTACAAAGTCCGAAAGGCATTACTCGGAACTCGTGACATCCGAAACACGTGTTAAATGCCGTCTTCCATTCGTCACCTTCCCGTATCCTAATCAAGTTATACGCCCCCCGCAGGTCAAGCTTGGTAAAGATCTTAGCCCCTTGCACTCTCGATAGTAATTCCGAAATCAAAGGTAGCGGATACCTATCACGAATGGTGTTTTTATTAAGTACCCGATAATCACACACTAGTCTAAGCTCCCCCGTCTTTTTAGCTACAAAGAACACAGGTGCAGCAGTTGGAGAGCTAGATGGGCGGATAAATCCCTTAGCTAGGTTCTCGTCAAGAAATTCCCTCAAAGCTTGTCTTTCTGGTACCGTTAAAGCGTACAACCTTCCTGCTGGTAACTTAGCGCCGTCTACTAATTTAATCGCACAATCGTATGGTCTATGAGGCGGCAACTTATCTGCTTCTTTCTTACAAAACACATCTTGAAATTCCCTATATTCAGCAGGCACTCCCTCCATGTCAGGGTGAGAAGGACTAAGAGCAAAACATTCCTGCCTGTTAAAAGCTATAGTACGTTTCACCCAATCCACTTGAGGATTCACCAAAGTTAACCAATCAATTCCCAGGATTACATTATATCTTGGTAAGCGAGTAATGTCCCAAACAAACTTTCCCGTTACTCCTTGTACCTCCCACGTTATTTCTGAGGTCTCACGATTAACCACCCCAGACGCCAGTAGTTTCCCGTCCGCTCCTTCCACCCATATGTCGCATGCTTTTCATACTGTAGGAAGCCCATGCTTCCTTGCAAACCCATCATCCACATACGAGACCGTAGCCCCTGAGTCCAGCAGTGCCAGAGTAGAAGCAAGTTCTTTTCCCCCAACAGATAAAGAAATGGGTACAAAGACATGTTTCTTCCCCTCAAGTGACTGCTTTAGTTGGACTCACGTCGCACTAGGGCTGACCTTTTCCCGAAAGCTGAGAAGGCTTAACATTACAATTTCTAGCAAAATGCCCAGCATTCCCGCAATACAAACACAGTCCCAATTGTCTTCTACGGTCCTTTTCTGCCGTTGACAATTTTCTAAACACCCCCAAGTTCCATAGGTTCCTCCCCTTTTGCTACAGGTGCCCTAGGCACCGATACAGTTGGCGCATACATTGCACTAGACTGTTTGCGAGATTCGAACCGGGCGTCTAAACGCAAAACTTTAGCCACCAAAGCGTCCCAGTTTTCTGCCGGCTCTAAACGCGCCAATTCATCCTGGAGATAATCATTCAAGCCCGCAATAAACAAGAGGATAAACGCATTCTCTCCCCAGTCAAGTTGATGGCGATAAGAATTAAACTTGTTTAAATAGTCCAAAACAGACCCCTTTCCCTGTTTCAACCGATAAAGAGCCCAGCTAGCATTCTCCATACGGAGGGGGTCTCCAAAAGTGTCAGATAATAATTTTTTGAAATCATTTAAATTGTCCTTGACTGGGTCATTTCCCAAAATCAAATTAGTGGCCCATTGTCCCGCAGGACCGGTCAATAAACTCAGAATAAATGCCACCTTACTGGTGTCCGTAGGAAAAGCCTGAGCACTAATTTGGGAAAAATAAAGTTCAATTTGCGCCAAAAAAGTAGGCAGCTTATTTCGAGACCCATCAAAGCGTTCGGGAGTCATTACATGTCCTTTAGCTGGCTGAGCTGCTTGTGCAGCGTAAAATGCAGCCTGCAGCTGGTCAAAACGAGCCTTAAGCTCCTCCATCGTCTTCTTAACGTAATTACCTAACTAGAAAAAGCTTTTTTCTGGCGTTGGGCAATCTGTCACAGACAGAACGCCACCAGATAAGATTCAACACAGTTTATTAAAGATACAGAACCAAAAGACGCTTGTAAAAAACAAAGGGCTAGGCAAACACTCGCCTTCAAAATGAAAAGTCACTCAAAAACGGTTCAAAAGATAAACCGGATTAAACAGGCGTTTAATCCGGGTTAAACCAAAAATGCTTACTTCAGCCTGGCACTTTAAACAAACAAAAGCTGGTAAACAAAGATTCAATAAAACATAAATACTGGCAGCAGATTCCTCTCTGCTACTCAGCAGCTGAGGTTGAGTAACTAAGTTGTTACTCCTCCGTGCAGCGGGCGAACTCCGGGTCCAAACACATCAATCAGGGTTGCAGCGGTCAGCGAGGTCCCAATCCGGTCCGAGGTCGATAGCCAGGTGCAGGCGTCTAAGGTTCCACGAATTCCACCGATAGCCACAGAAAGGGTAGTCCAAGGTCGTAGTCAGTCAGTCAGTCCAGCGTCAATCCAGAGTAGGTAAATAATGTCCGTCAAGAAGACGACGGAGGTCCAAGCTAATAAGATTAAACACAGGTTGCACAACAAAAGCCCACACAGTTCCTCCCGCCGTCTATGCCCAATGTCCTTAGTAACTTACGTATTCAGCAAACAAACACACCCGTCTTTAGGAAATTTCCAACAAGAGCCCAAGCGTTCGTCCAGATTACCTTGCCCAACGCAATTAGCCCTGGATTCAAAACCCCATTTTATGCCAGTTTACAACTCCTCATCGCTATCAGCTGCTCCCCTAATTCCAGGTGCCTCATCATCATCATCCTCATCAGAGCTAAAACATCTTTGACTACGTCCCACAGCATCCCCAGCTGTGGATCCCGTTCCATCCCTCCAACTCGTCCACAGGTCCGATCCTGCAACCCGCCAGTCGCTTCCCATGCTATCATAACCAGGAACACCCAATTCCTCCCTCACACGAGTCCATTCCATGTCATCCTCTTCTGAGCTAACCACCTCTTCCTCCATTCCCTCGGTAAAACCCTCAAAGGAATCTTCGTCTGTTGGTTCTGCAAATAAGTCCTGCAGCCGTTTCCTCTCTCGCTCCTCAAGAGAGTCTGACTCTCGAGGAGTCTTACGACCACGTCTCCCAGAATTGGAGCCATAAGGCTCAACCATAACAGTTTAATTATTTTTGAATCATATATATATACTTTTATTAATCCTTCTGAATTGTTTCTCATATCTATTGTTTCAAATATACTGTTAACCACATTGATTCCCATTATCAGGAGAAAAGCAGAACACAATTGAAAATAATAGTAACAATAATAATTATGATGGCGATGATGACGATGTGTTGGGGATTATGAAAACTATAGATCTAAAAGTGGGGATATGCAAAAATATTTTGCAGTGCAAAATGCTTCTGTTCAAGGTTGTTTTCCACCATGCAGCCGTCCCAGATGATCCATTCTGTGACCTTTTCTTCTGTTCTTGTGTTTTTGCATTTTAAATCCTTTGGATTTAAAAAAAAAATGGGAGGTCCTCACAATCACTGAGGATGCCTGCCATAGATGTGGGCAAAACGTCAGGAGATAATGCTTCTGGAACATGGCCATACAGCCCGAAAAACTCACAGTAGCCCAGTGATTCCAGCCATGAAAGCCTTCAACAATTGGGAGGGTACTTCTATAAATCTAGAGGGTCTCCATTGCTTGCAGATCTTTTCCTCTTATGTACAACTAGAGTTGTTTTCATTGCATACTTAGAGACTTGAGTTCACTATTAGCGTCTGTGAAGATAAAGTTAACTTTTGCCATGTAAATTCATAGAAAGCATTATTAAAATGTAATGTTGAGTACTCCATGCTGAGAAAGAACTAACATATTTCACGGAGAAGTGATCCCTCAACAACTTTAGGGCTTTCAGCAAGCATGCAGAAATGGATAAGACTGTGGATTTACGCACTTGGATTTAACAAATCTCATTAAAACTCCTGATGAACCATCAGCCATGGTTGCTTTGGGAATAAATATATGAATATCCCAATTGGCAGAGATAAACAGTGAGGTATTCAGAAAGATATGTACCTTTTAACTTATTTGTAAATGGTCCAGAAATTTATTTTCATCACAGAAGTTATGCTCATGCTCATCATGAAATGAATTAGGGATAAAATGATTACATCGTATTTAATAATGATAGAATATGTTTGCTATCCCTCAACATCCTCTCCCACCCTTCGCCACTGCCCAATTCTAGCATACGTTTGCAGCTTCCTTTATTTCATCCAAAGGAAATAAGTTACCCACAGGATGCATCATTGGCTCATTCCTTTGGCTGTTCTGTAAGCACCAGCTGTAATGGGATTGTAGTGCTCATTCTTCTACAAGGAGGGATTGAGATGTCTCCCAGGAAAGACACTTTCTCTGACACATGGTGAAATGTTCAGAATTAATTCTGACAAGAGAGATCCAGTTTCAGTGGACGAGTTCAGCAAAAGTGAGATTTCTTAAAAAGAGGAAGAAAACAACTTACAAAGATTCAACCACTGTAGCACAGGCTAGAGAAGAATTTTGCAGGACTCCATTCTAGTGTTACATCTGAGCTCCAAGAGCAAGCTATAATAATTTTTCTTGTGACTGTTCTTTATGTCTCCTTATTTATGGAATTCTACTCCAGTCATCTGGAGTTAAATTGATTTAACCAGAACACTTTGTTCTTCCAAACAGTGCTTCAGGACTTCAGATTTATGGTTAGATACAGCTGGTACAGATAGAGATGAATTCACTTCCTTTGGTCCTCCATAGGCCTGTTTATTCCTTGAGCAGGCTATGTGAGATGTTGGTATTTATTTAAGCTATTAATGAAATGTATTTTAACACACTTTTCTACCCAAGATATTAGGACAGTATGCAAGAGGCATGCAAACCAAAATATGTTATAATATAAAAGAGCTACAAGAAAAATAAATCAAATGCATAAGAGCTCAGAGGGAACTACATAAACCACAATACCTTAAAATGCTTAAGCAAATAAGCAAGCATCAAAATAGTTGCAATGCTAAACCCAAGGAACTACTGCCCCATGCACACGTCTATGCAGAAGTTTGCATGGACATCTGCAAAAGCAACAGTTGCATGTCAAGAAAGAAATGCTGAAAAGGAGGAGAGCTATAGATCTTATTCTACTTACCTTCCACAAAGGATATTACCAACTACTGTCTAAAGGTAAAGGTTTACCCTTGACATTAAGTCTAGTCGTGTCTGACTCTGGGGGTTGGTGCGCATCTCCATTTTTAAGCTGAAGAGCAGGCGTTGTCTGTAGATACCTCCAAGGTCATGTGGCCGACATGGCTGCATTGAGCACCATTATAACTACTACTGTCTATACCACCTCAATTTCCCAGCTGTACAGCAAATGAAATGTTACGCAGTTCACTGGGGACACTCCAGCCTTAACCATTGTGAAGATAGAACCTTTGCAAGCCTGAAGCAAAGACAGCCAACCACAGTCTTTGAACTGCTGAAGGGATGGGTCTGTGGATGAAAAAAGTAAAAGCAGAGAATTGTTGTAAAGTTTTCCTAGGTGAGGAATATTCAGAGGTGGTTTGCCATTGCCTTCCTGTGAAATACAGCCTACAGGATCTGATATTTCTTGGGTGACCTTCAGTCAAGTTCTAATCAAGCCAGACCAGATGCTTAGCTTCCAAGATCAGACTGAATCTGTAACCTTCAGGATAAAATAAATCTTCTGTGTGGTCATTATTTTTCCTAGTCTCCTCTAAATGCTTTCATTTAAGAACTGATAAGACAATTAAGAGATGATATGCTTTAACCATTGCACTAAAACCATCCATCTAAAACTCAGATGTGTGCTTTTCATCTTAAGAACAGACAAGCATCTCGAGCTCTGAGGATTACCTGGGAAGGAATCCCACTAGAGCATTGCGGTACACCCAAATACCTGGGAATTACTTAGGACCGTGCTCTGACTTATAAGAAGCACTGCTTGAATATCAAGCAAAAAGTGGGTGCTAGAAATAATATCATACAACAGCTGACTGGCACAACCTGGGGATCACAACCAGATACAGTAAAGACATCTGCCCTTGCGCTTTGCTACTCTGCTGCTGAATATGCATGCCCAGTGTGGAACCCATCTCACCACATTAAAACAGTTGATGTAGCTCTTAATGAGACATGCCGTGTTATCACAGGATGTCTATGCCCTACACCAGGGGTCCCCAAACTAAGGCCCGGGGGCCGGATGCGGCCCTCCAAGGTCATTTACCTGGCCCCCGCCCTCAGTTTTATAATATAATATTTTTATATCATTTTAAATAATATAATATATTGTATATACATATAATATTGATAATAATATTATAATGTTATACAATATAATACTAATAATAATACCATATAATAATATTAATTATATATTCTATATTACATATAATATTACTAATAATATTATAGTATAGTGGTATAGTTCAATATAGTAATATATAATGCTAATATTGTGCTATGCTAATAATATAATATATTGTATGCACATATAATTTGTAAGCCACTCTGAGTCCCCTTTGGGGTGAGAAAGGGTGTGATACAAATGTAGTAAATAAATGCAGTAAATAAATAAATAATAAGTAAATACATTTTAGACTTAGGCTTGCCCAAAGTCTGAAATAATCTGAAGGCACACAACAACAACAACAACAACAATCCTAATTAACTTGACTATCTCAGTGGCCAGAAACAGGACCACACTTCCCATTGAAATCCTGATAAATGTATGTTGGTTAAAATTATTTTTATTTTTAAATATTGTATTGTTCTTTCATTGTTGTTGTTGTTGTTTTTGCACTACAAATAAGACATGTGCAGTGTGCATCGGAATTTGTTTTTATTTATTTTTTTCAAATGATAATCCAGTCTGAAGGATTGTGGACTGGCCCTAGGCTTAAAAAGTTTGAGGACCCCTGCCCTACACTGTTGGAAAAATTATACTGTTTAGCCAGTATTGCACCGCCTGATATCCATCGGGAAGTAGCATCCTGTAATGAAAGGATGCTGGCCAATGCCTTAAATCAATAAATAGTTTTCTAAGATCTACAGAGATGCCTGCAGGAACACCTCAGCAAGCAAGAGTCCAAAAGTGGCAGGCTAAAACCTGTAACCTCAATCCATGGCTGATACTAGATGAGAGACTCCCCCCTGGGCACACACAAGACTGGGTGACTTGGAAGATGCTGAACAGACTGGCACCATGAGATGCAGAGCCAACCTTAAAGAAATCGGGCCACAAATCGGTCCATGACATGCGAGTGTGGAGAGGAGCAAACCACAGACCACCTAGTACAATGCAATCTGAGCCCTGCCACATGCACAATGGAGGGCCTTCTCACAGTGACACCAGAGGCACTCCAAATGGCCAGCTTCTGGTCAAAGGACATTTAGTACAATGCCAAGTTTTTAACTTTGTGTTTTTAAATACAGTAGAGTCTCATTTATCCAAGCTAAACGGGCTGGCAGAAGCTTGGATAAGCGAATATCTTGGATAATAAGGAGGGATTAAGGAAAAGCCTATTAAACATCAAATTAGGTTATGATTTTACAAATTAAGCACCAAAACTTCATGTTATACAACACATTTGACAGAAAAAGTAGTTCAATACGCAGTAATGTTATGTTGTAATTACTGTATTTACAAATTTAGCAACAAAATATCACGATATATTGAAAACGTTGACTACAAAAATGGCTTGGATAAGCGAGGCTGCTTCTGACATGATAAATAAATAAAATACCATTGCACTGGAGTGGTTTGAGATTGGACTGTAACTCTGTTCCTTCAAGTAGTTTCCAACCTATAGTGACTCTAATGCAAACCCATCACAGGAATTTCTCTGCATGATTTGTTGAGAAGAGCATTGTTATTGCTTTTTTATGTGTCTGAGAAAGTGCAACTTGCCCAAGGACACCCAGTGAGTTTCCATGGTGTAGCATGGATTCGTACCTTGGCATCCAGAGTCATAGTCCAATGTAGAAACTCTCAGTTGCAGAAAATTCCAAATAATTTCTTACCCTTCCCATAATCTCCCTAATTTTTTCTACCACCCCTTTCTTTTTTAAAAAAAATCACATTATTTCATAGGTTTTTCAGATACAGTCTGTGATATTCTTTTTCAATAGACTTTTATCCTGCTCCTAACAAAAGAAGACAGCATGGATGTACCTTAACACAAGACAGCAACACAGGGGCTATAAATTCAACCAGTGGGAAGTAAATAATGTTAACCATTTGAACATGTGATTTAGTTTGGACAATTCAATGTACAAGTTTTAAAAGTGAATACAAATTAGTCATAAAACCAACTCATCTATTATTTACTGAGTTTGCTGTGCTGTCATGGACTGAAATACATTTTTACTGGTATGAGAGCTTTTGCAACAGGGGAAATATTAAACCTATACATTGCTATGCTCTTCAAAGGTCTTATTTTTGTCTTTGATTGGTACCCTTGATACTATTAAAGAGCTTTGGGTCGGAAATGAAAATATCTGTCATAAAATAAATTGGAACAGCAGACTGTGTTCACTTACTAACTTCTTTTTTTCCAATTTTCTTTCTTGCCTGTTGAGAGTGAATACTTCACAGGTAGGTCTCTGTCTTTTTAAGAAGGGTCTTGATAGATGTATTGCTCAGAGCAACATCTGTAATTTATGAATATAAAAAATCTACACCATCACATTGTCTTTGTGGCACAGATGTGCTTCAGGGCAAGTGAGATGCTTGGATAATGGAAAGGCAGAGTGCTAATAAATCTCTCAGCTATGAAGGCAATGCTTACATGTTCCCTTTAAAATAAATTCAATGCTAAATTCAAAATTACGTCTTTAGAGAGCTTCATGTTATTGCGATTGTTACATCAAATGTGTGCGTGGTAATACGTTCTAGCTGGGGTTTGATTTAAAATGGATCTAATTAAATGGAGAGCATCTGACTCTCCACCCCCCTGCAGCCAAAATAAAGCCAGTAAATCACTCCAACCATATAAAAAAAGCGATACTGTTCTGCTCTCTGAACCATTTAAGTTACTATCTGCTATAACAGCAGAACGGCTGGAACTATTACAATATGCTGTGAAAATTTCTACTCTGGTATAAATAACTTGATCCCAATCTGTGCAGAATGTGAAGAAAATTAAGAACATAGAGAGATTGATGCACTGGAAGAGACCAATCATCTATCCAGTCTCATATCCTGCTTCTGATACTGGCCCAGGTATGATGATCGGGAGAAGAAATACACACAGACAGTTGTGGCGTAAGGTTCCAAAGGGAGAATTTCATTCTTACTCCCAGCTGATGGGCAGTATCTGCTTTAAAGCATGAGGATTGATGACAGTTGTATATTTCACCCTAACTACTACTAGATTAGATCATGTCTTATTGTCCCCAGCCTGCCCTTCACCTGTACTCCTCAGAGCTACAATTCTGTCTCCAAATAGCTAAATATGCTGTTCTTTTCTTTCTTTCTTTCTTTCTTTCTTTCTTTCTTTCTTTCTTTCTTTCTTTCTTTCTTTCTTTCTTTCTTTCTTTCTTTCTTTCTTTCTTTCTTTCGGTAGAAGCTATCCAAAGAAGAGTTTCAATTTTCATTGCCTGGCACAAGCTTTTCACCTCTTTGTCAGATTAACTGGAAATAATCTAACCTCCTGGGAGATAAAAAATAATAACAAACAGTATGAACATCTGAGTTGCTGTGAGTTTTCTGGGCTTTATGGCCATGTTCCATGAGCATTCTCTCCTGACATTTCACCCACATCTATGGCAGGCATCCTCAGAGGTTGTGAGATCTGTTGGAAAACTATGCAAGTGGGGTTTATATATCTGTGGAATGACCAGGGTGGGAGAAAGACCTGTTGTGTGTTGGATGCAAGTGTGATTGTTGTAATTAATTATCTTGATTAACATTTAATGGTCTTGCAGCTTCAAGGCCTGACTTGGGGAATTCTTTGTTGAGAGGTGTTGATTGTTTCATGTCTGGAATTCTCCTGTTTTCAGAGTGTTGCTCTTTATTTACTGTCCTGATTTTAGACTTTTAAATACTGGTAGCTAGATTTTGTTTATTTTCATGGTTTCCTCTTTTCTGTTGAAATTGTCCATGTGCTTGTGGATTTCAGTGGCTTCTCTATGTAGTCTGACATAGTGGTTGCTAGAGTGATCCAGCATTTCTGTGTTCTCAAATAATATGTTGTGTCCCAGTTGGTTCATCAAGTGTTCTGCTATGGCTGACTTCTCTGGTTGAGTTAGTCTGCCATGCCTTTCATGTTCCTTGATTCGTATTCGGGCAAATCTGCATTTGTTGCTCCCTATGTAGACTTGTCCACAGCTGCATGGTTTACGGTAGATTCCTAAAGAGGTGAGAGGATCCCTCTTGTCCTTCACTGAACGTAGCATTTGTTGGATTTTCTTACTGGGTCTGTAGATGGTTTGTAGGCTGTATTTCTTCATCAGCTTGCCTATGCAGTCAGTGTTTCCCTTGATGTATGGTAAGAACACGTTTCCTCTGGGTGGTTCTTTGTCTTTTCAAATCATAACTGCAATTAGGGCTGGAGCTACTGCTATGTAGAGTTAATGGTCAGATTGCAAATGAAAAGTCATAAAATTGTTGATTGTTTAATATACCATACAACCCTGGTACCTGTAGTGGATATGTTTTCAGACTTTGTCCAGACATGTGGAACCATGGATAATACCAAATCCTATTGAAGTGAAGAATAACTGTCCCAAGAAAACCATAAAGCCATGCTAGAAAATGCCTAAAATATTTTGTTGGATGGGAATAGATCAAACCACGGCTACCAGTCCTGCAGAATGGATATAAGGGTCATACTGTATAACTGTAGTATTTTTAGTACCATGAAAGAGAAGAATTTCCTGCTTTTAAGCCTGGGACACAATCTACCATAACTTGTTGATATGGCAATATTTGCTGCTCTTCCTCAGTCAGCAAAATATCTTGGGTTGACCCTGGCAGATGAGGACTCCTTTTTCACCTCTCTACTATCCACCCAAATGTTTCTGATGTGAAATGAATGCATACTAGAAAATGGTTGGTAAGAAGTTTTTATAGGGCCTGTGCTGGCACGGTAGTGCCAGGAGATTTAAGCCTTTTCTTACACTACAAGTTTGTAAGGTAGCTTCTCTCAGATTGCAATTAGAGGGCTAACAACTTGGCAATCACCGGCAGGAATCTTTAGACCCACCCCTTTTCCCAGGGTTTGGAGGGAAAGCAGGGATTTTGCCCAATCTCACTGTTGGAAGCCTAATAGCAAGACATGTGGGATTCTCTTTCCCACCTGTAAAAAGCTTCACTTCTTACAGCTTTGCTGGGGGAGAAAAGGACAGTCCCACAGCTTTGCTGGAGAAACACAGCCAGCCCTTGCTGGGACATCAGCACAGTTTCCACAGCCTTCGTGGAGTAAATCAAAAGGACACCTTCCAGGTTGACAGAATCTACAGAAACCTTGCCTGGTAAGGGACCACTTGGGCTATCCATAACGGGAGTAGGGGCCTCACGCCAGCAAGGTAGAGAAAGATTGCCCAGGGAGTGGTCAGAAGATTTCCCAAATATAAAAGGAAACAGTTTACCAACAGTTGCCTGCCCTTGATAGCAGATTGAGAAAGCTACCGATTTTCCAAGGTTTTAAAGCATTTGTTTGAAGATTTAAGCCCAAATAAAGAACTTCGTTGAACTTATTTTGAGCCTCAATAGAACTTTGTGTTGAGAAATCTAAGGGACCCTTCAGCTGAGGCACCCCGGCGTCCCGTTGGGCATACAGAAGGCACGTCCTGTAAACAGACATTATTACAGGCCCAGCGTGTGACAGCACAGGGCCCTTAGCAGCTTATAGGCAGAAAACATGTTTCCTACCATCTCACTTCTGGATATAGTGGCCTACTATTACGTTATGTTCACTTGAAACTATGTGACTTTATTACAATACACATACTATACAACCTTTTAGTTAGCTCTTCTTCCTTAGCAGTAAACTAAACTTAGCACTCAAAGTTTTTAGACAAACTATGAATGAATGTCTATATTATGCAATATACTTTACTCTGAGAACAAGTAAAGCAAGGAAGAATCCACGCAACCATGTCTATCCTTGTCACCTAATAACTGCAACAATATTTTGTCACATTCCAGAGGAAAAGGTATGCACATTTTAGTTCCTGTGAATATAAAGTCATTAATATTCTGCAGAAGAAAGCAAACACTTAAGCAACTTTCTCTTGGTTCCCATGACATGTCTCCCTAAGAATTGCTAAAATATTGATTTTTTTAAAATGTGCTTTCTCCCTATGGCCTGAAAAGCAAAGTTTAAAATTTAAATGTCATAAATATGTATATTTTACTGTCAAGTAACCTTTCACTGCCAAAATATTAATATTTCCATAATTCCAACATTCAGTCTGCATCCCCAAAGCAGTGAGATTCAATTCTAACCTAAAAACAGTGCCACTAGCAAAGTCTGATAGTAGATGAACTATGCAAATTCATACTAAAACATATTGTGAGAAAATATATGTAGGTAACTCGACAGTTTAAATCCCTATGAAAGTATCTTCGGGCCATTAAAGTGGACAGTTTATTGATCAACTGATAAACTGCTCCCTTGATAATTGATCACTTCACCTTGATTTAATAGGTTCTCTAAACCACAAAAAACCCAACCCTATCCCAGTCAAGTTATGGTGTTAGTGTACCTATGTATCATAGAAAAGTGTGCTTGTCTGCAAAACTGTAGAAACTCTGCAGAGCAGTGCATGAAAATGTTAAAAATAAAGCATATTTTAAAAAACAACATATAAATACAAATCAAAGAACAACATTAAACCAGAAATCACCACTACATAATTAAAATGATTTAAGCAGCAGATAAAGCATCAATTTCAACTGCAGATAAAATAGTGGACAAAGCAACCAATTAAAAAATAATAGCATTAAAAAATCTGGATAGCAGTTGAAAACTGAGGAAACTCTGAAAACAGAGGTGTCTACCACTGGTTCATCTAATCCAAGCCCTGTCAAAGAAACAATGAGACAGGAGCAAAGAGAAGAAGCTGTGTCATTATTAGACCTTGGACTCTATATGAACAAGACTGTTTCTGATGACCAAGTAAAAGCTCAATTAGTGCAAAATCCACAGACGCCATTGCCAGGATATGTATTTCCTGTGGATAAGAAGCAGCATCTAAGATTTCATACCAAATGGTTCAGCGGATTCCCCTGGTTAGCCTACTTATTGCATGTACAAGTGCACTCTGTAAGTTCTGTATGGTGTTTGGAGGAGAAGTTGGGGGTAAAGGTGCTCATCAGCCGCTTGGTACATTGGTTGTTAAACAATTTTTGTGATGGAAAAATGCAATAGAAAAAACAGAGTATGATCAGAACAACTTGTGCTTGGCTAAAAACTTCTTTCTAATTCACAGTGGAAATGTCTTGATGTAATCTGTTGTCTTGATACAGGTAATAACAAAAAAAAAAAGCAGAAGAAAACAGAAATAAAGTTCTGCCAATTGTCAAAACTATTGTCCTTTGTCAGGAGACACTGACCTGAAAAGTCATCGGGGGGAGGGGGGGGGAATGTCAACACCTACAATTTTTTTTTCTGACTACGGGCCTAATACTTTGCCATTACCATTAGCCATGCGTTCCTCAGAAAGGTACCTGAAGGAGAACCTCAGAAAAAGTCTAAAATCTAGGCAACATATTTAGATATAGTAGTCCAGTTTCAGATGCTGAGAGGTACTCGTAGCAGCAAGGTATTACAGACAAGAGTTCTGTCCTAAGCAGTCTGCCCTTTGCTCACTAAGGTTGGATCTACACTGCCCTATATCCCAGGATCTGATCCCAGATTATCTGTTTTGAACTGGATTATGTGAGTCTACAGTGCCAGATAATCTGGGATACGTGATACTGCTTTCATGTGAAGAAAGTGTGACATTTTCTATTTTGTTGTTCACATTTCAGAGTCAAACAGGGACACAAAACCTTTTGTCTGTATCTTTGATGCTTCTAAATTAGTTTTACATATATATTTTAATTATCCCCAGTTAAGACAGGTGCTGGGGAAATTTGAAGATTTGGATTGCTACTTAGGATGTCTAAAGAGACAATGACTAAACCAAATAAGTCAAAAATAATAACAGTCCCTCCCAATGTGTTTTTCTCTCAGTGTGATGCCCTCTTCTTATTAGTATAAACTACTATAAATTATGCACTAACCTCTAGATATCTACACAACCCTAAATGATCCCAGATTCATGTTACCCTATGATCTATTACAATGTACATGAAAGGTCGAGCCCCGTTTCTGTTCTGTTTATCCTTGAGCAGCATTTGAATGGTCTTATTGTAGGAAATAACCACAAGCGTCAATCTCTGGTATTTCACCTTAAAAATTAATAAGGCTTTCCCGAGACAGACTCCCTCAACTGTCAAAACCTTAACAGCACTGAGCAATGAAGCCTTGAGGGGGTTGTGGGTATACTTTCCTCGGCACAGGTGCAATCATTACCATGTCAGGCCTAGGCAGAATCAGCTTAGCAAACATAAAAAATGTGCTGTCAGTTTTAAAATATCCTGAGACAGAAATGGCATTTCCTTCTCCCCTACCTTTGTGCAGACATGGTTCTTTTACCTGTTTGTCATATTAAGGATGCCCTTGCAAGACACCACGGTTCACTCTTCTCAGGAAATGAGAGGCTGGTGGGGATGAAGAAAGTCAAGTCTAAGGTAAGTGCATGTCTGTTCTTTAGCAAGAAGACAAGGAAAAGATGATGAAACTTCCATATAAATCTTTGCCCTCACCATGCTTCTCACAGTCAAGCTCATTGATGCTTTAAGATTCAAATAGTAAAAAAGGACCACCAAAAGTAGGTTAAGACCCTGGTGATTTTTTTTCCACATCTTAGAAGTTTGCTCTTGTTCCCTTGAGCCTTTGTCAGGGGTGACAGGGAACACACAGTCACTGCCATCTACAACCAGTAGCCTCAAGCGCGACACTTGTTTAACTTGACCAGAGGCTGTCCTTCTCTTACATCACATGCATCTTAGTGACCATTCATGGTCTGGCATGAAATGTTTGGGAGATGCTCTTAGGAGCAGTTGAGTTGGTGAATAATTTGAACACTTGCTCACTTGGACAGTGAAGGTGGAACAACAACAATAACTTCTCCACTCATGCTCATGCTCCAGATCACTTCTGGGTCTCTGTTTCCATCTGCTGCCACCATTGTTGGAGGTTTTGTGGTTTACTCAAAGCTTCTAGTAGCATGTACCTGTCCTACTTATCTCCTTGATCCTTCTCACAGCTTCCCTTTCCATGCTTGGTGCACAGTCCTACTCTCTCTAAAGCAAAGGGCAAAACAGCTAAGTATCTTCAGTATGTTGTGATACAGATTTTGTGTGTTATTGTTACTGTCTTTGGAATTTTGCAATAAATATCAACCATTAGAAATAATGATACTACTAAAATGACAAAAAAATGGCAACATAGTCAGTTCCCAAGTTATCTTCCAGTCTACTAGACTCCAGTAATTATTATCAACTCTTCACCTTACTTCAGCAAAACTGAAATCAAAATCCAAGTTTAGCACTAAAATGTAACATCTGGAGAAAATTGAAAAGTCATTAAAGGTGCACATTCAGCTCTGATTTGTCATATCAGGAGTTGACCTCAAGGAATTCTGAATATAATCAATTAAAGGATGCTACGATTGGAAATGGCTTTTCCTCTCATTCAGTTTCATTTTGTTTAACATCAGGTAATCCATCTGGGTTTTCCAATGGTGGAACAATGATATCCTGAATCATTCCTTCCTGAATCATTTCTCAGAACGCTATTGAATTCTCAACAATCTGTTATGTACCAAAGACTGAATCTCACATGTTGCTACCCAGTCTCATAGTGAAAGTCTTAGTTCCTAATTTAACCTTTCCTCTTAAAATCTCCAGTTAAAACAATCCCTCCAGCAAAAAGAAGATAGTTGAGCAAAAAATGCCAGCTGCAGATAGGAAAGGAGTTCAAAAATATTACCTTCAGGTCTCATGACAAGATGTCATGAAAAGTCTGACAGCAGACCTTTGGTTGCACAGTCGATGATAATTTCCTCCCACTCAAGAATACAGCAAGGTCAATTGGAATAAGGCAGGAAAATGTCTGAATGAAATAAAAATGAAATCACAACCAAAAGGAGATACGCATAAACATTATGTGTGTCATGTGGCAGTCTCACCTTTCTTTTCCCTCTGGTGGAGTGTAAAGAAGCACAGCTAGAAGAAATAATAAGCCAGATAGACTTGAAATTTAAATCTCATTTTCATTGGCAACATTTGTAGCCCTACTTTGTTAAGAGCAAAGATTGGGAAGGTGTGTCCATCATGATATTATTGGACTGGAGCACTATAATCAACCCACAGAACTAATGGTGAAGGATTAAATAGTTGATGTTTGACAATAATTTTTAAAATCATGTCAGAAGCAAATTGAGAATACTACAATTGTCCGTCTACAAAGATATTGCCCAGGGGACGTCCTGATACGTTACCATCCTGTGGGAGGCTTCTCTCATGTACCTTGACAACAATTGAAAGACCATATATTCCTTGTTTTACATCAGTGGTTCTCAACCTGTGGTCCGTGGACCACCAGTGGTCCCCAAGAACTAAAATATGGTCTGCAGCCTCACCGTTACTACACCATTGTAATGAGAGTGACTGGTCTCACGAAAACCTCTTATAGTGCCGAGACAATGGGGATGTCAGGAGGGGACAGGCTGACTACCCACGAAAGGTGTGACAACAAGCCTCTTGACTGTTGCTTCTCCTCCTCCTCCCTCCTCCTGAGCGGAGCCATTCCATGTGGCACCTGGAAGTGGGGGCATCTTGATGTTTTCCTTTTTAGACCTATTCCTGAGGTTATCTGGGGTGCTGATTCAGAAAATTGCATTGGATAGATTATTAAATATAGTTTTCTGTGGGCGAGCAGATGGTGACTACTGGGTGAAATATTTCTGTATCAGAAACTAGAGCTGATGTGGTCTATTCAATGCAATTTTCTGAATCAGCACCCCACATAACCAAACCAAATCTAAAGTTGACCAAAAACTGATTCATAAACCTTTTAGTATTAATGTTGGAAAGTGGTCCTTGGTCAAGTGGTCCCTGGTCAAAAAAAGGTTGGGAACCACTATTTTACACCATGGGTGGGCAAAATGTTTCTTGGCCTGCTTTTCTAATCATTCCTTACCCTTAGCTATGCTGCTTAAGGTAGATGCAGTGTAACATCTGGAAGGTTTCCTGTTGCTCACTATGATGCAATCTAAACTGGAAATTACATTTCTGAGTGAATTGGGATAAAACGATGCTTCTCTGTCCACAATGGCAATCTGCCCTTCATAGTAGTACCATGTCCCAGTATAGAACATAAAATCTGACCTGTTGTCCTACTTTTGTTCATTTTAATACTTCGAATGTGCATTATAAGCACCTTGAAACCCAATGTATATTGAATTCACTTTCACAAAATCATTATCTCCTTTAATTAAATATCATTTTATGTAATGCTTGCAAAATGCTACCACAGAAGTTTTAGAATTGGTTCCAATGGAATAGGAGAGTTATAGCAGAAAATAAAGGCTTCGTTGTGACTTGAAATGCAGCATACAAAATATTTTGCTTGAAGTGATTCAGATGCCACAGTTAAATTATTTTCTAACAGATCTTTTTCTAAGATTTTTAAATGTTGTGTATTTTATTTATATCCCACCTTTCTCTGGACCCAGGATAGCGCTATATTAGATTTGGCAAAATAATATATCTTCTTCTAATGCTCTGCATAGGAAAGGACGTATGCCTGCATTATAAATAGGAGAGGCAGCTTGATTTATGGCTGGCCCTATATTACAATAACACTAGGGATGGACAGGGTGATGGTGTTTACTTCTCCAAAATGCTTCCATTAGCATAGAGGTTAATGCCAATGTCTTTACATTTTCAGTCTGCTTTGATGTGCCATGGCTTATGTAAAGGATTCTTTATTGAAATGTTTCTTTTGCCGATGTAGTTGATTTAATCTAATCTTTCTGATAGATATCCTTATATTATATACAATCTATTATTTAATATTTCTCAGATCTTGACATGTTATTTTTCCTTCGTGAAAATTTCCAACCTCATCCAAAGTGTTGGATTGGCTTTATTGCCAACAGACGAGTGGTACTTTTTCATTCCGTCAAATAGTGCTGAGAAGGAAGGCAAAGACTACTAGAATATATTAGCTGTGCCCTTAGCTTGTCTCTAAGATGTTCTCAATAATCATACAAGTGTGTTCTATTTTCTCATAAAATTGCAGGAAGTCAACTTTTCCAAGTGGGCTGAAAACCTTATGCTTGTAAATGTGAAAAAAATACCTGAGTGAAATAGCGGTGGATTCTATGCTAACTGAAAATGGAGTTAAACCAGTCGGACCCAACTAGCATGTCCTCTGATGTTATTGAACTATAGATCCCAGAATCGCTCATCATTGGGTCTTCTGATTGGGACTTCTAGGAACTGAAGTCTAACAATACTTCGAGATCCATGATTTTCAACTATTGATTTAAAGCTTATCCAGATAATCAGTAGTGTTAGCCATTATTTTTGCACATTTGCTCAATCTGATATTTGAGAGTAATTTACAGAAGCCAATACTTAACAGTAGCCTCTCCATGATGAATCACAATGAACGGGTGCAAACAGTGCACTGTATGCACCCATTTCTAGGAAGGATATTTTCTTTAGCTGTGCTTGATCCTGGCTCCAAAAATGTCACATCTTTATCTGGACACACAGCTGACCAAAGCAACCCCAAAATAATCCACATCATATTGGTGCAATACATCATCCCATCTGTATTGCATGACACATGCTTCTGGTGTGAGAGAATTGGCCATCTGCAAGGACATTGCCTAGGGGATGCCCGGATGTTTTTGATGTTTTTACCATCCTTGTGGGAGGCTTCTCTCCTGTCCCTGCATGGAGCTGGAGCAGATAAAGGGAGCTCATCTGCGCTCTCCCCCGGTTGGATTTGAACCTGCAACCTTCAGGGCAGCAATCTAACCTTCAAGTCATCAGTCTTGCCAGCACAAGGGTTTAATCCACTGCGCCACCAGAAGCGACTTGCAGTTTCTCAAGTTGCTCTTGACACGAAAAAAAATGTGAGATACATCATCCCATCTGTATTGCAAGGAGGCCCTGTGGCGCAATGGGTTAAGCCCTTGTGCCAGCAGACTGCTAAATGAAGGTTGGGTTGCTGACCTGAAGGTTTCCGGTTCGAATCCAACCTGGGCAGAGCGCTGATGAGCTCTCTCTGTCAGCTCCAGCTCCATGAGGGGACATGAGAGAAGCCTCCCAACAGGATGATAAAATATCAAACATCCAAATGTCCCCTGGGCAACGTCCTTGCAGATGGCCAATTCTATCACACCAGAAGCAACTTGCAGTTTCTCAAGTATCTCCTGACACACACAAAAATCTGTATTGCAACACAACTAAAGAACTAGTGCTTCAGTTTATTTTTCTTTCCTTGCTTGGTTTTATGTGATCCCATTTTGTTTTTGTGCCATGCATTTGAGATAGCTATAGCATACACTTTAGATTGTAAGACAGAGGTCAGAGGGTGTCCTGTTATTCATCTTTTGAAGGAGTATTCGTTAGCTAAAGCATTGTGTAAAAACCTTTTAAACAAGGAAATCAATACACACCCCTGTACATTTGTGTACAGGATACAATTCAGAAGAAACCTCTAATTTTGCTCACTGATTTCTGAATCAGAGGTAACAATGTACAATGAGCCCTTGGTGTCCATTGGGGTTTGGTTCCAGAACCATCTGTGGATACCAAACAGCATAGTGAAATAGTGTCCCTTATATAAAATGGCAAAATGGCAGAGCCTGAAGATCTATAAAATGGCGGGAGGCTACAGTAAGGCATTCCCCTACACATCAGTGTAGTGCTTTGTGTCCAGCAAAATCAATATTTCCTTTTTGGAACCCCTTCCCCAAGCCATGGTTGGATAAATCCACGGATGCAGAATTTGTGGATATAGAGTAGTGGTTCCTAACCTTTTTTGACCAGGGACCACTTGCCCAGGGACTATTTATTTATTTGCAGCATTTATATTCCGCCCTTCTCACCCCGAAGGGGACTCAGGGCGGATCACATTGCCACATAAAGGCAAACATTCAATGCCATGACATAGAACAGAGACAAAACGCAGGCACCGGGCTGGCCTCGACTACTTGACCAGGGACCACTTTGACCAGGAACCACTCTCCAACATTAGTACCAAAAGAGTTACAAATCAGTTTTTGATCAACTTTATATTCAGTTTGGTTATTTGGGATGCTGAGTCAGAAAATTGCATAGGATAGACTACATCAGCTCTAGTTTCTGATATAGAACATATGCCATCCTGTAGTCTCCATCTGCTTGCCCTGCCCACAGAAAACCATATTTAATAATCTAGAGCTGATGTGGTCTATCCAATGCAATTTTCTGAATCGGCACCCCAAATAACCTCAGGAAGAGGTCTAAAAATGCAGACACCAAGAAAAAAATATTTTGGTTGGGCTATGTTATTATCTGTAGTAGTAACAGTGAGGCCGCGATCCATATTTTAGGTATTGGGGACTACTGGTGGTCCACAGATCACAGGCTGGGAACCGCTGATATAGAGGGGTGGATTAAATGCTATTTCCCATTAGCCCTCACTTCTAAGTGGTGAAGCAGGTAGGACCCATTGTTGCTTCCCTGTGTTGGTTAACCAGATTTGGGGTGCTCTGTTGCTGCTGAGCAGGGCAAACCACCTTGAAAAAACTAATTGAAGTAGGAGTACAGTGTATGTATATATAAGCAAAAGGAAAATATTGGTAAAACTGGAAGGGTGGGGAGAGATTGGTTGTTATAAAGGTTAAATGGGAGCTTCTACACTGGCATAACACAGTGAAGAAGAAGGAATGATTAGCATCTTTATGGTTTCAATAATAATTTTAAAATTGATGGTACTGTGCGGGCACAGAAAGGGCCATGTGTTACTCATCACAGTTCACACTATTTGTCTTTATGACATCTAATCACTTTCCCCGCAGCAGCTGCAGTTGCAATCCACGCACTATCCGGGGGTGGGGTGGGGGGGGGTGCAGGGCAGCAAACTGCATTTTCTCAGGTTTGGGTAGAGTGCTTGAAAAATATGACACTTTTATCACAGAATGAAAATCTTGTTTCTACTGCCCTCAAGAAACACATGTAGAGCACTATATTTCAATATTGCTAAAAATGGATGATCTGGGAGGACCTTACCTGAAGTGATTTGAAACTGCAAAGAAATGTTAGCAGCTAGAACCCCCATAAAGTGTTTCCACAATGCACTCGGGCAAGTATTTAACAGTTCGTAAAGCACATCATGCTAGGAAATTAGGATTTTCTCACTTCCATTAACACTAAAGAGCTGTCAACGAGTTCCATTTTTTCTATACAAAAGCTTGTTTCCCAAAGAATCAAACCAAGCCTATATGACTGAACATTTTAACAATGTTTGTAAATGACCCCAAATATTCTTTTCGTTGTTGTTGTTCAGGTTGTTTTGCAGTCACTTAAGTCCACAAAGATTTGCATAAATGAGGAAATGTGTGTGATGACCTTCAGATACAGCATTTCGAGCTGCATTAAGGTTTGCTATTTTTTATTGAAAAATCTTTGTAATTGACAGCTTCCTCTAAGTCTGTTTATTTCAGTGAGAGATTTTAGAACACACAATAAAAAATTCCTCATGTTATTCTTCCCACTTTCCTTCTTTATACAGGTATTTACTGTACCAACAAAATACAATGTGGAACTCATGAATAACTAGTATAAGTCCCTTTCAAAGGCCAGTAACAATATTAATTTTTCAAAACAAATCTGTGTTCTTTATCTTCCCATATGTACAAGGGGTGTTCATTAAAGATTTCCTCTGACCCACTTCCTATGGACTGAGAGCAATGAAATTTTGGATAGTTCTTAGTCCTTCTCTCCGTAGGTACCACCTAGGGACACACACTTCTCCCATCTTTTTAAGCAACTGTAAACACCTTGCTTGTAGAAGTCGACAAGTTGCTCCAAAAGCCACGTTGTGACTTCAGAAATCAGTCTCATCATCTGAAAAACACTTGCCCTTCAAAAATAACTTCATTGTTGGAAAGAGATGGAAGTCTGATGGTGCAAGGTCGAGTGAATAATGCGGTAGAATTTCAAAGCCACAGGAGCATGCTTCCATTTGGGCAACATGTGAGTTGTGAACTGGTGCACTGTTTTGCAGAAGGTGGACACCTTTGGTGAGCATGCCACATCTCTTGGTTTTGATGGCCTCCCACAATTTCTGCAGCAGTGAAGCATAGTATGTCCCAGTGATCATGGTACCCTTTGCTAGGAAATCCATCAATACTACTCCGTGCTGGTCTCAAAATACTGTGAGCATGACCTTGCCTGCCAAGAGTTGGGCATGTGCCTTCTTTGGAAGCGGTGAGTCATGATGCTTCCATTGCATTGACTGGACTTTAGTCTCAGGATCATAGCAATGGACCCAGCTTTCATCCTGTGTGATCAGTCTGTTGAAAAAATCCTCCTGGTTTCCATGGCACAACATCAATAAAGCCTGAGAGCATTCAACTCGTTACTTCTTATAGAAAGATGTGGGCAGCCGGGAACCCGGCATGTGGATACCTTATGCATGTGAAGATGGTCTTGGATGATTTTTGGGCTAGGTGGTGAATTGACATTGTGGGCTAGGTGGTGAATGGTTACACTGCGATTTTCCTAAATGGTGACCTCCACTTGCTGGATGGTGTGTTCATCAATAGCAGAGTGGCATCGCCCTGGAATTGGAGCTGTTTGCACCGAAATCCGACCACATTTGAATTGATGATGCCAGTTCTTGACTACATATGATGGGGAATCATCACCATAAACATCTTTCATCTCATCAAACATTTCCTTTGGTGTGCGGTCTTTCAAGTAAAGGAACTTGATAACTGCTCTGTATTCCACTGGGTCCATTATCAAACCTCACACCACTTCAGCACCTGTAAAATCAAGACCATTATCAGTTCAAAACTGCACATTGGCACGTAACCTATAGAGATTTATATCATTACACGTGCAGTTTCAGCATCCTGTGATAAATAGAAGTGGGTCAGGGGAAATCTTTAATGAACGCCCCTCGTAGGTAGACACACAAACATTTAACTTTTATCCCCAGTGGATCTCTGATTCTCCCAAATTAAAGGCTCAGCTGTTGTGGTCTCAAGTTGATTTGATCTTGATTTTTTTCTTGCTGTGTTGAACATTCACAGGCCAGACTCACTTGTGTGTCTTTGAAGAAGCAAGATAATATTCAGATTTTTGTATTTTTAACAGTAACAAACAATAGCGAAAATGACTTGTAAGCTATTAAGCACACGTTTTTAAAGTAAAGAACAATAAACCAGTTTTCTGTTGGGATTAGAGAGCATTTTGTTTGGTCTGCATTTTTAAGCAAACTGACCTAATTTATGCTTCCAGGACTAATATTGAAAGTGGAACACTTATTCCTTGGATTGTTCACTTCTCTCCATTTTGAAATACCATGGTCAGCTCAAACAAACATGTGCCTATATTAGGGAACTGCATATATCAGCACCCTTCAATCATCCTGACCTGTCTTAATATCAGAAGCTAAGCAGGAAATTGATATGGTTTACCAGGTATAGCTGGGGAAGAATGCAGTCTTAGTGTGGTTTAAACAAACAAATAAAATAAGGAAGCAAATTGATTCAAAAATTGGACTGAAGAAAAATAATGGCATTTGTGCAAGACTGAAACGGAATAGTTAGAAACCAATTCATCGATCCCTAATCTTGACTGACACTCCATCATTGCAAAGTGTCAACATCAATAAAATGCAACACCAGATTTTTCAGATGTGTGAACTGAGAAGTTATTTTGCTAACAGTCTCCTTCAAGGGGTCACATTCTACATCCCAGAAATATATTCTTATGATGAAAGACATTAAGCTACAATATAAAGAAGCCATATTTATTGGCTTCCACATCTGACTGTGTTTGAATAATAGGAACACAGAGACCTAGTTCTTTTGTAATAACTGGTTTGGTGTGCAGTGCACTTTCAAGTGAAAAATACTATCAGAAGGAAGATGCAAATCCATGAAGATCAGCAATTACTTGTTTAAGGGTTAACCTTATAAAATGATAGGCAAGATATTTTGAAAAGTCTTGTGGTCATTCTCCAACAGATGATAATACCTCAATGAGAAGATCATCCAGATACTAATTTTTAATTTTTCTTAGGCTGGGGAAGGGGGACAATTATTCCAAATGGACTTTTAACCCTGTGCTTTGTCAGCAGTTGTTCGGGACTTTCCCTCCCATAGCTCATGAACCTCTATGCTGATTCTGAACATTTTTTATCATGTCAGAAGTGACTTGAGAACATACTGCAAGTCACTTCTAGTGTGAAAGGATGGCCATCTACAGAGACGTTGTCCAGGGGACACTCAGATGTGTTACCATCCTGCTGGGAGGCTTCTCTCATGTCCCCACAAGCTAGAGCTGACAAATGTTAGCTCACCCCATCTCACAGATTCAAACCGGCAACCTTCAGGTCAGCAACCCAACCTTCAGGTCAGCAGCTCAGTTGGCACAAGGGTTTAACCCATTGCGCCACCGCGGCTCATTCTGAACATATGATACTGGCAGAAATACCTTTCTTTCTTTCTTCCCTAGGAGAAATACTTAAATTTCATCAAACACCTGGTAATTGACATCCAATCATACTTGCATATATATTTCAATTAAAAGTAGATTTGTGGTATGATAGTTGCTAGAAATCATGCTATGGCACACGTATACAACAGAGCAATAGAAATAAGGGATCTCTTATTATTACATTCCAAGGTTCAAGTTGAACCAAGTTGCCAATTTCCATTAAAGCTTCGTTCTGGGCCCATACTTAATTGGGGATCTCTATTCTGAAATTTTAAAGAAGTGCGGCATTTTTGCATTGTTGCAGAATACTGCACTTTATTTAACATAAGCCTGAAAAGGAGAAGAAAGTCTTGTTGTTGTTGTTGTTGTTGAAGAAGAAGAAGAAGAAGAAGAAGAAGAAGAAGGAGGAGGAGGAGGAGGAGTTCCTGATCTAAAAATGAAGCTCAGAGAAAGGCTTAGTACTCAACATCTTATTTCAGAAAATAAGGCCTTTAGATCAAGTGTTAGAAGGAGGGAATATCTGCTGGTATTCTCAAATGACTGGAGGAGCTTTTAAGGAGGACATAGAAAATGGTTGGAGAGAGGCATTTTCCTTTCAAAAATCTGTTTTCCACATAATTCTGCTGTTTCATCCTGAGGTTTAAGAGGGTCATCTGTTTGTTCAGTTTCACTGGTTTCTGCAGCAGTCTTTATTATATATCCTTTTCTAAGTGAGCCATTGGGGAATTTTAACCACAGGTGTCTTTAGAAATGTTTGAAATGTCTCAGATGGAATCCAGCCTGCCTGCATTCTTTCTGTGTTTGTGATACTCTGAGTTGGAGGCTTGATCAGAGTTAAAGGCGAACTGATCTTGACAAAGAATTCTGTGCAACTCCTAGCTTGCCTCGGCATGGACTGCAGCCTCCTAATGTGCATTTCTTCCCAGAAGAAAGTCACTTCAAATTGTTTTCATTTCAGATATCTCTCAGGCAGTGTTTCATATGACACGTAAAGGATCAGACAGATCAGTACATTCATCTATTACTGATTCCCAGTGAATTTGTTATTACAGTAGAGTCTCGCTTATCCAACCTTCGCTCATCCAACATTCCGTATTATCCCATGCAGTCTGCCTCCTGCCCGGATCCACAGCTGTGTCTCTAGGCAGCAATTCTCTCTTTATTTGTAGTCAATTTTTTAGTAGTCAATGTTTTTGTAGTTAATGTTTGCAATACATTGTGATATTTTGATGCTAAATTTGTAAATACAATAATTACTACATAATGTTACTGTATATTGAACTGCTTTTTCTGTCCATTTGTTGTAAAACATAATATTTTGGTGCTTAATTTGTAAAATCATAACATACTTTGACGTTTTATAGGCTTTTCTTTAGGTAAGGTAAAGGTAAAGGTTTCCCCTGACGTTAAGTCCAGTCATGTCTGTAGACACCTCCAAGGTCATGTGGCCAGCATGACTGCATGGAGTGCCATTACCTTCCCGCCAGAGCTGTACCTATTGATCTACTCGCATTTGCATGTTTTCGAACTGTTAGGTTGACAGAAGCTGGAGCTAACAGCGGGTGCTTACTCCGCTCCCCGGATTCAAACCTGTGACCTTTCGGTCTGCAAGTTCAGCGCTTTAACACACTGCGCCACCGGGGGCTCCATGGCTTTTCCTTAATTCCTCCTTATTATCCGACAGTTTTGCTTATCCAACGTTCTGCCAGCCCTTTTATGTTGGATAAGGAAGACTCTACTGAAAATAATCAGTTTTTGTAATAATCAGTGATTTAAGATCATTGATTTACTTTATTTATTTCTCATGTACTTAGGCCTTTCGAACAATACATCTGCTTTAGAAATAGTTGAATGTAAACAAAGCTGTCTTATATAGTGTATCCATAGACAAATTGTTTCAGTAATACAAGCTAGATTTACATTGGTTGTTTGTAAATTGGTATCTAATTTCCTCTCCATAACTATCTCTAAGGGTAATTATCAATTTGTTTTCTCAACATAGAATTGTTCTTGACAGTGCCTGGCTCTTTTTGATAATTTGTCATACTTCTATCACTTTGTAGCACAGTGACTCTCAACCTGTGGGTTCCCAGATATTTTGGCCTACAACTCCCAGAAATTAAAGCCAGTTTAACAGCTGTTAGGATTTATGGGAGTTGAAGGCCAAACCATCTGGGGACCCACAGGTTGAGAGCCACTGTTGTAGCACATGTACATGTTGAAAGGAAATGATTTGCACTCCACTTTCAATTCCCAGCTATGATAATCATTGAGTTCAATATTTAACTGAAATATGATGTAAGTACTATTAAAAATAGGGGGCCCTGGTGGCACAGTGTGTTAAAGCACTGAGCTGCTGAACTTGCGGACCAAAAGGTGCCAGGTTCAAATCCCGGGAGCGGAATGAGCGCCCGCTGTTAGCCCCAGCTCCTGCCAAACTAGCAGTTCGAAAACATGCAAATGTGAGTAGATCAATAGGTACCGCTTTGGTGGGAAGGTAATGGCGCTCCATGCAGTCATGTCGGCCACCTGACCTTGGAGGTGTCTACAGACAACGCCAGCTCTTCAGCTTAGAAATGGGGATGAGCACCAACCCCCAGAGTCAGTCACGACTGGACTTATCGTCAGGGGAAAACCTTTACCTTTTACTATTAAAAATACTGGTTCCTCCACATTTATGGTACACAATCGCCACTTAGAATGCCAGTTCATGTCTTGGCCAAAAATCCATAGTGACTTGCTTGCCCACTAGGCCCTTCTCCTGTTGTTTCTGTATACATGTTTTAAAAGCCACAACAAAACCACCAAGGTGGCATCATAGCTTTTTCAACCTTTAAGCCCAGAAAAACATGCCCTCTTTCTATAATCATAGTCACAACCCACTACCTATTTCCATTCAATGTCATAGAGCTTGCTGTCTCCCTTCACTGAGTAGGGTCTACTAAATTTCCTATGGAGTATAATTATGGTGCCTTTTACTCCTTACATTCAATGCTGATTTGTAGGCATTTTCAAATGCCATACTTAGTTGAAACTGGAACCAAGACGGGAAGCTTCTTTGCCTCCTTTTTTCTCTTGTACTTCCAAAACAGAACAATTTCTACATTCACCAAGCAGTCCTCTCCATCAGTCATAGCCGTTCTCTTGTGGACCTGTTTGTCACGTTACTGAACCGAGCGCAGCAGGTGTGCCTGTTATCTCATAGCAGGCTGCATTGTCAATGCATATTTAAGAGGATTCCAACTGTGGCGCCTTCATTTCCTTTGCTTTGAGGGGGTCCATCCCAGTTTTTTAAGCTACAGGTACAGTATTCTCTTAGCATGTCTTCTGCATTGATTTATTGAACCAGCACAGCTCAAGAGAAAATGGCACAGAAAGCCATTTGGTCCCACTGAGCACTCCTATTAAGCGCAATGCAAAGCAGAATGCCAGCTTACTTAGAAGCATAGGGATAAGTCTAAGAGCTAAGGAGGCAACTTCTCAGTTTTCCTCAGAGAAGGGGCTGTTTGAGGTCCCTTGCAATTCCTGTCACAGGCTCTCCACTGGAACCATTTAAAAGGAATTGAGACCGCTGGGATAAACTTACCCCAGCATGACACCTTTCAAATTCTTGGAGTAAAAAACCCATCATCAAGATCAAGGATGGCAACTGATGTTGCAGTCAAGATGTCAGGAAAACATGAGGTTGGAGGAGCTTGGTGTAAAACAGTGTAGGAAGCAGAAGGGAGCATACATTATTTCCTTCCCCAAGAATCTGGATTCTTCAATAGAATTTGCTACACTGACTCCATACTAAGGGTCACATCCACAGGTGCATCCTTTGACATGGGATGAGCTACCTTCACTATTAATGCAGGAGGAGGAGGAGGAGGAGGAGGAGGAAGAGCACCTCTATTGAAGGCAGGTAGGTTCTATTTACATTAGCAGGAAGTGATAGGAGTACTTGTAATAAAACAGCAATACTAAAAGTGTGATAGGGAAAATATATATCAAACTATCCCTTTACTATATTTCCTAATATATCTAGGAATAACAGCTAGATTTGCACAGCCTATCTATTCTGAGATAAGGAAGCACAAGTGGAATCTGCAAGAAAATATTGCAGCGTGGAGTTTGCCTAATCTATCACCCATGGCCGTCAATCTCCCTTTCATTTCCCCCCATCTCTTCCCACCCAAGAACAATTGCATTCTGTAAGTACTGAATATGCTTATAGGCATCGATGATCCATTTGAGAAGTAGAGTTTCCATAATATGGGTTTCTTTTCTTAAAGATTGTTGGTTTGGTTTGACCAAGTCCTTCTAGTGTAATTGCACTATAGCTCTCCCACCACCTATGTATAGACAGCTGTGGTGTTTGGGGTTTTTTGACTGGGCCAGCACTGTTTGAATGATGGGCTAGAACTCCAGGAGCCCAGGGTTTGAATCCTGGTTAGCATGGAAACTCATTGGATCACCTTGGATAAGTGACACTCTCTTGTTCTTAGAGGAAGGCAATTGCAAGCCTCCTCTAAATAAATCTTATCAAGAAAATCTAGCGATGGGGTTACCATAAGTTAGACTAGCCTGAAAGCACAAAGCAACAATATTTAATCAAAACTTGGGTTTGATGTATGTCATTGTAACCAAAGAACTATAGGAAGGGTGGTGTGAAAATCACTTGTAGGGGTGTGGGAGGTGTGCATGCATAGATGCATAGATCTTGCCTTTGTCACTCTTCTATTTGTGTTATTGATCCTTTTGTATGCCGGCAGCAAAAGCATCAATCCACACACACAATGGTTTCTTGTGCACCATAGGATCCTGGCAAATCCTGTGATAATGCCATTTTAGATACTTCTGAACACTTAAACGGCGCTCCATGCAGTCATGCTGGCCACATGATCTTGGAGTTGTCTAAGGACAATGCTGGCTCTTCGGCTTAGAAATGGAGATGAGCACCAACCCCCAGAGTCAGACATGACTGGACTTAACGTCAGGGGGAAACCTTTACCTTTTTTTACGAACACTTGAAATACATGGGAAGATAACGGTATTCCTCATAATGGTAAAGTTTTGTGCTGATGAAGCAAAAAAAGCTCCATAGGAAGTTAAGGTGGAAATACATCTGTGTCATGTCCAAAGCATCTTCAACAGTAAGTTTATGGTGTATTGGCTTCATACTCCAGGGATACATTTGGTCTCCATCAAGCTTGTTGTATTTGTTGAATGGGGAGAAATGGTTCATTATGAAGATTATGATTGTGGGAGCTAAAGTAGACAAAGCTTCTGGAGTTTTATGATATCACGTCTTTGATAAACATTTCATACTGAAGCTACATTTTAATGGCAAAATTATTCCTCTTTTGGTATTCTGGACTGTGTCTATAAACCAGTTTAACAAGCTAGATTTCCTGCCATATATCTAATGGATTTTATAGCACTTTTCCTTTCTCTATAGACCATTCCTATGCACTCTAGTATGTCCAGCCTGAGGCATATAATATAATACTGTGAATTTCCCAAAGTTTTTTTTTGCTCAGATTGTTTTTGCACTGCTTTATACAACATTTCCCTAGAAACTGATTTTTATAATGCAATAGACAATGGTGGTGTCCATTGCCAAAACAGCCTTCACGTGGCATCTTGGAAAAATAAAATATAGCGAAGCCCTATTAAAAAAACCCAAACATTTAAAGCACTATATTTTGCTTTCAATTCTTAATTGGTTATATTGTAAACTGCAATAAAGAAGAAAATTAGAGTCTGGAGTAAAACACTATAAAGTATTGAAGTACCAGATGTAAACTCTTGAATAGACATTAGGTCTTGAGCCAGAGCAACTACATAGTTTTATTGACTAGATAGGGATTCTTAAGTGTTGATTCCTCAGTCCATATCATTTGGGTGTTGGAATATATTCACAAGACAGTGAGACAGAGTGCTTTATAACCAAATGCTCATACAGTGCTGAAGTGCATTGACTTCTAATGTGCATAACACTTCCAAAGCATAACTATACACAGTGAAACACTAAATTCAAGATCTAATATGATTCCTAATATGATTCTGTGCTAGCAAAAGATTGTCGCTGAAAAAGTCTGCAAAGATCTAATGTCCACTCACCTGCTATGCAGTGCTATTATTGGACCCAAATTTGTCTCTAAGCACCCATCTGCCTGCACATTCTGTATTGTAGGGTTTGTTATTATTTACTACAGTTCCCAGAACCTCCAGATGAAATTCTGCAAGGTGTAGCCCAAAAATATAACTCACCTGAGCTCTACTCCAGTATCATATCTGACACCACCTATAAAATATTCAAGCCAACCAAATTGAAAGAGATTCTGTGGATTGTTCATACAATCATATGTATTGATTGCTCACTCAACCACAAGTGCTACATCATTGCAATGGCCATTCTATAAAGGAATTATCGTATCTTTCTTTAACATCTAGTATTTCCTTTGGTTTCAGTATGCATACTGGATTGAAACATTCATTTTTTTATTTCTTGGATGGGTGGCTGCAAAACAAAACTTTTACAGACCATGTGTGTGCGTGTGCAAGTGTACACACATGCATGTAAGCTTGAGGGCTAAATTTGATTTTAGTAGAGTCATGATTTGTTAAATGACCAATTGTTTTCTTAATGGCCAATGTTCTGAATATAATTTCACTGTCAGTGTCTCCTACATCACTGTAATTCCACACCCCAAGTATATACACTGTGCCTATATAGCAGAGCCTCTTAAACTGACATTTCATGTATCTATCTGACAATGTGGCTTGTAACGTACAAAAGCTGAGACTAAACTAAATCAGCTAGCCTTAAAGATGCCACATAACTATGTTGCATGTAAATTAGGTTATTCAGTTAGAAGCCTCTGCCCAGCCCATTTCTGTAGTGTATTTTAACTGCCATATATACTTGAGTATAAGCCGAGTTTTTCAGCTCTTTTTAGGGCTGAAAAAGCCCTCCTCCCTGGCTTATATTTGAGTGAGAGTCCTGGCCGGCTTATATTCGGGTTGGCTTATACTCGAGTATATAGGTAATCAGAGTTGGGCAGTCTTATCTTAAATTACAGTTTTATGTAAATATTCAAAAACATTTAACCTACTGATGCCTCAATTAATGTAATTTTATTGGTATCTATCTTTATTTTTATTTTTGAAATTTTACCAGTAGCTGCTGCATTTCTCACTCTCATCTTATACTCGAGTCAATAAGTTTTCCTAGTTTTTTGTGGTAAAATTAGATGCCTCAGCTTATATTTAGGTTGGCTTATATTCGAGTGCATACAATATATAAAACACTGTGCTACTATCACTTCTACTATATTACTTTTTGTGCTAAGCCCCCTTTTTAGCTGCTGAGACTCCCATATACATGCCAAAGTACACACTGCATAATGAGTGAGGATTTGTTCTATTATCTTTTTCCATATCAACATTTTCAGAAATTTTTTAGTTGGAAAAGAGTATCAGAAGAACCAAACATCTTCCAGCTCCCCCCACCCCCTGTTCCACAAGATGTTCCACATATCGTCTCCCTTTCCCACAATGTAACGGGTGCCCTACTTTTCAAAATCCTGACCTATAACACAAAACTGGAAAAAAAATGTGTGTAATTAATAACTGTTGAGTAGAATGAGGAGCATTTTGACTTGGAGTGAGATATGGCCTCTGCACTGAGTTCTAATTTAATCCTCGAATTTCCCTTCAAATATGTCAAAAACAATTTGGGGTAGACATGTTTTTTATGGCTAAGTAGGTCTATTGCTTCTTCACTGAGCAAAGCTGGGAAGCATAGTGCAAAGGCATCACTGTTATTTCTAGTCACACCAAAACTCATTAAATGAAGGTGCTTCACTGATGCAGAAAATGTATCTTGAATTGATGGGCATAAATGAAGGGACTCAGGCACTAATTAGAGAAGGGAATATTTTGAAGAAGCCAAGGCGAAAGTAATTCCCTTTGTGCATTTTGGCTCTATAGTATTGTGCAAGAATGAATCACATTGCATAATTTGAATCTTGTGGTGGTCTTGCATACATAAAATGAATAGCCTGGAAAATGCATCAGAAACTTCCCAGATGAATTTGTCTTAAGATGTGTTTGTGAAAGGCGAAGCACCATACCATAAACTGCTGGGAAAGGCTAAGTTCCTATGCACTTCCAAACATTGGAGAGTGAAGCAGATCAGCACATGTACTTGGCTGAGTAATTGCAGAGTATGCAAATAACATTATTTTAATAAGTTCCTCCGTCATCAAATATAAGAATCTTTTTTACATCATAAAAGAGGACTAGCAAGCCAGGTTTGTTTACAGCAGTAGTTCCCAAACTTTTTTTGACCAGGGACCACTTTGGCCTGGGATCACTCTCCAACATTAGTACCCAAAGGGTACAATCAGTTTTTGGTCTACTTTAGATTTGGTTTGGTTATTTGGGGTGCTGATTCAGAAAACTGCATTGGATAGACCACATTGGCTCTAATTTCTAATACAGAACATATGCCATCCATTAGTCACCATCAGCTCGCTCACAGAAAACCATTAATAATCTAGAGCTGTTGTGGTCTATCCAATGCAATGATCAGCTCTGTGGAAAGGAGTGGAAATAACATTAATAAATTAAATTAAAATAAAATAAAATAAAAAGGAAGGAGGTTTGCAGACCAGGTTTTCATTCTCGCGACACACTGTGGGCAGCAACCCACAGGTTGAGAACCACTGGCTTACAGCTATTCCAAACCAGGAGCACTTCTCATTTCTCTCTGTTCATTTATCCAATCAAAATAGCTCTCCATAGAAGCAGAAACAAGACATCACAAGGAACAGAATGAAATGTTGTAAACTCCTTTGATCCTTCTAGCCTTTCTGCATAAATATATAAACAGTCAAACAAATAGGCAAAGTAACCCAATATTTGTTAAGGAGAATGTTGACCCTAAGATACATATATCATTTGAGTGGAAGGTTGCGAAACTATCACTATTGAGTTGTTAAAGTAGAATTGGGAATGTGTCAAAGTTAAAGTATGTTATGATATATATATATATATATATATATATATATATATATATATATATCCCTTTCTGCCAGACTTTTGTAACTAATTCACTGTTTTGTTCTTTTGTCAGTTTATGACATTCTAAATATTCAATTGCTGTCTTTTTGAATTCCATTACACCATTTTAATAGCATTACACATAAACTGATTTATAGATTTTCATGTTCGTGCAAGTCTCTTTTGGATTGGATACACAACATCAGCAGAGCAGGAAAATATATCTGACTTTAGGGTAATATATATAGAACATAGATTGGCAATGGAATTATTACTGCATAAACTGTCACTATGCATTAAGTATTCATAAATAGCATATACTAGATTATCTTGGGCAGGTTTTTAAATATTATGTCTAATGCACACTGACAGCCTATGCGGTTTCAGCTGCAATATATGCTCCGTAATCCTGGAAACCGTGGCAACTGCTTTTGTTATATGTGTTGTATAGTGCCTGATTCCTCACCAAAATGTCATCGAAATATTTGTAATTAACAGCCAGCCCACAGAACGACAATATGCATGGATCTGTCCTGAAAAGGGAGACCAAAATGGTAAAAGGTCTGGAAGCCAAGCACTAGGAAGAGCGGCTTAGGGAGCTGGGTATGTTTATCTTGAAGGCAAGAAGGTTAAGAGGGGGACATGTTAGCCATGTTTAAATATTTGAAAGGATGTTACATTGGAGACAGATGAAATTTGTTTTCTGCTGCTCCAGGGACTAGGGCATAGAGCAACAGATTCAAAAAATAGAAAAAGAGATTCCATTTAAACATTAGAAAGAACTTGCTAATTATAGAATCATAGAGTTGGAAGAGACCTCATGGGCCATCCAGTCCAACCCCCTGCCAAGAAGCAGGAAATCGCATTCAAAGCACCCCCAACAGATGGCCATCCAGCCTCTGCTTAAAAGCCTCCAAAGAAGGAGCCTCCACCACAGTCCAGGGGAGAGAGTTCCACTGCCGAACAGCCCTCACAGTGAGGAAGTTCTTCCTGATGTTCAGGTGGAATCTCCTTTCCTGTAGTTGGAAGCCATTGTTCCGTGTCCTAGTCTGCAGGGCAGCAGAAAACAAGCTTGCTCCCTCCTCCCTATGACTTCCCCTCACGTATTTATACATGGCCATCATATCGCCTCTCAGCCTTCTCTTCTGCAGGCTAAACATGCCCAGCTCTTTAAGCTACTCCTCCTAGGGCTTGTTCTCCAGACCCTTAATCATTTTAGTTGCCCTCCTCTGGACGCTTTCCAGCTTGTCAACATCTCCCTTTAACTGTGGTGCCCAGAATTGGACACAGTATTCCAGGTGTGGTCTGACCAAGGCAGAATAGAGGGGGAGCATGACTTCCCTGGATCTAGACGCTATTCCCCTATTGATGCAGGCCAGAATCCCATTGGTTTTTTTAGCTGCCGCATCACATTGTAGGCTCATGTTTAACTTGTTGTCCACGAGGACTCCAAGGTCTTTTTCACACGTACTGCTGTCGAGCGAGGTGTCCCCCATTCTGTATCTTTGCATTCTGTTTTTTCTGCCTAAGTGAAATATCTTGCATTTGTTGCATTTAGTTTCAGCCCATCTCTCTAATCTGTCAATATTGTTTTGAATTCTGCTCCTTTCTTCTGGAGTGTTAGCTATCCCTCCCAGTTTGGTGTCATCTGCAAACTTGATGATTGTGCCTTCTAACTCTTCATCTAAGTCACGAAGATTAGAGAGATGGGCTGAAACTAAATGCAACAAATGCAAGATATTTCACTTAGGCAGAAAAAACAGAATGCAAAGATACAGAATGGGGGACACCTCGCTCGACAGCAGTACGTGTGAAAAAGATCATCTTTTTAAGCTTAGGGCCAGTCCACAATCCTTCAGACTGTTGAGGGGCAGAATTATCATATGAAAAAAAATACAAACAAATTCTGATGCACACTGCACATGTCTTATTTGTAGTGCAAAAACAAGAACAAGAACAATGAAAGAACAATATTTAAAAATAAAAACAATTTTAGCCAGCATACATTTATCAGGATTTCAATGGGAAGTGTGGGTCTGCTTCTGGCCAATGAGATAGTCCAGTTAATTAGGATTGTTGCTGTTGTTGTGTGCCTTCAAGTCATGACAGACTTTGGGCAAGCCTAAGTCTAAAATTTATTTATTTATTTATTTACTACATTTATTTACTACATTTGTATCACACCCTTCTCACCCCAAAGGGGACTCAGAGCAGCTTACAAATTATATGTACATACAATATATTATATTATTAGCATATCACAATATAAGCATTATATATTACTATATTGAACTATACCACTATACTGTAATATTATTAGTAATATGTAATATATAATATATAATTAATATTATTATATGGTATTATTATTAGTGTTATATTGTATTACATTATAATATTATCAATATTATACAATATATTATATTATAAAACTGAGGGCGGGGGCCAGGTAAATGACCTTGGAGGGCCACATCTGGCCCCCGGGCCTTAGTTTGGGGACCCCTGATCTAAGTCATTAATAAAGATGTTGAACAAAACCGGGCCCAGGAGGGAACCCTGCGGCAGTTCACTCATGACTTCTTTCCATGATGAAGAGGAAGCATTGCTGAGCACCCTTTGGGTTCATTCACTTAGCCAATTACAGATCCACCTAACTATAGTTTTGTCTAGCCCACATTTGACTAGATTGTTTGCCAGAAGGTCGTGGGGGACTTTGTCGAAGGCCTTATTGAAATCCAGGTACGCTACATCCACGGCGTTCCCTGTATCGACCCAGCTTGTAACTCTATTGAAAAAAGAGATCAGATTAGTCTGGCATGACTTGTTTTTGGTAAATCCGTGTTGACTATTAGTGATGATCGCAGACCACTTCATTAATGATCTTTTCCAGAATCTTGTCCGGTATCGATGTGAGGCCGACTGGATGGTAATTGTTTGGGTCGTTCTTTTTTCCCTTCTTGAAGATAGGGACGACATTCGCCCTCCTCCAATCTGCTGGGACTTCTCAAAGATGATTGCTAGTGGTTCTGAAATAACTTCAGCTAGTTCCTTCAATACTCTTGGATGTAGTTGATCTGGCCCTGGGGACTTGAATTCATTTGGAACGGCCAGGTATTCCTGGACAACTTGTTTTCCTATTTGGGGTTGGATTTCTCCGAATCCTTCGTCCATTCCATGTTGCTGAGGTTGAAGACGGCTTTCTTTTTGTGAGAAGACTGAGGCAAAGAAGGCATTAAGTAGTTCTGCCTTTTCCCTGTCCCCTGTCACCATCACCCCATCTTCTCCTCGCAGAGGCCCTATTGCCTCCTTGTACTTCCTTTTTCTACTGACGTAAGCAAAAAAGCCTTTTTTGTTGTTTTTAATGTTTTGCGCTTTAGCCTTGCGAACCTTCTTTGGTGATTTCTCCCCTTTTCCACTTCTTGTGCTTGTTTCTTTTGAGTCTTAGCCCGGTAAGAAGTTCTTTAGACATCCATTCTGGCTTCTTCGCACTTGTCTTTTTTTTTTCTTTGTTGGTACTGTTTGCATTATAAGAGTTGTTTGGCCATAGAATACACTTAGGAGTGGAGTCTCCTTCTATGGAGGTCTTTAAACAGATGCTGGATGGCAATCTGTTACGGCAAGCTGTGATTGTGTATTCCACATGGCAGGGCATTGGACTGGATGGCCTTTGTTTCTCTTCCGAATCTATGCTCTATGGTAAATTGCATATCTATAACTGTAAATCTCTGAGTGGTTTTCTGTGTTGGTTAGTTTATCTGCACCATTTTACAAGCTGCTATTGTTTACCGACCATGTTTCTAATAGGCTGTATATAGCAATATGTTGCAGTAGCTGATGTGATTGAATCTATATGATTTCTACTGCGCACACAATAGGTATTCTCAGTTTCTCAAATAGAATTAACAGGGGTTTTTTTTCATGTCAGGAACAACTTGAGAAACTGCAAGTCGCTTCTGGTGCGAGAGAATTGGCTGTCTGCAAAAACTTTGCCCAGGGGACGCCCGGATGTTTTACCATCCTGTGGGAGGCTTCTCTCATGTCCCTACATGAGAAGCTGGAGCTGACAGATGGGAGCTCACCCTGCTCCCTGGATTTAAACTGCCAGCCTTTTGGTCAGCAATCCTGCTGGCTCAAGGGTTTAACCCATTGTGCTACCAGCGGCTCCTACAGTAACCATTTATTCTCATACACTGAACCAGAGGCCTTGTCTAGTACTATTGCTACCATTGTGCCAAAACCTTTCCTTTGCTGTTGTGCACAATTGGGACGTTCTGCCACAAACACTTTAATATACAACTTATGGATTGCTGATTTTATGTATTTATTGTGTCAGAAGTGGATTGAGGGTATAATTATTATGTATTTAAAAACAAAGTCAAAAACTTGGCATTATACTAAATGTCCTTTGACCATAAGCTGGCCACTTGTAGTGCCTTTGGTGTCACTGTAAGAAGGTCCTCCATTGTGCATGTGGCAGGGCTCAGGCTGCATTGTAGGAAGTGGTCTGTAGTTTGCTCTTCTCCATACTCGCATGTCATGGACTCCACTCTTTAGCTCCATTTCTGAAGATTGGCTCTGCACTTCATGGTGCTAGAGCAGTCTTTTCAGTGCCTTCCAAGTCGCCCAGTCTTTTGTGTGTCCAGAGTGAAGTCTCTCATACGGTATCAGCCATGGATTGTCACAACCTGGGCATCAAAACCAGACACAGTGAAGACATCTGCCCTTGTGCTTTGCTATTTTGCTGCTGAATACTCATGCCCAGTGTGGAATACATCTCACCACATTAAAACAGTGGATGTGGCTCTTTGAGACATGCCACATTATCACAGGATGTTTACACCCTACACAGCTGGAGAAATTATACCGTTTAGCCGGTATTGCACCACCTGACATCTGTTGGGAAGTAGCAGCCAATAATGAAAGGACCAAGAAGGTGACATCTTCAGCCCATCCCCTGCTCGGATATCAGCCAGCATACCCACTCCTTAAATCAAGAAATAGTTTTGTAGGATCAACAGAGATACTTGCAGGAACACCTCAACAAGCGAGAGTCTAAAAGCAGAAGGCTAAAAACCAGAATTGCTGATGGCATGTGATTACTTATTAAATGCATGTAAAGCTTTTATGTTTATCTACATGCATCTGTGATATGGCCTGCTTTCTTAATGAAATGTGCCACTGATTGACACAAAGTTGGGAGTTACCTGAACACTTCAAAAGTGTTACTGAATTACACATTTGGAAAAAATGTTTTATCCCCATGGATTCATGTTGTTGGAGCCTTTATTAGAGATTCCATAGTTGCTCCATGCATTCTACTATTTTGATGCATGCTATGATAATTCCCCTAAAGTTTTATCTTAAAATCACTGTATCTGAGATTCATACTTTTTTCTTCCTTAGTTTCTTTTATGATATCTTGTGCACTGTTATTTTTCCTGGCAGCATATTTCTTTTAACTTTCCAGAATAAAATAAACACTGTTAATTATTTTTTTTGGGGGGGGGGGGCATATTTGAGGTGTTATGTCTTACAAATTAAGGCATTTGTAATATCTAAATGGAAAATTACTGAGATCAAGCAGTGATTTTATCATCCTACCAACAAATTCTTAAATGTCGATTGAATTAGCTGCTGTGCTTTCTCTTTAGCCCAGTGGTTCCCAACCTGTGGTCCATGGACCACCAGTGGTCCCCAAGAACTAAAATATGGTCCACGGCCTCACTGTTACTGTACCGTTGTAATGAGAGCAACTGATGTCACGAAACCTTCTTATAGTGCAGATGAAACAGGGATGTTGGGAGGGAAGAGGCTGACTACCCACAATAGGCATGACAACAAGCCTCCTGACTGCTGCTTCTCATCCTCCTCCTTCTCCCTGAGCAGAGCCGTCCCATGTGGCACCTGGAAATGAGGGGCGCCTTGATGTCTTTGTTTCTGTATTAGAAACTAGAGCTGATGTGGTCTATCCAATGCAATTTTCTGAATCAGCACCCCAAATAACCAAACTGAATCTAAATTTGACCAAAAACTGATTCGTAACCCTTTTGGTACTAATATTGGAGAGCGGTCCCTGGTAAAAGTGGTCCCTGGTCAAAAAAAGGTTGGGAACTAATGCTTTAGCTCATTTAGCATGCTTTCTGCTTATGAAATCCAAATGGCTTTAAGCAATATCACATAACAAAATCAAACTGCTCTTTTCCCTTTTTCAAGGCTGCCTTTTACAATATCTTCTGTGATGAAGAAACCCGCTGATAGTGCATGTTTACATACAATTTTGTGGGGGGTTTTGTCACTCCAATAAAATTATTTATTACCTTTATATGGATTTTGGATTTTCCTTTATGACTAATACAGCTGCTTTGGCATTTAAAATAGATTAAAACTCAGAGGAAAAGAAAAATGATAATATGGAATATATATCTAAAGATATTCTTCACTTTACATTGGTAGAGGATAATGTTACTGAAAATATGTTTAATTTGCTTAGCATTTTGTATGTCCACTCAAAAGTAGGGGTTTTAAAATTTGCTCTCTGGTAAGTATTACAGAATTTCAGTCCTAAGATCCATTTTCAATCTTAGGATTTCATCACACGAGGCAGGTAAATCGCAATTACATTAGGATAATGGCTTCTTTAGTTGAGATGAAGTCATTCTTTTTCTGCTGTTTTTGCTGTGGTTAACTGTATGGAAATTTGTTTTTATTAACACAGAAAATCAGTTAATGACCTTTCCCATTTCTGTTATGCCACAATTTCTTGTGTGAAAGTTCACTAGAGCTTTAATGCTGATTTTGAGTGATCAATGGGTGATTGGTGAGCATGTTTTGGACGGGGAAACATCAGTCCACCTCCAGTGAAAGGATGAAGGAGAAGGGGAAGACATTTCAAGATGATTTCCTAGTCATTGTCAAGGTAACTGCAAGACATTTTAAATTTCTCTCTCTCAATTGCTCCCTTTTAACTAGGGCAGAGATGTCAAATTTGCTCAATGTCCCCCCTTCCTTTTCCAACCATGTTCCAGAATCTTTCTCGTTACAGATGCCATGGTGTGCAAATACCCTCATGTTCTGTGTCTCTTTTCTCTCTCTCTCTTTTGCACACACACACATGGCAAAGAGTCTTACTACTAAAACAACCAATTTCTTTAAACTCCTGGCTTCTCTTGTGTTTAACCTGGTGGCACAATGAGTCAAACTGCTGTGCTGCTGAACTTGCTGACTGGTTCAAATCCATGGGATGGGGAGAGCTACTGCTGTTAGCCCCAGCTTCTGCCAACCTAGCAGTTCAAAAACATGCAAATGTGAGTAGATCAATAGGTACCACCTTGGCAGGAAGATAAAGGTGCTCCATGCAGTCATGCTGGCCACATGACCTAGGTGTCTACAGACAATGCAGACTCTTCAGCTTAGAAATGGAGATGAGCACCAACCCCCAGAGCCGGAGATGAGCACCACCCCTCAGAGCTGGAAGGGAAAGCATTTATCTTTATCTGTGTTTTGTTGTCCCTAGACATTTAAGGTTTGCCTTTGTGTTTGTGTATGCTGGAATCCACCCTAAGTCCTCTCGAGGAGATAGGGTGGAATACAAATAAATTATTATTATTGACACAACGATGTTGTATGACACAGCAAACAAGATAGACATGCTGGATTTCGTTTCACAAAACCACAAGTCGAACACTTCCCAAGTGTCTAGGACTGTGTGATGTATTTTCGGATGATGCGTGCAGATTCCAGCAGGGTGGCCTTTTGCAGTTGGCAGATCGTAATTTTGTCAATGTCTATGGTTTCCAAATGCCAATCCAAATTATTATTATTATTATTATTATTATTATTATTATTATTATTATGGCTGTTTCTTCCTTCAGACATTCTAATCACTGCCGTGGAGATGGATAAGACAGATAGATCAGTAGCTGCAACCTTTTCTCTGCTGTTAGTTAGCTATGCCTGAGTTATAGCTATCTCAATCAGGAAGGTCCCAGAAAACAGGAATTTTAAAAGGTAAGACTGGGGCTCTGTGTATATGCATGAGTACCAAACCAGGAAAGGGGGTGGGAATACTGTATTTCTTCAATTCCTTAACACACTTTTTCCTACATAAGATAATGGTTTTCCCTTGACATTAAGTTTAGTCATGTCTGACTGAGGGTTGGTGCTCATCTCCATTTCTAAGCCGAAGAGCCAGCGTTTTCCGTAAACACCTCCAAGGTCATGAGGGCAGTATGACTGCATGAAGCACCATTACCTTCCTGTTGGAGTGGTACCTACTGATTTACTCACATTTGCATGTTTTCAAATGGCTAAGTTGGCAGAGGCTGGGGCTAACAGCGGGAGCTCACCCTGCTACCCGGATTCGAACTGCCGATTTTTCGGTCAGTAACTTCAGCAGCTCAGTGGTTTAACCTGCTGTGCCATAGGGGGTTCCTTTTTCTTATATAAACATCTGTAAAAAGGGTGCATCGTAGAATTGCAGGTGTAACTTATGTATTTTTGTGGTAGTTGGTGGTACTGAATTTACAATTAATGGCGTCTTACAATTGAAGAAGTGTGGCAATATCCTGCAGGCCGTAGTCACAAATACTTCGTGCGATAAATGAATATTGTAATCCCAGAATGGTTCCCAAGGTATGCAAGGAAAGAAAGCAATCCTGATTGAACTGTGTTTTTAAAACAAGCACTTTTGTAGCAGGAAAAGAACCTTGTACAATCAAGCTCTTACCCACCACAAAATATCACACTATATAAAGCAGAAGGGCATGTACCAACCTGTTTTTTTTTTCCTTCTTTGTCTCCATTTTCCCCATGGCTTACTCCCTTTTATAAAATATTAAGTTGAAAGATATACTACACACACAATTAGCAATACTGTCAATACTACAATATAATAGATTTATATAATTGATTTGATACTACCAAAGCTAGAATGACTTGCGGTCGAGCCCTTAATAATTATTTATATTAGGGCTTCACTGTAAACAATCCATTTATCATGAGCGAATAGTATAATCACATATAAGTTAAAAATATTAAATAGGGAAAAAGTCATTGCTGACTCACTGTGCTCATCTGTGTATCCATCAAGGATGACATTTCTAGATTCAGTTATCTAAAAGGATTTATCAAATTTTAGCTGCTCCAATTAACACATATATTCTGAAATTGTCAGAGACTTGAAAATATAGGCTTCTTTCAAATTTCAAATCTCGTGTTTTTTGAAATTTGATATCTGGATGCCAATATTGTTAACTATTTGCCTTAAGTATTGTTATTTGCACACACTCTTGCTCGCTCATACATACATGCCTATACTATAATTTAAAAGTGTTTATGTGTTATGTTATATAAATCCTTATACTTGATCATAAAGCCATCCTTCTTGTATTACACTAGCAGACCAACAAGACAGTGTGAAAGTTCTGTACCTCATCTGATATCTATGTTGGATACCTCCCAAACATAAACACTTTAAGTTTCTGTATCTCTCCCTTTTCCCATGAATATTCAATAATAGATATGAACAAACTAGATGTATTTACCTGTGTTGGCAGCCTGAGCATTTTCTAACAAATTCAGGACCAATCAGAAAACTTCATCCTTTCCCCCCATAAAATTTGTTTTTGTCTTTTTTGCTTGGTGTGAAATAAATTTTAGGAACTTTAAATACTGGCAACGAAGGTCTACATAGTTAAAGCAATGGTATTCCCCATAGTAACCTATGGATGCATGAGCTGGACCATAAAGAAGGCTGAGTGAAGGAAAATAGATGCTTTTGGACTCTGGTGCTGGAGGAAAATTCTGAGTGTGCCTTGGATCGTGAGAAGATCCAACTAGTCCTTACTCCAGGAAATAATGCCTGACTGCTGACTGGAGGGAAGGATTTTAGAGGCAAAGATGAAGTACTGCTGACTTGAAGGTTGCCGATTCGAATTTGAGAGTGTGGATGAGCTCCCTCTGTCAGCTCCAGCTCACCATGTGGGGACATGAGAGAAGCCTCCCACAAGGATGGTAAAACATCAAAAACATCCAGGCGGCTCCTGGACATCCTTGCAGAAGGCCAATTCTCTCACACCAGAAGTGACTCGCCGTTTTTTAAGTTGCTACTGACATGGAAAAAAAACTTGCCAAAATTAGGGTGTGAATTAGATTTGTGTAACATGGTAATCTTAGTGCTGAGCCAAAGCAATATGGAAAGTTGCTTCAGGAGCACCTGGAGTTCCTATTTGAGGGATGTCATCTGTAATTTAAATGGCATAGCTCAATGCTATGCAATCCTGGGATTTGTAGTTTAGTGCGGCACCCACTTCTTTTAGAAAAGCCTCAAGGCCTTGTAAAACTGCAGCCCCCATGACTCCATAGCATCACACCAAGGCAGTTAAAGTGGATATATTCTACAGCATACATGCAACCCAAAATTTTCTTATCTATTGCTGAAAGCTTTTGTGCTCTTAACAATTCTGTTTTTAAAGAAGGAATTCTAAGCAGAAACTGTAATGGGCATATTACAAAGACTGCACCTTTTGTTGCTGCGTATAACATTTATCAGCAAATAAATTTTTGGTTTCAGGGTTTTGAAAATTGAGGTGTGCATTAGATTTGACAGCGCATTAGAGTCGTGTAAATAAATAGGAGGAACAAAGCACCAAATTCTCAGCCACTGACTACTGGGAAGCCCATTGACACTATGTGTTGCTAATCTATTTTCACAACCTTCAATATGATATTTTAAAGTTTAAAAATGAATATTGAAATCCTTCAGAAACTAAATTATACTGGTGCTTGTGCCACATAGCTTGTATCTCTCTGGTGTCTTTACTTATGGTCCACGTTTTGACTCGTACATCCCACTGTGAGAGGGAAGAACAAAGGAGTAGTGCAAAAGAAATGAGTGACAGACAAAACCGAGAATAAGTTGGAAGAAGTGTTGCAGAGAATAAGAAATTGTGATGCCAACCATAATAATTACTTCAGAAGCAAATTGCTAGCATTCGTACAATCAAGAATGTATGTTTTGGTCCCCTTTCCTCAAAATCTGATATACCAGTTGTCTGTTAATACTTAAACCAGAGTCTAAAAGTCCGATAAAAATTAATGAGAAATAGCCAACATCAGACACTAGATGATGAATGCTTTCTCTACTGAGAGATTGGCAGATCTACCAGGTTTAAGGCGGATAGAATGCGAAGGACATCTGCCATGAATCCACAGACCATAACCTATTACATATTTTAGAAAGCTGATATATAGTTCATTAAAATGCCCCCTTTCAAAATTAATAAATCTAACAGGGAATATGTAGTTTAATAGATTTGTAAAACCTTTGTGCAAAAAGGGTGTGTGTAAAGTATGAGGAAACGATTCACACACTTCGAGGATTACTTGTAAATGTGAAAATTGTATTGGAACACACCAATGAAACAGAAAAAAGCAAACTGGTAACAGCCACATTCTGGGATCGCTGCTTCACTCCAGCTGTTCTGAATTCTACAAACTGTCAGCATATTCCTTGTGTGTACCATGGTTGCTGAACCATCAAGCCAACAAATGGCAAAGTGTCAGTATGAATGCAGACATGCACATTTAAAATACTTTAAAAAGCACATTACATTTCAGTGGCCTGTCAAAAAACAAATTTGCTACACAGAAAGTCAAAGGAAAATGAAATTCTCTTAAAGATGTCCAGGTCCTTCTCAAAGAATTATTCTGGTTGCATAGAGGTTGCTACGGTGGCAGCACACTAATCTTTTGCAAAAGACTTTCAAACACAAAATTAAAACTTCTGATGTAATCCTTTACATGACAGGACAAATACTTCATAATTCCATATATATTCTGAACTTTAAATTTAGAAAAATAAGAAAGCACAGAGATAACACCCCTGTCCCAGCAATAAAACTAGTCACAGTAGCAGTAACTCCCATCTTTTGAGACCTTTTTCTATTAAGGAATAACAAGACTAGTACCTGCCAGAAAGCAGGAAACAATATGGATCTATCTTTAGTTTGCGAGGACTTCTTGTAACCAGGCATAGTAAAAACCATTCCTACATTATATTTGAAAATGAACAATATCTCATTTAAGCATCAGAAGGGAAAATATCTTTCTTACTGGCAGTATCCCTGTGTTAGGCTCAAGTGATAAGAGGTCTTTCTTTAACAGTGCATACCCTTAGAAACATATTAAATATTGAGAGCTACATAATACTCAATCTAGTCTGGTACTGCCTAGTGCCTAGATAGGCCTCCAAGAAATACAACAGGTCTCCAGGAAATCAGATTGTGAACTTTTTTAGCTCTTCTATATGAGATCTTTTGAAGTGGACACCAGCCCTTGCCTATTGCAGCTTTGTCAACATATGCACTACTTAAAAGGGAAATTTAGATAATGGAAACATGCAGGGGGGGGGGGGGGTAATACTTCATTTTGTCCAGGGAGAAACTCTGAACCTCATGTCCTCTTTAACAACGAAATGTGGGGACAATCATTCTTGATTTCCTGTAGCTCACATATCTCGGTAGTGATGATTTTCACATTCTGGAGTCAGCTCCCTTTACCTTTCTAGTCACATTACCAAATACCCAGAACATCACTCAGTGGAAAAAGAATACATCGTAAGAAACAAACTAAATATATGGCCTAGACTTGTAAGATTAAATAAATGCATATTATAATAATTATAATTATTATTATAATTTTTCCATGGAAGATGTTTAAAAACCCATGGAGCTTTTCAATGCTGGAAACTGGAAGGAGTGTTTTGTATTTTTGACTATAGGTCCATCTGTAATATGATTGTAGCTTAATTTTTTTCAAGGTCTTGGGGAAGATCTTTGTATTTTTAAGTTAAGAGTTATGAATATTCTTTGGGGAGAACTGATTGTGATCTCTTAGGTATGGAGCTAGTACTCAATATACTCATGTATATGTGTAAAAATCACCCAAAAAAGCTAGTAGCTTGACTTATACATGAGGTGTGCCAGCCTTGTTGAATACCTTGGGTGGGAGAATAGTGGTGGTGGTCAGGGAAGCTGTCCCCGAGCCCCCATTGGTGCTTTCTCCTCTCCATGGAATGAGCCTTGACCTATCCATGGTTCATATGAAAATGTCATCATTTTGGCCTCAACTTATACGTAATCTCAATTTATACATAAGATCAACTTATACATGAGTATATATTGTTTATCTCTAACATCATGTAGGGTTCCTTCAAGTACAAAAATAACACCTCAATTCTTTTCTTTTTTTGCATTTTGATTAATTTTCTTGTTTGTTTCTCCCAATGCAGTCATGCCAGCCACATGACCTTGGAGGTGTCTACAGACAACTCCGGCTCTTCAGCTTAGAAATGGAGATGAGCACCAACCTCCAGAGTTGGACACGACTAGACTTTATGTCAGGGGAAACCCTTAACCTTTACCTACCTTTTCCAAATCATGATGCCTTGCAGAACTCCTTGCAATCTCTCACAGAACCCTAAGATACTAGGGAACCATGGCTAAGAAACCCTGATACAGACTGTGCACTTAATATTACATTCATTTTTATCACTATCCTTCTAATAAAATCTAAATAAGACATTCCAATATTATCCCTATTTCTGTAAGTACCCTCATGTTGAAAATGTTAAAAGAAAAAATAATAGATAACTGAAGGCAATGATCATCATGAAAAGAACAGAAGGTTCTGGCTCATAAGCAATAATATAGGGGAACATTCTTAAATTTACTGTCACAACAATATTTTGTATTTGTGTATTAATGTGCTTTTGGTAAAAAAAGAATCTCAACCCTTTCCTCACCACATGCATATGTCAAATTTCTTCTGGCTTCTAATCTAAAAATATTCTAATAGTAAAATGTATGACATTATTAAAAGAAGGACATATTAACATGAAAAAACACATTTTATTGCACTTAAGTTATAAGAAAATAAAATTTCTAAGTGAATCAAATCATAGACACAATCCCTTTAAAGGTCGTTTTCCTCCATTCTGTCATGTTGTTACATAACTAAAATTAACAAAATGAAATCTGATTTCTTTTTTAAAAAACCAGACTATAAATAAACCAAAAAAGGAGGAAAATAAAAACAAGATAGCCTAGGATACAGTGTTAAACCACTTTCACAGTTCAGCTTGAGTTGTGGCTCTTGGAGAATGAGGCAAACCAATTGACAATTCATTCGCTTTTCAGGTGACATTTTATCACAAAAAATGAAGCTTTTTTTTTTTTTTTGCTTTGTCAGTTCCTCACCACCATAAAACTGTAACAGTTATTCTTCTCAAATTCTGGAAAACACCAAGACTGACCAGCAACTTTATTTCATCTTTTTGTATGTTTTTTTAAAAAATATCTTGTCAGTTTCATTATGTCAGTTCATTCCATTCACCACAGCCCTCACAAAAAAAACGTTTCCCCACAGAACAGGCTGCAAGAGCTTTGTTCTAAGGAATGTGTATTAATTTTTGCCCAGAAAAAAAACAAAAACAAAAAAAGAAAATAAGCTTTGCACACACTCTCAATTCTTTACTTGCAAGCAAACTTCACTCTAAATTGTCTGAAACTCTTCCACTCTCAGCCTCTTAGAGGCACAGTTGGCTCAAGTTTCAGTGGCAAAAAGTCTTTTTTTTTCTCCATAACCAAACTAGAGCAAATTTGGAATTCAGTCTGGGACTAAAACGTCACAGCAGAACAAAAATAAAAATAATTTGCTTTTTTTCCTTTCATTTAGCAGCATAAATAAGTTTGGCCACTGGGAATACAGTACGGGGTGGGACAACAATCCCACAGTTAAAGACCTACTTCTAGCACCAGCATCATGTATTTAATCCATCTGAGGAATCTTCAAATCCTGGACAACTTGCCACTTCAGAGCAACTTATGCAGTGAAGAGTGTTGATGGAAGCAACAGTAAATAGATCAACAGAGACTAATACTGTGATTGACATTGGCAATGGTTGGCAAAATAATAAAAAAGCTGTAAAACTGTACAAAAACAATTCACAGTAAGATTTTAGCTTTCCCATACTTGGGAAGGATTCTTTGCTGTCACAGATGCTGTCTTGTTTGAAAGACAATCAGTAACTGATAATGGAGGTATAAAGCTCCTCTCTCGATTTCTGTGATAAAAGAACAGGGTTAACAGGAATTGTAACAACTTTTTAAATCTTCACAATGCTCAACAAGCACTGAGAGGAAAACACAAAAGAAATAATTGCACCTGGCTTGATTTATAAAGTCATATTTTGCAAAGCTGCCCCATTCAAAAGTGAAGTCTTTGATGCAACAAGACAGCAGATGCCTCTCTTGTCAGTTACAGTTTGTCAGCTTTGTATCTTTTCCTTCATAGTCTGTAGGTCTGTAGAATCTGTTGCCCCAAGCCAACATCCTGCACCACCAAGGACAAGGGATATTTTTTTCCTTTTTGCCGAGGGAGGGAGGGAGGATAGAACATCATTTGCATTTCTGGACAAAACTAATCTTTTCAAGCTTCACTTTATATCCACGTCAAAGTCCAAAACCAGCAGCTTGGTTTCCTCAGTCCCATTCCGGCTTCCGACTGCGCACACTAGCTTCGTGTTGGAGGCTCTGATCCGCCATACAACACCTCCACTACCACCGCTTTCCAATGTAACTAGATTTCGGATAAATTCACCCGTTTTCAAGTCCCATAGTTTTACAGTCCCATCATCTGAGCTGGTAATTACAAAGTTCTTGTTGAACTGTAAACAGGTCACGGCACTCTGATGCTTGTTGGGACCTGGAAGAAAGGAAAACAGCAGATAACATCAGTGGCTACTCTTTATGTCTTAATTTAATTTAATCCATTAGCTAAGTACTCACATTTCCCCATGAAACAATCATATTTCCCCATGATAAACCACAAGTACTTCCCATTTCCAATAACATGTCAGAGCGATAGAAAAATAAATATGAGCTTGACAACTGTCATAGGGCTACAGTGTTTTCACACCTGGGCAAACCATGATGAATGACAGCTACCAGCATGGTATCTCTTTTCTGGGCAAGAGATTTGCAGGAAAACTTTGCACAACTGTCTGGCAGTGCTTGATCACCTTAAATAAAAGGGATCTTATATAAGAAAGCTGTGCAGGCTCCAGAAACGAATGCTCATGGGGCAAGCTGCACTCCTTTTGTCATGACAAAAGTCAGCCTAAGTGTTTCCTCAGCTAAAGAAAAACAATGCATCACTATGGCAGCTGTGTGTTCTTTGATTCAGATGAGAGGAGATAGAACACGCAAGAGTAGCAAGCAAGAAAGAAGCATGAAGCAATGTGGATGAACAGAGCAAGTGAAGGGCAAACATGCCCTTGATTCTTATTTATAAAGCTGCATTCTTAGTGACATCTTACTTTTACTTCCAGCAATATACATGATAGAATCATAACAAAAGGCTCTGAAAAGAAACAGATTCTACTGAATGTGTGGTGGACATTCCACAAGAAATGGAAGAGAAAAGCCAAGAAATGAAGAATTTATTTCAAACGTTATAATACATTAAGTAAGATTTTTTTTCTTTTAAAATGCGGGTATGGGACATGCGTGTAGTTCTTTCATTCCTCACGCTACGATTTTTCAAATAACAAATGCACTGGAAATCATTATTTTTGGTCTACAGAGAGACACTGTGTTTCAGCACTAAAATGTCACTGCAATTCCTCAAGATAGCGTTACCCTCCTTCTAATTATTCTAATTCACTCGATTAAATAGCCCTGACCTAATTTCTAGCCAGCGCAGAATATTTTCTATGAAATAATTTTAATACACCAATGCATCGCGGCAAATTTAGAAAAAATGATGGTTTCCAAGAAAAATAAAACATAGTATAAAATAACTATTGTATATTATTTACTATAAAAGAATGCCCGTTGTCTTTAACATGCTGAAATTTCCAGTCTTCCAAGTTCTTTGAAGTGTTAAGTAAACAAGACCACACATTTAGAAGACATCTTGTTTTAGTCTTCAGTTAAAACAATCTCTCTAATATTAATTTAATGATGAAAATGATTTAGTTAATGATTGATCTCAGAAGCAGGATAAGTTGTCTCTTTCTTTCCAGATAATGATTCCAAGATTCTCAGCTGTTTGAAATCCCTACGAATATCACCATGGTCAGAAAGTAACTTCAGACAAATAACCACTTTGGGAGGGGAAAAATGGAGGAACAATGAAGACGAAGTTTTTTGGGTTTTTTTGTTATCAAATCCCAATGCCTCCACAGCTTCTCCATGTCACTTGGGATGGTAAAGTGTGGATGGAAAACCCCAGTAAATTGGCATTTTCAGTTCAGCTTAGGTGCTCATGGCTTTCAGAATTGTGATTCAGTCAACTAATTAGGGCAACTGGCCAATTCCTTTGTGTCATCATAGCCTATCTCATTACCATATGTTATGAATTTCATGCCAATACTGCACCACTATCATAATAGAATAAATGAAATTAACCAATGGTAGCAAGAAGAAAGATAAGGCAAGCCAAGACTCTAGAACCAGAAATGGAAAATATGAATGTAAGCACATTTGGCCACCTGGCTGGTATGCTGTTTGTTATTGAACCTTTCCTTATACAAAATATGCACTTGTTGTGTAACTATATGAGCATTGTTATTATTACTGAACAGTACAATGAGCATGCTGAGAATTAGATGTAGAAGGCTCGGAGAAGCTTACCTTGCAATGTCTGTAAACACTGTCCTGTTTTGATATCCCAGATTTTGACTGTGGAATCAGCATTCCCAGAGACAAGAATATTGTCCTTGAGTTCCATCCCGCTAGTTAATGACTGGTGGCCTGTTAATGTGTGAATGCAGTTTCCTGTCTCCACATCCCAAACTCGGATTGAAGTGTCAAGAGACCCACTCACCACATGGATACCATCAAACTAAGAGAGAAAAAGTTGAACTATTATTACATACATGAAGCACATCTTCTATATATATAAAAGGATAAAAAAATTCGGCCTAGGACAAAACAACAAAACTACACATCCCAGAAACACTAAACTTGGCAACACAACCCCTCATCCATGCCTCTACGTTCACATAGCAAAAAGAAAAGAAAAATAAAGTCCTAATTAGAGGGAGAGGAATAATTGTTTTTATCCAATTGCTACCAGTTAGAAGGCTAAGCTTTGCCCACTTGGTCTCCTAGCAACCTACTCAGCCCAGGGGACAGGCACAGTTAGGCCTCAGGCCTCTTCCACACTGCCTATAAGATACAGATTATCTGATTTTAACTGGATTATATGGCAGTGTAGACTCAAGGCCCTTCCACACAGCTATATTACCCATTTATAATCTTATATTATCTGCTTTGAACTGGATTATCTTGAGTCCACACTGCCAGATAATTCACTTCAGTGTGCATTTTATACAGCTGTGTAGAAGGGGCCTCATATAATCCAGTTCTAAGCAGATAATATAAGATTATAAATATACAGTAGTGTCTCACTTATCCAACATAAACAGGCCGGCAGAACGTTGGAGAAGTGAATATGTTGGCTAATAAGATGGGATTCAGGAAAAGCCGATTAACATCAAATTAGGTAATGATTATACAAATTAAGCACCAAACATCATGTTATACAACAAATTTGACAGAAAATGTAGTTCAATGCTCAGTAATGCTATGTTGTAATTACTATATTTACAAATTTAGCACCAAAATATCACAATGAATTTAAAACATTGACTACAAAAACATTGACTACTAAAAGACAAACTGCGTTGGATAATCCAGAACACTGGATAAGCGAATGTTGGATAAGTGAGATTCTACTGTAATTTGAAATAATTACTGTGGTAATCCAGTCCAACCCAATTCTGCCATGGAGGACACAATCCAAGCACGCCCAACAGATGGCCACCCAGCCTCTCAATAATAATAATAAGTAGAAGAAGAAAAAGAAGAAGAATATCATACAATCATAAGGTTAGGAGACACCTCTAAGGATTATCCAGTTCAACTTCCTTCTATCATGCAGGACGACACAAACCAAGCACTCCTGACAGATGGCCATCCAAGAACTCCACAGTAATAATACAAATCGAATCATAGCATCAGATAGTTAGAGGAGACACCCCTAAAAGCCACTCAGTCCAACCCAACTCTGCCATTGGACGATACAATCCAAGCACTCCCAACAGATGGCCAGCCAGCCTCTCAATAAGAATAAGAATATCATACAATCCTAAGGTTAGCAGATACCCCTAAGGATCATCCAGTTCAACTTCCTTATATCGTGCAGGAAGACACAATCCAACCACTCCTGACAGATGGCCATCCAATATCTGCACAATAATAATACACATCGATTCATAGCATCAGACAGTTAGGAGACACCCCTAAAGGCCATCCAGTCCAACCCAATTCTGCCATGCAGGATACAATCCAAGCACTCCCAACAGATGGCCACCCAGCTTCTCAATACTAATACTAATACTAATAATAATAACAACAATAACAACTTCATCATACAATTCTAAGGTTTGGAGTGACCCCTAAGGATCGTCCAGATCAACTTCCTTCTACCATGCAGGAGGACACAATCCAAGCACTCCTGACAGATGGCCATCCAGCCTCTACATAATAATGATGATGATGATGATGATGATGATAATAATAATAATAATAATAATAATAACAGAAGCATAGAATCCAAGAGTTTGAAGAGACCCCTAAGGGCCATCCAGCCCAACCCTTTCTACTATGCAGCAGGACACAATCCAAGCATTCACAACACATGGACAACGTATAAATACTATACAATACTACACAGGGACATAGACCCCCTCTACCCTCACCACTTTCACAGTACAACCAAATGCATACTAAACGTAAAGACATCCATACAACAGACATTCAATACCACCACTACCTCAACAAGTTTTCACCAACACCACCAGACAACGCCACAGCAACGCGTGGTCGGGCACAGCTAGTATAGATATACATATCTATATACATTTTTAGTTTGCTTAAAGAATTTAGTTCTATTCATGCTTTTACCATTTTTTCACAGCCTAGAAACAATTAAAGGACAAGCATTTACAGATTTGTGAACACTGCCAAGGATAGATCTGTTATGATAATTTCAGATTAGTTACCATTGCTTGAACATATTTGGTCTAATTTCTTGCTACCATCACATAGTCTACAGTCTACACTATAATATAACCCCTCCTTTCTTTTCATCTAGGACCTATCAAACTGACTGTGCTGTCAGGTTTCAAAACCGATTTTTGAACTTCTGAGGCTAAATGTTTTCATGGATTATTTGATATCTTGTTTATTACAGCTTTTATCTATTATGTATCTGCTTTGAAACTTAATGAGATATGATAACCAGTACAATAATTGATTAAATAAATAACATAACCTACTACAGGCATGTTGATCTAGAATTAGTGACCATGGCAAGCCTTCTAACTGCATCATACTTAATAATGACCGCCACAACTACATTCAATACTAGCATTTACAACAAGTAATCAACTAACACAAAATAGAAAATAGTTTATGATATGACAACATATGTGTGTGCAATTTTAATAGGGATACATTCCTCAATTAGTTTAATCTATTTTCATGAAATTGAAATCTACCCGTGTCCAAGTATTTGAGATTAAAGAGCACGTTATACTGGTGATGCATAAGCTTTCTTTCATCTCATCACCACATGACATATTTTGGATTTTTCCAAATTGCTGTCCTACAAACATAGTGGACTACAAGACTCCCAAAGTCCAGAAAGCATGGCTACTAGCCAAGGACAACAAGAATTGTAGGTCAAAACATCTGGCAGGCAGGAGTTTGGAGAAAGCTACCATATTTCACAGAATCACCCCACCACATAAAGTTGGCATTTTTATCCGATTTCTATTTAAAGATAGATGGTGTTTCACTTCCAAACAGACAATTAAGAACCACAAGGAGATGATGCTAACTGGGATGAGGTTAAATACATGTCAATATGCCTTTTAAACATAGGCCCTTTTCTACACTAATAGGACTTGAACTTATTCAATTTGAGCTATTTAGACTGTTTGTTCCTACTATAGTAAATACTCTGTATGAACTGACTTTGAAACAGAATTATTACATATACGCTTCCTTTTTTCATAATGCCAGAGGTGTTTATTAAATGATGCAACATGCAACATTAACTATGTGATGAATTTATCAATATCTACAATGAGACACACATAGTAACTTATTTAAAAATTTACAATAGATTGTGATCAAAGTTTCCCAAAGGCAGAAGGCTTTACAAAGATACAGTTGGATCCAGGTAGCTATGCACAGAGTAAGCCTAGTGAAATCTGGTAGACAAATCAAGTCATGTTAACGCATTAAATTTAGTCGATTGACTAAAAGTATGACTAAGGATGGATTCAATTAAATCTAATGAAAATTATACTAGGGTAGATAACCTAGTCCCTTGCCCTGCTTTTCTTTACTAGGAGGCGCCACTGCAGAGAAGAAAACAGAAGAGCAGAAACAGAGAAAGATAAAATTAAGAAATCAAGAAAGGTAAAGATCTGTCAGGAAAAAAGACAGAGCTCTGAGAAACTATGCTTCGAGCAGGAAAAATTGATAAAAGGAAACTTGGAATCTTCAAGAAGAAAAGAACAACTGGGCAGTAAATGATAATACAAAGAGGTAGATTCTAGGAGTGTGTGAAATTCCATTGGTTGATTTGAATTTAGGAAAATTTCAGCAATTTGGCAGCTGAGCCGCCAAAAACAGACCAGGAAGGACCCCTTCAGAGCCAGAACGAACAACGAGCTGCCCAATCTTTTTCACTCTGCCGTTCCAGGGGCAGGGCCTGGCGGCTGCTGACTAATAATAATTAACAAAGCAGTTGCACACAGTTTTTTCTCTCCTTAGCCTGGCCACAGCCAATCGGAAAAAGGAACCAAATCAAGTCTTTTTGCAAAGCTTGGTCTATATATAGCTGTGCAAGGTCTTCCATTTTCTGTGGGTGGCGTGGCGTTAGAGAACATGTGTGCTTAGCTCCATTTGTTTCTTGCTCCTGCTGCCTGCCTTTGTTTAGAAGTGCTAGCATTACTAGCATTTTGAGAATTCTTTTTCTTTCGGTTTCTCATTATTATCTTTATAATATTCTGTCTTTTAATTTTTCAAATTCCAATAGGGAGGTGTGGGTAGGCATGTAATTTTTTTGGGTGGGTGGGAGGTACGTGATGTTTGAAAGCACATTTTGTGTCTGTATTTCTAAATCTTCACTAGGAATTTATTATCTACCTTTTTTGTTTTTGTTTTGAATGAGTGTTGGAGGGAAGGGGGTATATTTGCTGCCTCCCTTGAGTTCTCATGGGGAGAAAGGAGGGGTAATATTAATATTTATTTCAATTTCAATCCGTTTCCAGCCCTAGCTAGTACCTACCCTACCTGCCTACCTGCCTACCTAGTACCTACCTTCTTCCTTGCACTTTTTCTGGCTTCTCTGTATACTACTCACCAGCAGCCTATCCCCCCACCCCTCCCTCCAAATATTTTAAAATTACCAAAAAGCTGTTTCTTATGTTAGCTCAGCTCTGTGACTCTTTGTAGAAACTTAAAATATTTGCTAAAAATCAGTGGATGACCCAAACATTCTGAAACTGGGCAGCCTTGCCATTGTAAATGTGGCCTAAAAGTGTGGCAAGTTTGATCCTGATAGCCTAAAAAATGATGAAAAGATGAGCCTTGACAGTTTCCCCGTTAGCTTCACTGGAACCAATCTTCGCAGAATGAAAAGTGAACTCTGCATTTTTAAATTATGGATTGAACCCTCCCCCCCCCCCATCTCCCAATTTCCCCCTTAAATGGAACAGGGGGGCATCCGAAATTTGAAATGAAAACAGAACGGATTTCTGCTGTTTCGCACACCCCTAGTGGATTCATCTTATGTACCAGAGAATGCACAGATTTCACACATATGAAATGAACCAGTGTTGTTCAATGGTTTGAGAGTTGGATTAGGACCCTGCAGAAAAGAGCTGTTTAGCCATGGAAATCCACTGGGTGACATTGGGGGAGTCATATTCTCTCAAGTCTCAGGGGAAGGCAAAGGCAAAGGCAAATCCCCTTGTAAAAAAACTTATAAAGACGACCCCATGATAGGTTCGTTAAGAGTCACCATAAGGTGGAAACAACTTGAAGGCATACAACAAAAAACAGTAATTGAAAGCAAACTGCTGACTTATTTCTCAAAGTTGTTTCCCCAAGACAATAAGGAGGGGGAAAGGAAAAACATTTGGTACTTATGAAATTCAACCTGCATTTCTTAACAGAAGTGGGAAAGCTTCAATACAGGTTAGATATGCTCCTTGCTCCCTCAGCAATTACTCTTGCTTTTTTAAAAGCTGAGTTACCAGCAGAGATTTGTGGTGAGGAAAGGTCACTTCTCTATATATTATAATACCACTCCCATCAGCAATTATGGCTCCAATGGGAAGCTTTTCTTCAAAAATCGAAGACACGAGGGGAGAGGAAGTAAAAAGCAGTATGCTTGTGGATATGTGTCAGTATGTATCTGTATGAGAGTGCTGAAAGATTCTGCTAACATTTTGCTTCAGCTTGTTTCACACATTGCTGATAAGCAATCTGTGATCTTTTACCTGGGAGGAGATTGCAATTCATAGGCTGATGAAAGGCCCCAGGTCTATAGCTTTATTTAATGATACAGCTTGCAAGCTTAGGAGTTCTGGGGTATCTTAACTTCTGAGAATTGCTGTTATTCATCATTTTATGTTGAATTATTTGTACCCTTTGTACCCTACAGTGGCACCATATCAGAGGAAACAAGATATTTTAAACTGGAGACTGATGACAGATTTGGCCAAATAATTTACTAATGGAATCTCATTTACCTATACCAAATATTCTCTGCATTACTTATCCATTAAAATTAAGCATTATAATTATTATGCCATAATTTATGAATGGGGAGGCTCTATTTTAATAGCCTGCTGACCAGTAATAAATACAGGAAAGCTATAATAGCAATAATTAATAGCTTATAGGATTCTAACTGGAATACTAATTATTACATTTGAAAAGGAGTGAATTGCTAATAGAATCCTCTGGGATAGAAAGCCTAATATGTCTAACCCCCGGACATAATTAGCTATTTTATCCATTTGCTTCAGTTTTCATGTTTATTTGCTACTGCCCACATTTCGTCCTCATAATCTGTATGCTAAGGTAGGGCAAGAAGTAATGAATGATTAACAAGTCAATTTTGTGAGTGAAGGTGGAATTCTGAGCTGGAGATCACAATGTTGAGTCCAGCTGTGCACTTAATTTTCTATATAGCACTACTTAAAATGGTGATCTCTATACTACTTTTATTCTAGAAGCTATTGTTTCAGGAAAGAAAGGAACAGTTGCAGATAATAACAATAAATATGGTGCTGGTTCCTGACATAATGGGAAAAGGAACCTGCCAGTTCTATACTACATTGGCCCTTTACAAACACAGGGGCCTTTAACCAATGGATCCACAGACTGCAAGCTGTTATAAGGCTTTGTGTCACTTACATGTAATTCTAACTGACACTGTTTATTTTAAAAGAGTTGAAAGACTGAACAAAGAGGGATCCATGAAGTTCCAATGTCCCCTATATAATTAGAAGCTGGTTAAAAAAGAAGTTGTCCAGCTGTTCTTTCTCCCTACTTTTTTCTAAGTATACAGCAGATCTTGAAAAGGCTCAAAAGGATATGACTTTAAGTTTTGCTGACCAGTTTTAAACACCAGGCCTTCTTGGGAACAACTTGACTAACTTTTTGACAACTAAGCACAGAACTGCAGCCTAAATCCCCAAATGGCTACAGGCCAAAGTAACATACAGAATGAATCCTCAAGCCTGAACCTTCCTGTACATTAGGATAATCTGGTGGAACATCTTTGGTAAGAGTGCCTCTCCTAGGACAGAACACACGGCTTTTCTGGGCATGTTACCATAGTTACGAAATATTTCCCATTTGAGGTCTATATGATGTTTTCCTATAGGCCTTTAGGAAGTAAACTTCATTATTTTATCTGGTTTTGATTTCAACTAATTTGTCAACATACAGAGATCTGTGATCATTTTATATTTTTAACCTAGAATTTTAGAAATAGTCTTATGGATTTCTTGACTAAATTACCTTAGAGAAAAATATAGGAGAGACATGTTGAATTAGACAAAAAACTTTTCTCCTCCAGCATTCTTTTCCCACATTAACCAACCACACCTCTAAAACCCACAAGTATGATATGAGTTCATTATTCCTCCTCATGTTCCATAGCAACTGACAATCACAGGAATACCTTTAATTTTAGCCATTGGCAATCTTAGCCTCTATAAAATCATTGATCAGTATTTTAAATTGTCTAAACTGAGGGCCATCAAAACATCTCATAGTAATAAATGCCACAGTATAATTATGTGCTGAGAAGAAGTAATTCCTTTGATCCACCCTGAGTCTTACACTATCTCACATCATTAGATGTACCTGAGCTTTAGTACAAGAAAGGAAGACAAAATCCCTGTACCCATTTAACAGCTCCATCATGCCACTCCTTCCTTTTTTCAAAGGTTAAAAAGTCCCAAACGCTATAATTTCCCCACAGAATAGAACTGTTCAAGTCCCTGGGCTATTCTATTCCTCTTGCCAGTTTATTTATTTCGGCAATAGGCTTTTGAAGATGCAGTGCACCATATGTAGACACTTGTGCTTAAAAGCAACAAGAAGTCATGGCCAGCATATGATACTCACTTGCCTGCCTATCCAGAAGCCGTGAGTATTCAGGGGTCCAGTGCTCTGGGTTACTATGTTTTCAGAATTACAGAATATATTTTACATTATTCATCTTGTAGCAATGTAGGTAAAAGAAAACATCTTCTCATGTGTGTGTAATTTTAAAGATTTTGTGGAAGAATGCCTCAGTTTTCTACTCTGAACTTATTCAACATTTCTAAGGCGGCTGGTGATTTCTCTGCAATTAGGAAGTGATTATCTCCTACAATCACATTTTTATTTCATTTGACCTGTGATATCTTTAACTTGGCAGTTCAACAAGAAGTTTTGATCTTCACTGCAGAAGAATTTCAGTTAAATAGAAAATTATCTAGAAATGTTGTCTCATTCACTCCCAACTTCATTAATGTACTAATTATGTACTAATTCTCTTCATTGTCTATTTTTCCAGTCCAGGCCAATTTCTCATCCTTGTCTTGTCTTTTCCCATTTTATTTATTTTGTTATCATTTCTGGAACATCTCCACTTCTGCTGTTTATGTCATTTCCATTTCATATTGTTAATTGCACATGCTAACTTGTAAAAAAGTCTGCTTCTCTTTAGAGCTGATACAAATATTACATGGGTTAGCATGTTTTCCCCGCATAAAATAAGTATTTATCATATTATTTTGTAGTTGTATGCTTTTATACTTCGTTATGTTTTTCCGCATATAGATACATCAAAGATGTGTATGAAATTTTGTGATTTTGGCAGCATTTTTATTTTGTGTTTTTGCTGTCTTTCCCAATAATCCCCAATATGGAATTTCTCACAACACATTAGGCTGATGTTTCTTTCAAACTATCCAACACGATCTCAAGATGCTTTCCTGGTTCCTCACCACCAGTTCTGACCACCACAACAGTAATGGGAAATCAGGACACCCTGATTCATATAATTTCAAACTTTTTGTCACTGAACTGCTAGTTTCATTTCAATGTCTACTTGGAGACATCATCTTGGAGTTTTCACTGTCTCTTTAGTTTTCTCTCACCTATACTCTTTGGTTTCATTAGCAAACCAGCCAATCACACTGTCTACTCATTTTTTCCCCTTTGTAACCTAGATAGGTAGGAAAGATATTGTCTCAAAGATGTAGGAATCTGTTGCTATTTTCTCTTTCTTTTAACCACACAACAAAAAATGATTAAATAAGAGAAAGGAAAAGTAAAGTTGCATGGAACATGGTCAAACATTTTGGCATTTGCTGCTAATGCACTGACTCCTCAGCAAATATTCAGGCAACTACAACTAACTGTAGTGGGACACCAAAAAACCTGTACTGCATTGATATGAAATGCTTACCTGTAATGAATAGACTCTATTAGTATGACCTTGCAAGGTATGTAGACAGGTTTCAGTTTCTGGATCCCATACTTTGACCATAAAATCGTATGCTCCACTAACAACCCGCCGGCCATCATATTGTACACAGCGAACTGCAGCTACATGACCCATCAGAACGTGTAAACACTGGCCTGTTTCTATGTCCCAAACCCTCAGAGTGGCATCTCGAGACCCACTGACAACTCTGGAAAAGGTGAAAAGAAAAGCTATTGTTAGTTTTATGTGGTCATTTTAATGGGACTTTGGGCCAGTGAGTCAAATACATAAGCTGTTTATAGAATGAGAAAACTAAACTGAAATTTTAATCTAAGTAAGACAGTGGTGCTCTTCGTCACTTGCAAAGCAGATAACTAGAGATGCAACCTATACTGGATAAACAAACATGTTTTCAGTATGGATATACTCCTGGCCCACTTCCCGTTACCTTTCCATTCCCAGACAAATCCCTTTTTTTAAATTCAGTTGAGCATTCAGCAATTGATATTCCATTTCTAAACTATAAATAACAATTATGATTTTCAGGTAGAAATAAATGTGCAGTAGTTTTTTAAAAATATTAAAACTTCTTTAATTTGATAGACTATTTTATATGCTTTTGTGTTCATTTTAATTATTTGGGAACCACTTTGGAACAAAGGCAGGATATGAACTAAATATCCCTTGCCAGGTACAATTCCTGAAATAGTGTCAGTAAAGCTGAAAAATACAAATTTCACTAGTATACATCATAATATATGTGACAATTTCCCTGGACTTCAGCAGCAAAGTGAAATACAGGATGACTCTTGTACATGTGAGATCAGTAGCCATGGTTTTATCTACCTGCATCTATTAAAATATGCCCCTAAAGAACTTTTCTAATTCTCCCAGGCAATTCTAGGGCATACTTCAGCTGGAAATTAATGCAGAATTGCCGTGGAGGACAGACAATTCCTAGAGAGACACCTTTCTACATATTTTATGTTTTCCATGGTGACTGAATGGTAGCAACCTACAGAAGTACTTTATTTTAATAAGAGTTCATTGCTATCAGTGGTTTCCTCTTTCCACAGTAAGTTCAAAAATGTTTTCCCCATGGATACGGGGCATCGTATTCTAGTCAAAATTCAGTCAGAAATGGTTACATCTGCCCTCATACTATATTAGACTTCCCTTAAGAACATCAGTGGGCTTCACATTCATTGATTTAATGTCTTTAGATATAATATTTTCTCTTTAATGGTACGTAATTTTTGCTTAACAGGAACAAAAAAAAGACATTCTAAATGTGCAGATGTAACATTGTTTTATAATAGGTGAAAGAGTAACACTTTAATATTATTTCAAAGAGTAGTAATGAGAATATTTAAGGTGCAATTTTGCTTTAAAATGTTTTGCTTTATTTCTGTTTTAATATCTGGATTCCCAAATCTCTCTAACACGATCCATTAAAACTTGTATAGTAATTGTGAAGGTCAGAGAAAGCTTATAGTAAAAACAAAAAGGAGAGAAGTATAGAGCTGTCCTTGATAACTATTAGTGTAATATTATATTTCTACATCAAAAGTAGGCCAGTGATATAATGGTAAGAATATATTACTATAGAATATAATGACTTAATTAGATCTCATGGTACTTTTTTGTCACTTCACTTTCTTTCCTGGTTCTTTTCTACAAACTATACTGATTATTTTCTTATTAGTAAATCTAAACCAGGTGTCCCCAAACGAAGGCCCAGGGGCCACATACGGCCCATCGAAGCCATTTATCTGGCCCCTGCAGCAGCAGCTCCCTCCTCCTCCACCAAGGAAGGTGCGTGAGGCATCGGGTAGGAGGGAAAGGTGTGCACCTTTCCCGTCTCCTCCCTCGCCTGGTGCGTGCCTTCCAAAGCTTTGCTTGTTTATAATGGTATTTTAATTATTATTTAAATAGTAATTAATTATTATGGGGTGCTTTGCTAGTGCTTTTGGTGCACAAAGGTAGAAGGAAATTGGACTAAATGGGCCAAGGGGTCTCTTCCAACCCTCTTTATTATTTTTATTATGATTATGATTAACGTTGAGGCTGTATTTATTTCCTTTTTTTAAACTTCAAAATAAGATATGTGCAGTGTGCACTGCATAGGAATTTTTTCATAGTTTTTTTTTTAAACTATAGTCAGGCCCTCCAACGGTCTGAGGGACTGTGAACTGGCCCCCTGTTTAAAAAGTTTGGGGAACCCTGATCTAAACAAATGTAATGTACATTTTACATGCATAACTTTATTGATCTGTAAAATCATTGCATTAATACTTTAAATATGATATAAAACATACGTACCACAGCCAAGTTTTAAATATCTATATTAATATAATACAAAACTTCAATTTTGGATATTGAGTTGGCTGTTGGTTGTCTTCCTAAAAATGTTTTCCGATGAAGCAAAACAAAGCTCAAGTAATAATCTCACATTAATAATATATTTACCTTTTTTCATGGAGATGCATACAACGTACAGTTGAGGTATGCCCATATAATGTATGTATACACTCTCCAGTCTCTGCATTCCACACTTTAAGGGTTCGGTCAGTAGAGCCACTGATGATTATGTTGTCCCTCATTTGTGATGACCAAACTCCACCAGTATGTCCAACAAGTGTTCTCAAACACTGAAAGCAAGCATTTGGATTGGTTACCATTTGGACAAAGGTTACTTGAATTAACAAATGTCTAGATAATAATTTTAAACAGCAATAGTCAACAAGATGTAGCTGAAAAAAATGCAGGTTAAGCTGGGTTTTTAATTTCAAAACAAAGCAATAACTTTCATGACAGAATGCAAATGAAAGAAAGAAGCAGATGTTGGGATTTATATGAATGCCAGTCAAGTTTTAATCATATTTTTCTGGGCAGTAGTTACAATATAGTGAAGTCACACATAAAACAACCTAAGTCTTAAAAAGAAATCCATGACTAATATGATAATATGTGTATCATATTTTCCAGATTAAAGAATATAAGGTTCTGAGGATTAGACAATATTAAGGGGCAAAAAGTTAATGTGCTTTTCAGTAGTCATTTGTTACTTTCAAACCACATCTTTTTTCTTTTAAAAAAAGATCTTGTGGTAAAGACATTCCAGCATATCATGTGGCAAAGCCTTGTCATATGATATGGAACATTAACAGCAGTCTCAAGGCAAAAATGTGCATGCACTCCTTCTTCATCCTTTCTAAGCCCTTGTATCCTACTTCGGCGTTAAGAACCCAGTTTATTTTAAACCATAATCAGCCATCAACAGAGAAATCCAGTTTTAAACCAATCAGGCTTCTTCTGCTGAAGACAGCATATGAAAGGAGGAGAGATTCAGGATCACATATTAGTGTGCAGACCCAATTCACATGCCCCCTTTATAAAAATTTTTAATTTATTTTATTTTAAATTCTACAATACTCTCAGCATGAAATTCAAGGAAGTCACAATTCTACATTTGAACATGTGCCGATCCATCAAGATATACGGGAACATTTTTTATGAAAAGGCAGAAAATACATTTATCTTACCTTTCCTGTTACTGCTGACCAAACCTTTAATGTATTATCATCAGAGCCACTGACTATTCTGTTACCACAGAACTGCAAACATGTGATCACATGATCATCATGCCCTTTCAGGACCTGGCAATATAGAAAACATCCATATATAACTCATTGCCAACTTAGAACACAGATAATAGAAGGGGATAATTAAAATACAAGTTGTAAGTATTAGTTGTTTTCAATGACAAAGTGTGATTTATCATTAGAAACAACTAGAAGATATATTTTAATACCTTATTTTTACCTTGCTAAAAATATGGATTTTTTTGCTTGTTCCAGCACTACAATGAGTTATCAACCCTTCCTGAACAAATTACTGGCAAACTATGAAATAGCCATTCTAACGGCATCATAAGACTAGTGTATCACTCTGCCAGTACTTTCTGATGTAGCAAATTTGCCACCTGTCAGTGGGATAAGTTTCATCTAAAATATTCTCTTTTAGAACCATCTTTTTTCAACTTTCTTTTAGCTTGGATGCACAGTCCATTCTCATGGGGCAGCAGAAGCTAAGTTACTACTAATGTTTTTGCTGGCTCAAATATCCCAATTCAGGCCAACAAATCTCTATGGAAATTAACATGGAGCAGAGAGGTGAATTCTACCGTGCAGTCAGAACCAGAATTTTGCTAATGATGAGAGGCAGTGGGCAAATATTTCTGCCCAGTTTTTCTTCCAAATAATTCACAGGGACATAGAGTTCAGTGTTGATGTCCTAGCCCAGTAACTGAGCCAATCCATGCCGGTTTATTTTATGCAGAATGGCATCATGTGCCTTCAGACAATATTCTAGTTTAACACAGGATAAATAATACGTTTCTCTAGGTTAGGTCCTATTATAGTAAGATCCCTTTGTTTCCATTTTTTGCAATTCATAAATTACTTTATATGATTAATTTATTTGCATATTTTCCCATCAAAACCTTTAACTGAAATTAAATGTAACTCGTTTTTCAAGTGACAAAACTTCACCTACTCAATTCAGAACAGTATAACCAAAGCATTTTGCACTAATGTAAAGAAATACTGATCTTGTAATAATTCCCTGCAACTAGTTCACTTTAAATTCTGAGGTTCCAATTCAATGAGTTGAAAAGGCCAAAAAAGTAAAGCCTGTTGCAACTGTTTATATATCAGAAAGCCTGAAGTTTGGCTATTATATTATTACAGCATGGTAAAACTAAATTACATACAATGTAAAGGTCATTATTATGAGGCAGCAGGCGTAGCTCTTTCATCTTCCTAGGACATGCTTGCATGAATCTTTTCTGCTTTGTAAACAGTGAAAGGTATTTTTTTAAATCTAGCTTTGTTAGATTAGCTCATGGTTCAAATTACTTAATGCTTAATTTATCAGGCATTAAACCCTAAAGCTATATTTCATAAAGCTATGACTAACCATAATACTATCGGATAAGTATAATTAATGTATAGTCACACCCAGGTTTGTTAACACTTGCTGAATAGTAATAACGTATTTTAATACCGTAACATTTGTGTTATAGAGAAGGAGTTATAGCTGTTTGTACAACACAAAAGGAGACATAACTTTCAATCTTAATGAATTTTTAAAATCTTAGCTGTTTTCTGTTAGAATTTGTTTAATTGTATAAACTAAATAGTAACAAATCTGCCATAAAGATGTGAAGCGCAGGAAGAGATGAATCTGTTTACTGATACAATCTCTACAAAGGCCACCATACAGCTTGGTGCAAAGTGTTATACTTCTTAAGTGATTGTTCTCAGCTGAAATCATGTTACCAAACAGCTTGGCAGTTCTGCCCATACTATAGTGATGCAAACAAGCACAATGATTGTTCTTCCTGGCAGACTTAATGGTAGTAAGTAACCCAATGTGAAATACCAACACCTGAAGAGTTTGAACAAGTCTCTTTTGGAATTATCCAATAGCAGAAGATTTTTAAATGTCAGAAATGAGTCTGTAAGTATGGACCAACAATAAGATCTGATCTTAATTAATTCATTAGTTCAAAAATGGTTACCTTTGGAGATTTAAGTTCTCCTCGCCGCCAGTTGGTATCAATTCTGTGCTGCCTGATATAAGCACTTTTCCATGGACTATGAATGAAGCCTGGTTTTATTACTTTCCTCCTCTTGATATGTAATGGTTCATCAATTCCTGTAATTTTTGTAACAAAATCAAAAATTAGAAACAGAAAGAACTGTCAGTCTCCCCCATCCCTCAAACGTCCTTTCCCAGAGCATAAAGATATGAGCAACATTCTCTCTTTACTTCTAGATTGACATGATGGTACTGAAATCATCCTGTCTTTCATTCTTCAATCACAACTCTTTTGCATATAGAGGTATACTCTATATACAAACGAGTTGTGATTAAAAACAACTCATTTCAGATTACACTTCTTCTTTAATATCTAATGTCCAATTGCCAATCTTGTTTTTCTTCAAAGATGATTAATCACACATGGACTCATTTTCAAGTTGTCTGTAATTCTAGGCTTTCCCCCCTTTATATTAGTCATGTGATTCTTGCTGCTAAAAGTACAGCTTCCCATGCTACTTTTTAAAATTCCTTCCATTGTGCACCTACATTCTGAAAGTTATGCCACTAACACCTTACCACAAAAAAAAAAATCTACCTCTTTTTATTCACTGTTTCTGCCAAGGCTTTGTACATTAGTTCCTCATTCTTATTACAAGCGTTTCTGTCATTCTCTCTATCTTTGGTGCATCCAATTACAAGCCTGAAGCTGTTGTTGTTAGTGCAAGTGGATTAGCACCCACCTCTAAAGGACTGTTTGTTCTCTAACTATTTGATCTTCACTTCCTGAACAGACCATGTGATAAGTACCATTGGAGAAATGCAACAGATATTTTTTAAAGATAACTTCTTCAACTTCATCCATTTGGTTTAACATAACAGCCAAGTTACCATCTTACAAATCTGGAGAGTTATTCTTAAATAGCAAGCAAGAAAAATTTCCATATATAGCTTTTAAGAGTTTTTCACGGAAGTATATGGTAACAAGGCACCTAATGTATTGAACACTGGCTTCTCTGATTTGCCGAGGTATTTTTGAAGATTCCTACATTCAATTACTTTTTGCTTTTCTTCAGAAAAATACAAGTTCTGTGTGAAGTTAGTTTGCATTTTTGCGACTCTTTCTACTGAACACCAACAATTTTACTTCCTAACCTTGAAAGTACAGTAATTTAGCCTACTGATGCAAATACTAGCCTGTCCCTCTTAATTACAGTATCATGCTGTTGTCTGGCCTATAAAATACAAGTGACTTGCATCTTCAAACAGACATTACTTACAGAATCTCATTCTAAGTCACTTTGTCCTTCAAATATTTTTACAAAGAACTATAAAATTATTCTTTTTATTCAACACATCTTGCTTTCAGTTCTTGAACTGTAAAATCAGTTATTAAATCCTACATAAGCCATGCATTAGGCACAGAAAATGTATGTTTGGTTTAAAAAGTTCTCCTTCCACAAACAAAGATAAATAACTTTTGGAGCTTTACTTTTATGATTAAATCTACACTTCACTAAGCCTTACCTTCCTCTCTGCACTTCTCTCTCCACAGCAGATTGTCTTCTGCCAGAATCCTCCAGTATCGACATGTTTGTGCTGCCTGCAGCAGGTCCTTGGGGTCCAGGAATGAAAGCACATAGAGCGCCAACTAAAATAGTCAAATAAAATAAAGTGGGAAATTACACTCACTGAATTCAATAAGAAAGGTTTTGTACAATCATATTATCAAGATACTAGGATTAACATAACCATAATGCATGGGATTTTAAGACAGCATTAAAATTAGAGTAACCGACAGATACACCAACGGGCAACAAATACCATGCAAATAGTAGGCTGTATGTTAACAACCTAGACTACAGTAATGAATTTGGAAAAGCTTGCCTTGTGAGGAAGGCATGGCAAATCATAGTCAAAAGATTCCCACCATCTACTCATCATGTTCCACTTTCTACAGCCCACAAAAATATTTCTGCTATTATTGCTCACTCTTGTATCCATATGTTGCTCAACAATCCATCTCATACATTATGAAAAAACATGTAGGATTCCACACCTACCTCAGGTTTTGATCTTCTTATATTCATTCAGGCTCTCTATATTTAATGCAGTGCCAGCAGAAGCCAATTCGTGACTTATTCCTAATCCTGTTTTGGCAGACAATGTCATGCCCACTCACTTCACTAAAGGAAGCTGGGAGATGATTTCATTTGGTTGAGATGCTTTGTTTTCCCTAGTGTGTGACTGAACTGTATATTAATTTCCTAGTAGAAATCATAGGGAAGTCATAGGGAGGAGGGAGCAAGCTTGTTTTCTGCTGCCCTGCAGACTAGGACACGGAACAATGACTTCAAACTAAAGGAAAGGAGATTCCACCTGAACATCAGGAAGAACTTCCTCACTGTGAGGGCTGTTCGACAGTGGAACCCTCTCCCCCCGGGCTGTGGTGGAGGCTCCTTCTTTGGAGGCTTTTAAGCAGAGGCTGGATGGCCATCTGTCAGGGGTGCTTTGAATGCGATTTCCTGCTTCTTAGCGGGGGGTTGGACTGGATGGCTCTTCCAACTCTACTATTCTATGATTCTATGATTCTAGAACCTTTTATCAATAGCTACATTTGAGAGGCACCATAAGATAACATCTTCCCATCCTACTAAAAGCACACCGGAATACTGGTTACATAGATACTTTCCATCCTCAGATTGCCAAGTCTGAGGTTTGACTCTGACTTGGCCACAAAGGATAAAGATGGTAGTGCTGCAGCAATGTAGATGTATGGGGGTTATTCAGTTAAAAGGAGAAAAAAGGTCAAATCTGAGAGAAAATAGAAGTTGAGAAGGAAGTATTTAATCTCTTCTCCCACTCCCCAACTTCTTCTTTATGATATCATTCTTACAATACTTTTTGATGGTGAAGTGACACATATAGTTGCCTTCCCCAGCCAGCAGTTTTGGATGTCCAATACTTCTCTTGTAATCGAGTTTGGGGGAGCATGATATGGATTGATTACAGCAAAGAAAAAAGCCAAGTAAAATTTCTCAACATATAACTCCTTGTCTCTCCGTTTTTAAAGATAATCAAAACTAAGGTTAACTATTCAGAACTATGACAGTCAGTAAGAAAAAGGTACTTCAGACTTAAATCTGAGAAAAATAAAAACTGATAAAGTAAAATAAAAACGATAAAGTGATATGGTTGGCAATATATAATAGCAAAGAGGGAATAAATTATACAAGAAGGATGAAAAGGATTCAAATGGTTCTTAAAAGCAGAACCATTTGAATATTGAAAATTCAAGTGGAAAACTCTTAAAGGACTTAGGGAGAAATAAGCCACCGGGGACAATGGCACATAAATTCTAACAAAAACTGAAAACAAATATGGAAAACTATATCCCATTGACTGGACAAAGAAAACTACCCCAATAACAAATGAGACAATAGTAAATGCAAAGAATTAGAAGATGAGCAAAAGGAAGAAGAGACCTCGTCCATGAGATCTGAGAGATGAAATAAATTTAAATCAAGAAAAGGAACATGCACTATATGATCAGGGCCATATAAAAATACAGTTGAAACAATACAAAGAAGAACTACATATACAGTAGAGTCTCGTTTATCCGACCTTTGCTCATCCAACATTCTGTATTATCCAACGCAGTCTGCCTTTTAGTAGTCAATGTTTTAGTACAATACATTGCAATGTTTTGGTGCTAAATTCGTAAATACAGTAATCACTACCTAACGTTACCTTGAACAGCTTTTTCTGTTGATTTGTTGTAAAACATGATGTTTTGGTGCTTAATTTGTAAATTCATAATGTAATTTGACATTTCATAGACTTTTCCTTAATCCCTCCTTATTATCCAACATTTTCCCTTATCCAGCGTTCTGCCAGCCCATTTATGTTGGATAAGTGAAACTCTACTGTATATGGATGACAAACTCATAGAATTATAGAATTTGAAGAGATCTCACGGGCCATCCAGTCCAACCCCCTGCCAAGAAGAAGGAAAGTAACATTCAAAACACCCCCAACAGATAGCCATCCAGCCTATGCTTAAAAGTCTCCAAAGAAGGAGCCTCCACCACACTCCAGGACATAGAGTTCCACTGCCAAACAGCTCTCACAGTGAAGAAGTTCTTCCAAATGTTCCGATGGAATCTCCTTTCCTGTAGTTTGAAGCCATTGTTCCGTGTCCTAGTCTGCAGGGCAGCAGAAAACAAGCTTGCTCCCTCCTCCCTATGACTTCCCCTCACGTATTTGCACATGGCAATCATGTCTCCTCTCAGCCGTCTCTTCTGCAGGCTAAACATACCCAGTTCTTTAAGCCGTTCCTCATAGGGCTTGTTCTCCAGACCCTTGATCATTTTAGTCGCCCTCCTCTGGACACATTCCAGCTTGTCAACATCTCCCTTCAACTGTGGTGCCCAGAATTGGACACAGTATTCCAGGTGTGGTCTGACCAAGGCAGAATAGAGGGGTAGCATGACTTCCCTGGATCTAGACACTAGACTCCTATTTATGCAGGCCAAAATCCCGCTGGCTTTTTTTTTTTGCCACCACATCACATTGTAGGCTCATGTTTAACATGTTGTTCACGAGAACTCCAAGGTCTTTTTCACACATACTGCTGTCGAGCCAGGCGTCTCCCATTCTGTATCTTTGCATTACATTTTTTCTGACTAAGTGGAGTATCTTGCATTTGTCCCTGTTGAAGTTCATTTTGTTAGTTTCGGCCCATCTTGCTAATCTGTTAAGATCATTTTGAATTCTGCTCCTGTCTGGCTATCCCTCCCAAATTGGTGTTGTGGGCAAACTTGATGATCATGCCTTCTAGCCCTTCATCTAAGACATTAATAAAGATTTTGAACAGAACCAGGACAGAACCCTGCAGCACTCCACTCATGACTTCTTTCCAGGATAAAGAAGATGCACTGGTGAGCACCCTTAGGGTTTGTTCGCTTAACCAATTACAGATCTACCTAACCGTAGTTTTGCCTAGCCCACATTTGACTACCTTGTTTGCCAGAAGGTCATGGGGACGTTGTCGAAGGCCTTACTGAAATCCAGGTACGCTACATCAATAGTGTTCCCTCCATCTACCCAGCTCGTAACTCTATCAAAAAAAGAGATCAAAGAAAGAACCCTCTGACAATGAGCCACAATTTTAGAATGTGAAATGGATGAGGCCTTCAAAATATTAGAAGAAATAAGTCACCAGAAAAAGGTGACATAGTGATAAAGCTGTTTCAAGCTATAAATATATTAAAGTTCTAACAACAATCTGACAACAAATATGGAAAGTACATTCACAAGATCATTTACAGAGCCCTCACCATAAACTTTAGTCTTAGGGTTACCCTAAGACTGAAATCCTAATTAACAACTATCTCATCAGCTAAAAGCAGGCCCACATCTCCCAGTGATAAGTTTATGTTGTCCTGTCTGGCAAAAGTCTGCCCATGCGAAGCAAGTGGACATAGCACTAAATGAAACATGCAGAATAATCACAGGATGCCTTAAACCTACACCTGTTGATAAACTCTACAAGTTAGCTGACATTAGCCCTCCTGACGTGCAACGGGAAGTTGCTGCTAACTGTGAGAGAAATAAGATCGAACATTGTGAAAGCCATCCACTGCATGACTATCAGCCTCCTCCCACCAGACTCAAATCAAGGAAGGGCTTCATGAGAACCACCACTCCTCTTGATGTTCCTCCAGCAGCAGCAAGGGTGTCCCTCTGGGCAGCTAAACCTGGCAATTCCAACTGGATGGCCCCCCACGAGGGTCTTCCTCCTGGGGCAAACCAAGAATGGGCAACTTGGAAGTCCCTGAACAGACTCAGAAGCGGAGTGGGCAGATCTAAAGACAACTTGGAGAGGTGGCACTACCTGGAGGAATCCTCCACCTTGTGTGACTGTGGAGAAGAACAAACTACTCCGCATATGTATGCTTGCCCACAATGTCCTACCTCATGTATAGAGGAGGAGTTGCTTAAAGCTACGGACAATGCGGTTGCTGTTGCCTGCTTTTGGTCTAAAACTATTTAGTTGTTTTGTGATTTCCTCTATTTTTTTCATCATTTTTAAAATGTATTTGTTATGCAATGCTTTTGACACGAAATAAATAAATGTTGGTTAAAATTGTTCTTCATATTAAATATTGTATTTAATCACACTAGATATTGTAATAACTATTGGGCCATTGCATTCACAGGGACACTGTTATTACAAGGAAATATTTTACAAGAAAAACATTTACTATATACAGGTGAAAAACGCCAGGTTGTGAAGATGGGTTTATAGAATGACATGGCAATAAAGATCTTGTTGCTAACATCTTTAGAGTAACAGAGTGCCCTAAAATTACTGGAAAAAAAGATTTATTTCCCATTGATAAGGGGAAAACTTTTTTCACTTTTTTTCAGAGCTCATCATGGGGAAGAACAAGAATAGATCAGGAGGAAAGAGATGTGAAAACTCAGGAAATTATTATTAGCAGACAATAGAAAAGACTTAGAATGACTTATGATGAACATCAACGAAGAAAGTGCAAAACCAGGGTTACAGATGACCATTAACAAAATAAAAATAATGGTCACAGATAATTTATATGGATTAATAGTGAATGGTGAAGACAAAGATTTCCTATATCTTGACTTAATCATAAATCAAATTGGATATTGTTGTGCAGAAATTCGAAGATGGCTAAGACTTGAGAGGACTGCTATGCTGGAACTAGATAAGTTCCTGAAGTGTAAAGAAATAACATTCAACACCAAAGTTAGAATAATTCATGTCATAGTATTTCTAATTTCTATGGATGAGTGTAAAAGCTGGAGTGAAGAATGGTTACAGACAGAAAAGCTGGTTTGAAATATTTCATTCCTAGGCAATGAATCACCACATTCAAAATGTGGTGCTGAAGGATAGTTCTTTGGCTATCATGGTCTGTCATGTAAAATGAGCCGGAGAGCAGGCTAAGCCTGAATTCTCACTAGAAGCCAAAAGGGAGGGGGAGGGGCTTTCCATCATATTTTGGACATATGAGATGACAAAACTCACTGTAAAAATGTTCTACGAAGAAGAAGACAGTAGAAAAAGGTAAAGAACCAAATTACAGACTGATTGATTCAGAAACAGGAAAGACACAGCCCTGATTTTGCCAAGACCTTGGTAGGGTCACCATACATCAAAGCTGACTTGACAGCAAAACAGCAGCAAGAAACAGATGACAGTACACAGAGGTCCCATCTTTAAAGTTATAACCAAGAAAATGCTAGAAAAATGAAACCAGAGAGGGAGATACTACAAAGGGATTGGGGAATAACTAACTTAAATATAACTGTCTCAAGTAATGATGATGATGATAAAATTTTAGGCAACTTTGTATAGGATTCATGTGCTGTCCAATCTTCATGTTGACAGTAATATTGTAATGGCTGATACTGCTCTGCAAATGTCTGTCTGATGATCTGACCTTTACCCATAATTTAAACTGGTGTTGCATGGCAACTGGAAAGAGAGGTCAAATGTACTGTTTGCTTTGTAGTTGATTTGCATAATATGAAAACAGATGACAGCATAAGGATGGATTGTCAAGATGTTCACTATTTTGTAAGTGTTGTACTTCAACATTTGGGTGATCACCAAAGCACTGAACAAAATTAGCTGGCATGGCAAAGTGTCAGGACCCTGGCTGCAGAGTACCAATAACCTTACACAGAGGCCAGTCTCTATCTAATATCTTTATTAAAGAAATATATAAAATCAATAAAAACAAGTGAAGAATATAGTTCAGAAGCAGACCTTTCAGATGAGGTCAAATATAGTCCAGAAATGTATTGTCCAATATAAGATATTAGAGTTCAAAGTTTTAATCCACTTGACCGAAACACACACTTTGCCAAGCAATAGTGTGGGGAAATAACAGAGTCTTTAAAGTCCAATGAAGCTTGACAACAAGGCTGGAAATAAACTTGATTCTTGGCTAGATCCGTGACTGAAGACGAGGCAAACATGAAGCATGAAACAGAGTCCGTGGTAAAACCGTGAGACAGGGCAAGGCTTGAAGCTTGATCCGGGAAGCAAGGAACTGGGATTACGAAGTCCACACACGATCTCTCTCCTCAAGCTGATCAATTGACTCCGCAAAGAATCCCTCGCGCCAAACACCTATATTGGGTCTCGTTTTCCCGCCAACAGAACTCTTTCCCTAGAGAACGAGAAGCGAAACCCAACTCTGTCCAGATGCATGACTCCTTAGAATTTCCCAAGGGAAGCAGACCTAATCAGCCATTTGTTTGGCAGCGATTCTCAGGCTTCTCCGATTAGCCTCCCTGACTCCCCTATCTTTAGAATAATTTTCCCTCCTGGGAAACGGGGGGGAGTTCTGCCCAAGGCCTGTTTGGCTGAATTCTTGAGGGCAAACATCAACATCCTGCAGGTGAAGAGACTCCGGCTCTTGCTGAACCGGCGAAAACCCCATGTTTTCCTCTTCGGCTGCCACAATAGTACTAGGAACAGGACTACAAGGCCCATGAGTCATCACACAAAGCTACTGGCAATAGTAGTAGTGGGAGGTGATACAGGTAAAGGAGCTCTCTGAGACATAAACAGTAGCATTTTAGTTAACTCTTGTTAGTTAAAATGCTACTATTGTGCTACCTGTGAATACCTTTTACTACTATTTGGCCATAACTACTATGGTACTCTAAAGACATTTACCTCAAAATCTCTATGGTGAAAATGATCCAAAACAGAAACAACAAATTGTGCCAGAAGGAGAAACACTTAGGTTGAAAGGTACTCAACCAGTTACAGGGGAAGAGGATGGGTACAAGTGAAAAGCATGTTCAGCTATGATGTTCAGAGGTGAAAGGAAAGTCTGAAGCTTAGCACATAAATAGTAAGACTATGTAATGTAAGCAGCATGGATCAGGGAAAGCTAAAGTATTTTTTTAAAGGAAAAGAATGCAAAACATAACTATAGCCATACTTGCTATGAGGCTGGTATGGGATATTTTCCATCACATGATTACAAATCAAAGAAGAGATGGATTGGCATTAATAGTGAGGAGAGATATGACAAAAGTAGTCATGGGACATAAGGCAAAGTCTGACTGAATAATATCAATATGGTTTCATGGGAAAAACATCAATCTAATTATAAGCCAAGCTTATTTTTCAATCAACGAGGCAGAAGATGAAGAAAGTGAAAGTTTTGTGTTGGCAACTAGGAAGAAACACATCAAAAGGAAGACAACTTTCACAAATGGAACACAAGTAGGAAAAAAAAAGCTAGGGAGGACTGCTATGGAGTCTTCTAAAGCCTTTTTAGAGTAACTCTATTAAATACAATAGAAGTGGTTGCATAGGCTCCAAGTAAGAGAAAGCCCTATACCTTTCTCTCTTCAAGTGTTGAAAAAGAGAAGCTAGTTTCAAGATGAACTTGGAGTGTGAACTGTGGCACTTTTGTTTTCTTCAACAATAGTAAGACAAACTAAAGAAGACAAATATATAATGACAAGGTACTTAATATTTAGCATATTTTATCAATATTAACACTATACTCTGCAAAACTAAAAGCTTCCAAACACAGAGACTTAATGAAAAAACATTTTTAAAATGAAAAACAACCCCTGACTGTTGCCCAGATATTATTTAAATCAAACATTTTAAGTTTAACAGAATTATTCAATAAAGAAAACCTTTATTAGAAACGCATGCTTCTATGCATCATGTCAATATTTGCATGGACACCTGTTCATTCAAATTACCTTTAAGAGCTAATTTAAACTATTAAAAACAGTGGAAGATAATCTGTTTAAGTCAGCTTGCCTAACATGATAGCAGATAATTTACTCTATTAAGAGTCATATGCACATGCTGCATAAAAGTAGCTTTGGACGAGTTAAGATTACTCATTTATATGCTAATTGTTCGAAACCTTAAAATGACTACTCTTTTCAAGAGTTTTTTAAAGGTCTTCACATTTAAAATAAAATTTGGTAATATTCCAACACTATGTTGACATCATGGCAAATCAATTTTCTTTTTAGCCTATTTTATGACCCACAAAACGGATCTCCATGTATCTTCTTAATATTAACAAAGCATTAACAAGCAAAATTAAATAAATAAAACTACCAATAACAACACTTAATACATATAACAGTTAAGAGCACCTTTAATGTTTGAGACTTCAAAACCTAGCACATAACAATTTAATTGCTAGATTCAGAATCTCTTTTTACTGATTGGCAGAATATTTTAAAGCAATGCATTAAAGATCCTTCAGTAATGTTACTTACATTGGTAAGTATAGGACTTACCATATTGTATAGGTAACAATATTTTGAGGGTTTTAAAAGCCCTGCAACCAGTTTCAACATAGGAATACACTAAATAAAATCTGAATCGTGATTCAGAATTCAGTGTTATTTGGAAAACAGAACGAAACCAACAAACAATTCCACAATCCAACTCAAAGCTATCTTCATTCATTTATTTATTAGAATATTTTATAAGGGTAAACAATTCTTCCAAAGCAGCTTCCAGAAAACACAAACAATAACCTCCAATGTAATAAAAATTTAATATAAACCATTGCTAAAACAAAGTTGAAATCTCCAATCCAGAAACCAATAAACAAATTTATTTAAAACAACTAACAATCCAATAAAAACCGGGAGAGTTATAGCAAATAAAAATGTTCTTTAAGCCCTCTCAGAAGCATGCAACAAGGGGAGCTGTTAACCTCATACTAGAAGTGAATTTCACAACTGTGGAAAATATGAATGTAACATTTTCCAGAGTTCAAAATAGTGTTCAAGATCTTAATTTTAACAGAAATCAAAAATAGTGTTTCAGATTTTCATGGATAACCTCACCACTCCAGCTTTCAAACTACTGAGGTCCACATAATTTCTCAGGAAGGAACTGACCATTCCCAAAGTCCAAATGTCAATGCCAAATAGACTGTTGAAATTGCCAAGTTGTACAAACTAAAATGAATCCAAACAACATTTATAAGAACACAATAGTTCCACCTCATCTCCAACTCCATCAAACCAATGACAAATGAAAAGACAAAGGCTATTGAGTACATTGATTTTATAACTGGAATTTAGCAGCAATTGTTCCAGCATCATGGGGCATCTTTTTATTCAAAGCAGAGACCTGGCTCTCAACTGAATTTTCAAGAAAAACTTCCAGAAACCTCTGAAAAATCATCCAGATCCACCCACTTATGCGAGTCATTACATGTGATCTCCTACTTTTGCAGAGTATTAGGTTATCTGTAAATCAAAACCAGATTTCTCTATATGTCAGTGGGTGAAAAATTAGTCAGGACAAGGCAATGGTTTACATAATGGATATGAAATCCTGAGCCACAGCTGACAAGCACGCCCAGTGAAATCTTTTCAAAGCCACCAGTTCCTTGAGACCACTTTTACCAGTTCTAGAAAAAGAGTAAAACTGCATTGGGGCATTCCACTCAACAGAACCACTGCTCTGTCTCCTCTTTCCAAGAACATTCAAAACTTGCTAGGTACATGACCAGAATTTCTAGACACCAATTGCTACCTTCCAGCTTTTTAGTCAAGCCTGATCCTAAAAACACTAAAAACTAGAACATGCCAGCCTGGTGCTATTTTCCTAACCCTAAACTGCTTCCCCATTTCCCAAATAGTTCTTGTTATTGCATATGCCAAAACAATATGATATTCTATAGTTCAGTCAATGAGAGTATGTCACTTCCTACTGGTCAAACAGGCATTTGTTAATTAGCATGGCTGTGAAGTAGCGAGGATTGCAAAAGCCAACAAAATCACTGGGGGTAGAAATCAATCTGGAAGGAAAAATGTTCAGTTGTCATTCCTTCAGCTGAAGTCATCACCTCCTACAGTACCATAACATCCTCTATCTTGAACTCCTGTTACAGTGAGTGTATGTGCTTCCCCTTCCATACACATAACATGCCTCAGCCAGCCTTGAGCCTACAAAACAGTTTAGATACATGATACAGCTGATAGCTTTGGTCTTGCCAGTGAAGGTTGAGCAAACGTTGGGAGCCAATCAACCAAAACAGCAGTAATCCTGAAAGACTAAGGGATAGAATTGGACAATACCTGTTAATACAAGTATTTTTACATTTTAAAAAGCCTAGAACAGAGGTTTCCAAATTGTGTGTCATGACATATTAGTGTGTCGGCTTCAGTGTGTAGATGTGCTGCGTAAACTTAAGGAGAAACCTGTGAGTCTATGGGAAGTAACCAATAAATCATATATATTGAAAATAGATGAAAAGTTTTCATGAGATGTGTTGTGTCTCCAAACATTGTATTATTACAATTTATGTATGTGTCTTTATTTCATACAAGGAGTTGATTTAACCTCCAGCTTGCTAGTAAAACTGAATTGCTGTGTCGTGAAGTGATGCATGTCTAAAAAGTGCATCACCAACATGAAATCTTTGAAAAGCTCTGGCTTAGAGTATTACTACTATACTCATCTCAAGAAGAGTCCTCATGAAGACCTGCCATAAGATGTGGAGGAAGGATTGGAGGGAAAAATTTCTTACCACAAACTAAATATATTCGCTGTATGATGTAAAATGCTATTTCAAAACACTTCCTTCAATCTTATTATTTGATCAAAGTAACAGTTAACTGAAGCTAAAGGACTGGTGATGCCTGCTTGAAGTGCTACTGTTATGATTGAGCCTCATGGCTCTGTTACTGACAGACGTGGGCGTAAGACTCCTCGGGAGTCAGATACTCTCGAGGAGCGAGAGAGAAAAAGACTGCGAGACATATTTGCAGCACCATCTGACGAAGAATCTTTCGAAGGGTTTACGGAGAGAATGGAGGAGGGGCTGGTTAGCTCAGAGGAGGATGAGATGGATTGGACTCGGGTAAGGGAGGAATTGGGGGCCACTGGCCATGATGGGGCAGAAGATGAATGGGGACCTTCAGGATTAGACCCATGGCTTAGCTGGAGGGATGGGACGGGATCCACAGCTGGAGATGCTGTTGGGCGTAGTCAGAGGTGTTCCAGCTCTGACGAGGAAAGTGATGAGGAAACGCCCGGGTTAAGGAGGACAGCTGACAGTGATGAAGATTTGTAACTGGCATAAAATGGGGCTTGGGAGCAATTGCAAATTGCGTCAGGCAAGGTAATCTGGGCAAACGCTTGGGATCCGTGTGTGTGTGGGACGCTTCCCTGAAGACTTGTGTACTTTCCTGTGCTGAGACGTAAGTTGATTGGAATCCAGGGTCAGACGGCGGGAGGGATTGTGTGGGCATTTGTTTGTGCAAACCTGTGCTTACTCTTATTAGCTTGACCTTCCGTCGTCTTTCTGACGGACGCCATCTCCTGCTTTGAGAACCCGGACTGAACTGACCACGGCTTGTCTTCCCCCCCTTCTTGGACTTGGAAAAACTACAAACGTCTGCTTCTGGCTTTGATCTACGGAACGGAACTGGTCTACTCTACTTCTACAATCCTTGGCTGAATTGCTCGTGTTGGAGATCCTGTCTACTGTGTGTGTGTGGGAGCGACGCAAGTTACTCTAAGCACAGTGCTGGCAGCAGAGAGGAATCTGCTGCCAATTAGTTGCATTCTTTGTATCTTTTGTTCCTTGGCTTTCGTTCTGTTAATACCTAGGCTGAAGCAAGCAGTTTGTTTTTACCCGGATTAAACTCCGGTTTAATCCGGTTTATCTTTTGAACATTTACTTTTGTCCCCTTTTTGCTCCTAAAGGCAAAAATTGCCTGACCCTTGTGTTTTTACGGGCATTTTTGAGTTCTGTAATCTAATAAACTCTGTTACTTTGAATCTTGTGGCGTTCTGTCCTTGACAGATTGCCTGACGCCCATAAAAAGTTTATTGCAGCAATAAACCCGTCAGGAAGACGATGGATGAGTTAAGAGCCAAAGTAGACCAATTGCAAACGGCCTTTACCGTAAGCCAAACAGCTTTTGCTGTGAAAGGACATGTTTTGACTCCTGAACGCTTTGACGGAACCAGGTGCAAGTTGCCAACCTTTTTGGCACAAGTGGAGCTTTATTTTTCCCAGCTCAGTGCTCATGCTTTTCCTACTGACACTAGCAAGGTGGCTTTTATTTTGAGTTTGTTGACCGGTCCCGCAGGACAATGGGCCACTAATTTAATTTTGGGAAATGACCCAGTCAAGGACAATTTGAATAATTTCAAAAAGTTGTTAACTGATACTTTTGGGGATCCTCTCCGCACGGAGAACGCTGGGTGGGCTCTGTATCGGTTGAAACAGGGAAAGGGGACTGTTTTGGATTACTTAAATAAGTTTAACCTGTATCGCCACCAGCTGGATTGGGGGGAGAATGCATTCATGCTTTTATTTACTGCCGGGTTAAGTGATATGCTCCAGGATGAATTAGCACGCTTGGAGCCGGCTGAAAGCTGGGACGCCTTAGTAGCTAAGGTGCTGCGTTTAGACGCAAGGTTCGAGGCTCGTAAACACTCAAAAGCAATGTGTGCGCCACCCATGCATGTAACCAGGGCACCTGTGGTGATGGGGGAAGAGCCCATGGAGCTTGGGGTCTTTAAAAAACTGTCTACAGAGGAAAAGAGCCGTAGGAGGCAGCTGGGCTTGTGTTTGTACTGTGGGAATGCTGGGCATTTTGCCAAAAATTGTAATGTGAAACCTTCCCAGCTTTCGGGAAAAGGCCAGCCCTAGTGCGACGTGAGTCCAACGCACTAGGGCTCCTCAAGCAGTCAACTGAGGGGAGGAAGCATGTTTTCGTACCCATTACATTATCTGTTGGGGGAAGGGAACTTGTTTCTACTCTGGCACTGCTGGACTCAGGAGCTACAGTCTCTTATGTAGATATTGAGTTTGCTAAGAAGCATGGCATTCCTAGAGTGCGCAAGGCATGCGACGTGTGGGTGGAGGGAGCAGATGGGAGACTGCTGGAGACTGGGGTGGTTAACCAGGAAACCTCAGCAGTAACGTGGGAGGTGCAGGGAGTAACGGGAACGTTTGTGTGGGATATTACGAGCTTGCCTCGATATGATGTGATCCTGGGGATGGATTGGCTAGCTGTAGTAAACCCACAAGTGGATTGGGCAACACGTAAAGTGATCTTAAAGAGGCAGGATTGTTGCACTCTAAACGTTACTCATGCTGATATGGAGGGAGTGCCTGCTGAGTATGGGGAGTTCTCTGATGTATTTTGTAAAAGAGAAGCGGACAAATTACCACCGCACAGGCCATATGATTGCGCCATCAAGTTGGCAGAAGGTGCGAAACTGCCAGCAGGGAGGCTGTATGCCTTGACTGTACCGGAAAGGCAAGCTTTGCGGGAGTTTTTAGATGAAAATTTAGCCAAGGGGTTTATTCGCCCATCTAGTTCTCCAACTGCGGCACCAGTATTCTTTGTAGCCAAAAAGACTGGGGAACTTAGGCTGGTCTGCGACTATCGGATCCTAAACAAATACACCATTCGGGATAGGTACCCGCTCCCTTTAATCTCGGAACTGTTATCAAGGGTGCAAGGGGCTAAGGTCTTTACCAAGCTTGACCTGCGGGGGGCCTATAACTTAATCCGTATACGGGAAGGGGATGAATGGAAGACGGCATTTAACACGTGTTTCGGATGCCACGAGTTCCGAGTCATGCCTTTTGGGCTTTGTAATGCTCCTGCGGTCTTCCAGAGGTTCATGAACGATGTGTTCAGGGACCTAATTGACCAATTTTTAGTGATTTATTTGGATGATATCTTGATTTTTTCTAAGGACGAGAAAGAACATCGTCAACATGTCAAGCAGGTTTTGCACCGACTGCGGGCTAATGGGCTTTTCGCCAAGGCTTCCAAATGCGTCTTTCATGTGCCTGAAGTGGAGTTCCTAGGTCATGTAGTGTCAGGTAGGGAACTTAAAATGGACCCACATAAGGTTGACGCCGTCAACTCATGGCAGGAGCTGAAGACTAAGAAGGATGTACAAAGGTTCTTAGGTTTCGCTAATTACTACCGGGAGTTTATTCCGAATTTTGCAAAGCTCACGGTACCTTTGACGCAGCTTCTGCGCAAGAAACAGCCATTTGTGTGGGGGCGGGAAGCTCACGAGGCGTTTCTACAACTTAAGTCTAGTTTTCAATCGGACAACATACTAACCCATCCTGATGTTGACAAACCGTTCGTGGTAGAAGCGGACGCTTCTAGCTACGCGTTGGGGGCTGTATTGTCTCAGAAGGATTCCTCAGGGACCTTGCGTCCCTGTGGATTTTACTCGCGGCAACTAACACCCTTCGAGCAGAACTATACCATATGGGAGAAGGAGTTGTTGGCGATTAAGGTGGCGTTTGAGGTGTGGCGGCACTGGCTTGAAGGGGCACGGCACCAGATCGTGGTCAGATCTGATCACAAGAATTTAGAGCACTTGCAAACAGCAAAGAAGTTAAACCAGCGTCAAATCCGATGGGCTTTGTTTTTCTCCAGGTTTAACTTCAAGGTGCAGTTCGTAGAGGGGAAGGCAAATTTGCGGGCCGATGCTTTATCCCGCAAGCCGGAGTTTAAGACCAATGAGCAGGTTGTATGTCAGACCATCTTGCCTACTGCCTCTCTGTGTGTTGTAGATAATGAGCTCGGGTTACATGACCAGATCCTTGAGGCTCAGAGGGATGATGTGTGGACACAGGAGCAACTGATGCTGCTCTCAGCAGGTAACCGTACCATACTGCCGCATCTACAAGATCAAGACGGAGTATTGGTACGCAGGGGGCAGGTCTACGTACCAGTGGGGGCCCTCAGGTTGGAGGTGATTAGAGCCCACCATGACGAACCCATGGCTGGGCACTTTGGCAGATTCAAGACCGTGCAGCTCATTACCAGGAGCTATTGGTGGCCAAAGATGCGGCAAGACATTCTGCGCTTTTGTGACAGCTGCGCCGTTTGCCAGCAGAGTAAGACGCCTGTTGGGCGCCCTAGAGGGTTGTTGTCGTCTTTACCTGTTCCGGACAGGCCATGGCAAATCATTTCCATGGATTTCATTTCAGATTTGCCTAAGTCTGGGGGTTATACTTGTATTTGGGTGGTGGTGGATTTATTTAGTAAACTGGCTCATTTTATTCCTTGTTCAACCATTCCGGCGGCTCCTACGTTGGCCCTACTATTTACTAAGCACATCTATCGTTTGCACGGAGCACCCGAGGTGATTATTTCAGATAGGGCTCCGCAATTTGTGTCACGCTTTTGGAAACACTTCCATGAGTGTTTGGGGACTAAGTTAAACGTTTCTTCAGCCTTTCATCCGCAAACGGATGGACAGTCGGAACGGGTTAATGGGCTCTTAGAGCAATACCTGCGTTGTTTTTGTTTAGATCAACCCACGGCTTGGGTGAAGTGGCTACCGGTGGCGGAATTTGCTTACAACAATGCGGTGCACACATCTAGTCAGCATACGCCGTTTGAGCTAACTTATGGTTTTCACCCACGGGGAGGTGTGGCGCCGTCGACCAATGTGGTCTCTTCGGACCCTGTGTACCGCTCTACGGAAATGGCTGCATTGCATGATGTTGCCCGTCGCTTACTGTTGGAAGCTAAGGCAACGCAGAAGACTCAGGCTGACCGCCACAGGCAGGCAGGGGAGGAGTTGGAAGAAGGGGATTTGGTGTGGTTATCTTCCAAACATATTAAACAGGCTGGGGGAAAGTTTGCGCCTCGGTATTTGGGTCCCTTTCCTATCGTTAAAAAGATTTCTTCCGTTGCGTTTCGTTTGCGTTTACCGTCTAGTTTAAAGGTCCATCCAGTCTTTCATCGTTCGCTGTTGAAACTTGATACCTCTAGTCGTCGTGGTGCTATAGCGGAGGGTATCACTGCCACTTCTCCGCCATCGGGGGAGGAGGCCTTTGTGAGAGGGGATAGTGTTATGATTGAGCCTCATGGCTCTGTTACTGACAGACGTGGGCGTAAGACTCCTCGGGAGTCAGATACTCTCGAGGAGCGAGAGAGAAAAAGACTGCGAGACATATTTGCAGCACCATCTGACGAAGAATCTTTCGAAGGGTTTACGGAGAGAATGGAGGAGGGGCTGGTTAGCTCAGAGGAGGATGAGATGGATTGGACTCGGGTAAGGGAGGAATTGGGGGCCACTGGCCATGATGGGGCAGAAGATGAATGGGGACCTTCAGGATTAGACCCATGGCTTAGCTGGAGGGATGGGACGGGATCCACAGCTGGAGATGCTGTTGGGCGTAGTCAGAGGTGTTCCAGCTCTGACGAGGAAAGTGATGAGGAAACGCCCGGGTTAAGGAGGACAGCTGACAGTGATGAAGATTTGTAACTGGCATAAAATGGGGCTTGGGAGCAATTGCAAATTGCGTCAGGCAAGGTAATCTGGGCAAACGCTTGGGATCCGTGTGTGTGTGGGACGCTTCCCTGAAGACTTGTGTACTTTCCTGTGCTGAGACGTAAGTTGATTGGAATCCAGGGTCAGACGGCGGGAGGGATTGTGTGGGCATTTGTTTGTGCAAACCTGTGCTTACTCTTATTAGCTTGACCTTCCGTCGTCTTTCTGACGGACGCCATCTCCTGCTTTGAGAACCCGGACTGAACTGACCACGGCTTGTCTTCCCCCCCTTCTTGGACTTGGAAAAACTACAAACGTCTGCTTCTGGCTTTGATCTACGGAACGGAACTGGTCTACTCTACTTCTACAATCCTTGGCTGAATTGCTCGTGTTGGAGATCCTGTCTACTGTGTGTGTGTGGGAGCGACGCAAGTTACTCTAAGCACAGTGCTGGCAGCAGAGAGGAATCTGCTGCCAATTAGTTGCATTCTTTGTATCTTTTGTTCCTTGGCTTTCGTTCTGTTAATACCTAGGCTGAAGCAAGCAGTTTGTTTTTACCCGGATTAAACTCCGGTTTAATCCGGTTTATCTTTTGAACATTTACTTTTGTCCCCTTTTTGCTCCTAAAGGCAAAAATTGCCTGACCCTTGTGTTTTTACGGGCATTTTTGAGTTCTGTAATCTAATAAACTCTGTTACTTTGAATCTTGTGGCGTTCTGTCCTTGACAGCTACATGTTTTCTATTTCTTCTTAGTTTTACTGACAAGCAAAAAAACATTTCATACACATTTCACTTCTCAATCTAACACATTAATATGTGAAAAATGTATGCCACTATGCTCTATGATGAAAAAATTCCATAAGTCTCCTAAGTATTGATTTTCAAAAGATAATCAGAACAGTAACAGACATCAGTGTTTATATTGGTTACTCTTTTGAAGAAATCTTATACTTAAAAAATAAAAATTAACTTAATAAATATTTTTTTTTCAAAATTACCCACTACTGGAAAAATCTCTGAAAAGCTTTGTTTCATAGATCATTTTTTTTACTGATTATTATGACTTTATGAGTGCAGAAATTAATAGAATGAATTGTTGCAAGAGTTATTAGACAGAATGGAAAACCCTATATGAGAAAGGATTTTAATTAAAGAAAATGCCATTTACTTTTAAGAAAAAAGTACCAGAAACTTGTTTTTAAGACAACTGCTATAAAGTAATAGCACAAGATGAAAATGAGATTGCAACTAGGATTTCTACATGTTAGACAACTAGATTGTAATGGGAGATGTGTAATCCTTTTGATGTTGGTCTACAATTCCTTGCATCATAGCTAATATAGTCAATGGCAAAGGATTTTGGAAGTTGCGATCCAACAAAATCTGGAGATCTGTACAATTCCTACTCCTGAACTAGAAAGTCTACTCAACTGCATAACAGTATAAAGCAGAGGAATCTTACTCATATCCATGCCAGAAATTATGACAAGGTTTTCCAAATGTTAGAAGTTGTTAGAAGAATAGATGTCAGACTACTAGTTTTATTGAAATACTTACTGGATTTTGTGTTCTCAGTAAAGAGAATTTTGGACAAGAAACTGACTAAATCTGATGCGTATTGCAAATGTATTCTCCAATTTATTCCTCTGCTTGAGAGTCAAAATTAGAAAAGGTAATTGCTTTGTATTCCTGGATATGATCTGCTCTCTTTGATTTTATTATGTATTGTTCTACTCCAGGTGGATGTTTGAAAAAGAATAAGCAATTTATTTTTCAACATAAAATCTAATATTTTATGAGGTATCACATTATAGATGCTCTCAAACAATAATTATCTGCGTCTTTTGTAGAGTAAACTACTGCTAGTCTTTAAAGTTCAAACTGACTAAGGGTAAAAAGGTTGTCACCTTCCATATCTAGACAGCCAAGTTACTCAGTAACAGTAACAGTACAAGCAACAACCCTGAAGTCAAACTTTCTACAAATGATCCAATAAGTGAAAATAAATATGTCCATATAATTAAAAATAATTTGTGTGAACAAATCATGTGGATGTTTGCCTTTGCAAACAGAAGATGAAAAGCTGTATGCCAATGATGTAGAAAATATTCAAAGCCAGAATAACCAGGAACAACAAAGTGCCTCCCAAAAATTCTTAAGAAAAACTATATACCACATGTAGAAGAATGTATGTAACAAAACAGCATGTGAAATATCCTAGTAACTGAAACAAAGTAACTGGTCTCATAAGCATACATTAATCTAAAAACTACATTATTAAGTCATGGCAGTTTGTCAACTTGCTGCCCTCTTTTGACACCAATTAACAGTGTTACACTGACAATACTGAATACTATAATTAGCAAGGAAATGTTTAGAAGTGGCAGATGATGTGTAACATATATTCAAACAATACCCAGAGCCTAGTATTAACTGGTAATCCTCACCTCTTTGGGGAGCAGGGAAATGAAGTCTCGTTGAAACTGGGGCTCTATCACTTGCATCATATGCTTCACTTGGGTTGGTTCACAACTATCAATCAATTCATCTAGGGCAAGTAACTTCTCTGGTCCACTCCAGCTCTGTGACAGAAAGAAAAAAATGCTTAGTTTTCATACATTGAATTTCCTTATTTCAAAACTTTTGTTATATTGCAAAATGCTATCGAACAGACAAAGGTGACAGGTGAAAAAGAACTGCAAAGCTATACATTTGGGAAGGAGTGAATTCAAATATTTCTTAGAAAAATAATGAACCTCAAATTAAAAAGTTAAGGAAGTAAAAAAAAACATAACTAAGTTTACAACAATAACTTCATTTAAGGTTCATTTAGCATTGTTTATTGCAAAAATGGTTTTTATAGCCATATGTACATCTGCCACAGTATAATCTTCCTCATTCCTGGCTCTAAACCAATATTTTGTAAACATCATTTTAAACTAGGAAGGAAAGAGGGAATTTTGACTGGTAATTTTCTTATTTCATATTCTTACTAATGGGCACTATAAAATGTGATGGTTTTAATAAGGCACTCATCTGCGAACACAGCAGATTAGCAAAACCATTTGCAGAAAAATTAATAACTGAATAGATAGCACATCTGACAAGCCTGTCTCTTCTCAAACTCATCTGGGCTCAAACACTTTTTATTTGCTAAACAAATGCCATTTAGAAAGAAAAACAATTTGTGGGGGGAGGACCATATAAGAAGAGAAAAAGCATTTACAGCTACAAGAGAATTCTAAAACAGAAAGATCTTTAATGTTTCCTAACCAAGTAGTCACATTCCAAACAAAGTCACAAATTTGGATATATAAATATGACCTGAATGTATGGAAATAAAGTAATAACAGCATGTATATTTTGCCTACTGATATTATGTTGCAATGACCTACAGTGAATGTAATATGGTAGCAACACTTCACATTTGACAAGTAATGCTATACCATGATTTAGTGTTACACACAGAAACAGAAAGAGTCCATGTGAAGCTCCAAGGTTTTATGTCCCCCCCCCCCCCTCCATCCTTGCCTCAAGCTTATCCAGATTCCTGGCCAATCATTATGTGAGAACTAAGAAACCATGGTTTAAAAGAAACTCAAGTAAACTGTTATTTAACTCAACAATAAGTCATAAATCACACTAACTAAAGAGCAAGACTTTATTGCATGGACACATACATGGACACCAAGGGCTTTAAATCCCAGATGGCAAGTATTCATATAGATGGCAACATATTCTACAAACAGCTTAGTGAACTGTCAAGACAGGTATAAGTGAAACAGATGCTTCAGGAATAAAATGTATTTTTTACTCGGACTAATATTTTCTACAATTTCCAATATGGAATTTGTATATTGCCAACAGTATGGCAAACATTGATTATGACAAGATGTATATACTGAAGTAGTCACTAAAGAATGGAATAGACATGCTGGATAATTCAAACAAATAGTGGGTTGCATTCCATAAATATATCTGTGAATGTAAAAATAAAAATCAATTCCGCAAAAAGAGGTCAATGTATGTATTGTATCTTAACTCTTTATTTTAAAAGAAGAATCATACCCTCTCTGAGTGGCAAAAAGCAAAAGAGCTTAGTGCATCCTGGGAGAAACTACTACGGCCAATCCCCTTTACTCTCTTCGCCACTGTGCCATTTCTGGCCTTTATGAATGCCTAGGCAGGAAAATGATGCAGCCAAGGAAAGGTGGCGCCTGTAGCAGCATTAAAGCTTTCTCCTCTCTGTGGAATTATCAATTTATTAATTCATGGGTCACATCAAAATAGATAATTTTGGCCCTAAAATCTACTCTTGATTTATACATGAGGTCAATTTATATACAACTATACTGGAAGTCCCCAGGCTATGAACAAGATAGGTTTTAATGTGTCGTCGAAGGCTTTCATGGCCGGAATCACTGGGTTGTGTATTTTTCCGGGCTGTATGGCCATGTTCCAGAAGCATTCTCTCCTGACGTCTTGCCCATATCTATGGCAGGCATCCTCAGAGCTTGTGAGGTAAGAGGTTACCTTACAACCTCTGAGGATGCCTGCCATAGATGTGGGCAAAACGTCAGGAGAGAATGCTTCTGGAGCATGGCTATACAGCCCGGAAAATGCACAACAACCCAAGACGGGTTTTGTAGGTTTGCTCCTAAGTTGAATTTGTTTGTAAGTCAGAACAGATACATTTTAAAGTGTAAATCCAGACATACACACACAAAGAAAGGGCAAAGGGAAGGGTTAACACCCCTATGATGTTAGTTTTTCTGTCTGTGTTCAGAAGATTTCACCTCACTTTCTGTCCCTGTGATAATTAGATTTTGAAAAAATTGGCTTGTTGTGGAAAAAAGGATTGACGAGAAGGCTTAAATTGAGACACCTTTTCCCCACGACAACTCTTTCAGGAGTGCATTTCCCTTCCTAGGGATAGATTTATCTCCCTGTTGTCTCATTCCCATTCTTAAGTATGAATTGTGTGTAACTCAGTGGCTGCCTGACTGAGAATAAAGTGCTGATAATGACCTTTAAACCCCTAAATCCCAGTTTGAAACCTAGTAGCTTAACAGGCCAACAAGAATCATAGAAACATAGTTTGCTCATACAACACTTACGTCTTCCCTTCTTTTCTTGAAAATAGGCCCTGAAGATATTTTTATTTAATCTGTCTTTAGATAAAGATGTAAAGATCGTGTTTCTGTTACAACTTGTTTTTAAGTGCTTGAATGCAATGTTTCTACAACTTATGATAGGATGACATACTTGAAGAGATACATTATACTCCTGTTGTTCTGTTACTTTAAATGTTGATATTTTAAACTACTGACTGAAAAGCTGCAACCTTAGGAATGTGAGCCCTTGGTTTTTCATTTTAAGATCATAAACAAAAAGCAGTATGTTTGCTACCAAATATACCCGTTTCTTTTGGAGCAAACAATCTTAGAGTAATCACGACAGGTCATGGGGAAAATGGGTTCATTGTTTATCATGGTATTGTAGTTAGATGCTTCTCTGGGTGATATCATATGACTGAGTCTACATCAGATGCAGTTATGAATAAGGGTATTGCTTTCTTTTTCAAAAAAAATGTATGACATAAGAACAGCTGGGTGCAAAAATGTGTAGCATGTGTACTTATTGATTACTGTTCTTAATATTGAATACCACATATTAACTGTATTTCTTTACATACATGAAGAAAATTGTACAGTCATGTATCTCTATGTTATTGGAAATGGAAAAGATGTTGTGATTGTGTAACAAGCAATGCCAGAAGAGTTATTCTCCACAGTTTTTTCTTTAAAAATTGTACTGAAAGCAGGAGAAGATTGAAGAATTGAACTAAAATCAACAAATTCCTTTCCTGATAAATGAACTTTTTCATATCCCAGGTTATCTTAGTTTTTAAAATCTAATATACAAGAAATACACAATTACTGCTGTTTGTTTGCTTTGATCCTCTGAATATGTGGTAATTATTTTAGCAGCCCTTTCCACTCAAAATGTTTCTTTTTTTTTGAAGGTTCTGTAAAGCATCTAACTTCTTCTCAGGGACTTCTCAGTCCATGGATCACCACTTTGAATAGCACTGTCATAAGGGACAATGAGTCTGCATAATACAAATATTTGTCAATTGATCACTATAGTACGCTTTCAGATTTAACCTGATACCAGAGATATCTCCATTATCTTTCTTTTTGAATACATGTAAGGGTATGCCTGTGGAGTACAACTTTCAGAGGCTGGGAGGTCACATTGGCTGCCCCACAAGATCTTGGAGGACTCCACAGCCACAATACTCCCAATTTTGTTTTCTTCAAAATTTCTACAATGTCCCCCCAAGACTATTTTAGCACAGGTGAGGTCTTTTTTGAAGTACAAGCCAAAAGCTAACCAGAAGCATAAATGGGACATGGCCTCCATAGTGCTTTGTGAAAAACTGAACCAAATTCAGAGGTGTTTCCTCTACCTGTAAAGGCATTTGCACACTATATTCTGTATTTCCCTTTTTCTTATTCACTGCAGTATTGGAAATATGTGGCAGACTGTGGCACTGTGTTTAAGAAGTCTTTCATTAGTACAGAGGCCTCTTCCAATATTGTTGGACTATAATTCCCAGGATTTTTCACTAATAGCTATGCAGACCAAGGATGCACTTTTGCCCACCTCGTGTATTAGCAGCATTCTATAAGGTCTTAAGCATTTTCTCTGTCTTTTTACGATTCTCTGGATGAAGGCCATGGGGCTAAATATCTATAAGGCATGTGTTGTGATTTATAACTCATATAAAATCTGTATCCAGGCAATGGGTTGTGTCCAATGTTGCATGATAGTCTCCCAATACAATGGATTTTCTCATTCTTCCTTCCCTATACAGCCTCTTATGCCTGTAAAGTCTCTCCTCAGGGTCAAGAAAGACCAAATATATTGACATGGATAGTTGTAACGGAACTGGAAACCACTCAAAAATCAGAGAGAAAGGGAAATTACTTATACAAATTGCGTTTATTTGATCTAGGGTGAATTTCTCCCACAGTGTAGCTCCACATCACATCTCAGATTTCCTCAAAGGTATATCTCAGACCTCTTACAATCCACTGGTGGTTCAAAAGAAAAAGGGGATGAAGAAGCCTGCTCTCCACAGGTAGGTAGTTGAATTTTATCAGCCATCACATAACAGTAGATACAACCCACTGTATTAAGTTTTCACTTTTTCTCACCCTATCAGATCAGTCCTTAAACCGAGGAATAACATTTATTTTATTACACAAAGATATAACTGATCAAAAACAACAAAAGAGGTCTTTAAATGCATTTTTGGTCAAAATATTTCTTGAATTATTTTAACACTATTTGTTAACTAAGCAATTATAAACATGGTGGTCTCTATTGCGGAATACTCTCAATCCAAAAGATTGGTAGTCTGCATAAATAAGGCATTTGCATTACATTTGAAAAACTAATGTTCAGAATAGCAGTAATTTCTAATGCTGGCCCATTTCTCCTTTTTTATAATGTTTTAGAAGTAGTTTTCTGTTTATAGATCTCCATAAACACACCATACTGCTGGTTATTTAATGTAGTTCTGCAGAGATATATTAAGTTTGTTTATAACTGTGATTCAGTACCAGAAAACTACAGACAGTGGATTAAGTTACGAGAGTTACATCACATGAATCTCTTCTAGTGGATATAATTTCATTTTACACAGTTTTAATCAGTGCTGGATTTAATGTTTCTATATAGAAGAAACCATTCTAAATTTATCTTATTATTTTTAATATCTTTTTAAAAAAACGAAGAGCAATCATATTCTATTTTCATTAATAATTAAGTGCTCTAACATCAGTATTCTGCTTTTGGAAACATGTAATTATCCTAATAAATCTATTACAGGCTTGCCTTCAATGATAAAATATTGTATTAACATTTCTAACAGCTATATATACAAAACATGTTGCACAGAAGAAAGCTGTTCATAGCAAGAGAAAGTAATAGTGGAGTGACATTGTTACTAGCTACACGTATTCCAATTAGATTCTCTAACAATTCATGAAAAGTTAAGAACATTTTTCAGATGACTGGTCACTCAAAAAGAAAATGCTGGTCACCTGAAACATTTTCAGCCATTCTTGAAGGCCTGTTGGTGGCTGGATAGATGTAATTCGGCGTCGCTGCTGTCCTTGACCATTGGCTGCTCTCAGATCTCCAAATGTTGTTGGTGTTGCTGAACAAGGCACAAGCCCAGTAGTGCTAGGGAAGAAAAAAGGCTTATGCAGTTCTAACTCTGGCAAAGGATACTAATATTATTTAATATTCAATTATCCATGTAAATCACACTTTATTGCAGTTTCTTACCAAATGCACCACTTTTCTAATATTTTATGCTCATCTTTGATAGCTGACTACAGGTTATAATAAAATGAAAAACAAATAATAATCACTGAAAATCATTATTAGTTTTGCTGGTTTTTGTAACCTTGTTTCTGATATTCCTTCCTTTCCAGTGTATAGAATTTTCTATGGGGTGCCATGTTTTACATGTCTATGCTTAAAAAGACATAGTTTGAATATTTTAAAAAGAAATTTCAGACCACAATGACCAGGATTCCATGGAATATTTTCACTGTATCCCAATGGCAATTCACCCTATGGCCTGTATACTCAAGGGAGTTCTAATTCTTCTGGCACTGCATTACAGAAGTGCGCCACCAGATTTTGGTAACTATTTCTTAACTGGTAAGGATCAACAGAGTCAAAATAGTACAACTGGGAAACAAGCAGGAGCCACCAAAATATTCAGGGAAACCCTGTGACTTGTAGAATTACTAAAACACTTCCTTTAAAATGTAGGAGAAAAAACTGTATAGTGAGGACTGAACATCTTCAACAGCTATGTAATGGTGAGTGTCAACTGGAAAAGAAAAATGGAGCACTACAGGGGTGAGAAACAAAATGGCTTGCCTATATAGGCTGGAATCCTATAGGTTAGTCTCAACTAGAACAGATACGTTGATTCAGCTGATGAACAGTGAGTCAACAACTAGGGAAATTCCGTGTCTCTGCTTGTTATTAATAACACAGTGTCCTTGAGGAAGAGTGGTATCCAAAACTAGAACTAAGGGATGATAAGCTAAGGTTTACTGCAGCTTCCTTTACTGATTTATTTATGAGCAGGTGATTCCCTATCCCTTCAAGGCTCAGCATTGTGGTATATGTGATTTCAGGAAATCTTCATGTTCAATCTTCTTATAGAATTATTTTAAAGAGAACTTTGAATTACTTTCAAGTACAACTGTAAATTTCTCTAAATAGTAAAGATTACAAATATTTCAACTGGAGAATGGGAAGATATTTAAGTTTTAAAATAATAACTTCAACCTGTTTGGGAGATGGAGTGCTGCATAAAGACAAAGCAATACTGTTTGACCTTGTCTTCCAATTTTTGTACCTGTCATTGTACATTATCTAGAGAACAAAATGTAGCAAAATGTGCAACCAGCAACCATCTTGATCACCAATTTGGAGTTTTTCATTTACGGAGTGTTTATACAAGATGGTCTGGCAATAAACAAACATAAGAGGAGATATCTGAACACTATAGAGCAGAATAAGTCAAGGTAATTGAGACACTTTTGCTTTTATTACACTGGACACCAAGGATTACTATATGTCTTTAATTTGTAAGTAAAATTTGCTTTAATGTTAATTATCTTTCAAGTATTGATATTTGGTTCATCTTTCTATCCTTCAGCTCTACTAATATTCCAAATTACTGCAGACTGATCAAAGTTTGGTGTGTGCATACCAAAGCTATAAATATTTAACAATAACACAAATGGATTTTTTTAAAAGGTGCTATGTTATTGGACCCCTGGCTATTCCAGTTAGATGTGTTTGGGGAAGCAGGGCTGCTAAGAAAAACCTCTGCAGGAGAGAATGCAGCTAGTCAGCATAGTAAACAAAACTGGTCTGGATGGCTCAACACAGTAGCATTTTATATTTTAAAGTATTGTTTTAAAATACAGTTTTAAAGTATTATGAAAACTATTATATTCAAAGAAGATGGGTAAGGCATAAGAGAGCAAGCTTTAAACATAAAAATGTAGTTTTTATATACATGCAATCACAACATAATTTATCTGAAGAAATAATTCAAATTTCTGTACTTTTTAAAAAGATAAGTTATTTCAGAGTTCATGGCCATAAGATATTTATCCCTAATAAAGATTTTCACTGCAAATTCATATCCAATAAATACTGGACAGACATGTACACTAAAGGCTCAGCCTTGCATTGGCATTATCTTCAAAAACTGTGTTTTACAGAAGCAGAACAAATATACCTTTTCTTTAAAACCACACAGACCCATTAGGGATAGATTTCTTAACCTCTGATGTCTCTACAAATATCCTCATTTGTCAACTTCTACAATAGACCAAATATCTATAATGTTTTTCTCTCCCTTTGTAACACTTATAGAATCTCTAAGCTCATAAACAAGTATAATTTGTTTGAACTATGATATATAAATTCCTATTAAAGTATTTAAAAGGAAATCTACATCTGAACATCTTGTTGTGGAAAACAATCTGTTATAGCAACAAAGTTTTACAGTGATGCAATTTTTCATATGACGAAATGTAGGAGAGCTGTATTCAGTTGTTATGGCAACTACCAAGGAGTGAAGTTAAATTGCATGTAACTCTGATACTGAAATTTTCAATCAAAAGAAATTAAAGGGTTGCTAAATAGACAAGACTTTCCCATGATGAATGAACATCCTTTTAATTTTTAACTGCATTCTATGTTGTGGAGAAGTTATTATTCAATATGAGTCAGGAAATATCACACTGTCATATGCAAGAGTTTTGCTATTAATGTGAGATATGATGCTACTCCTATATTCCAATTGCTACAGCAAATTGATTAATGTCATCTTCTGCAAGTTTCCCTTCATGCAATCTTATGAAAGCCAACTGAAACCAGTGGAAAGTGTTCATTGTACATTTCCACATCAAAAGCAAAAGACTTTTGAACCTCTTTAATCATTTCTAAATTACCAATACTAGTCGTTTCAAATTAGAATGCATGTTTATGGACAAAAATACATAGGGTTTCTGCACTAGAAGTTGAGGTCCTGATGTATCTTAAAACAGGAGATCTGCTATGACATTACATTTACCTTGTATATTCTGAGACTTTGCAGGGTTTCTTTCCCAATGAGAAAGAACGGACCTCAGAGCCATGGTCCAACTTTCTCTTCATCTGTAAAATTGAACAAATAACAAAAAAATTACATTAGCTTGCCATCTTAAGTTATGGCAATACTAAATAAGGGAATGATATTACACTTGCACCTCAACATACCACAAATAACCTTAAGGAACAATTTACTTTAGATTTTAAATTAACAAAACAGAAATTACTCCAGTGACCTGCAACCTTTTGTGCAAGACTTTGCACCACAACCATTTGGCAGCTAGAACATTCCCTGCTGCATTATGATTTGTTTCCACACATTTATTCACTTCAATTAGCTTTTGGGTGATTTTGTTAGACAGATTAAGCCAAACGGCATGTTCTCTGGAATGTTAGGTATGAATGTTAAAATTATCAAACAGTTTGGGACACCTAATAATTTAAAACATTTTTGAAGGATAAGGCACAAACACATAATTTCCTGTGGTCAGTTCCCTAAATTTAAACATAAGATTAAATTAAGATGACTTCAGGGAAGCAAGAATTTCTGTAATGTCAATCCTAACTATACAGTATAATTGGGGATGGAGGGATCACCTCTGAGCATTTTATAAAAACATGTTTTATAATGGTACTGTGAAACAACACTTGTACAATGGCACCCAGTAAAGATCATAGGATCAAACTAAGATTGTAAGAACTAGCAATGCTTATATACAAGGTAAGGTTTAATTTCAAATTGTTAGATAACACATTAAAAAAGTCCAGACGTAACAAAAATTTCAATGCACAATATACATGAAATGCAAACTTTGGGGCTTTAATAAAATGAAGTACAGTAGAGTCTCACTTATCCAACACTCGCTTATCCAACGTTCTGGATTATCCAACGCATTTTTGTAGTCAATGTTTTCAATACATCGTGATATTTTGGTGCTAAATTCATAAATACAGTAATTACTATGTAGCATTACTGCGTATTGAACTACTTTTTCTGTCAAATTTGTTGTATAATATGATGTCTTGGTGCTTAATTTTTAAAATTATAACCTAATTTGATGTTTAATAGGCTTTTCCTTAATCCCTCCTTATTATCAAACATTCTGCCGGCCCGTTTATGTTGGATGAGTGAGACTCTACTGTACTAGTAATTCAATGGCTATACTAGTAAACAGTATGAAATACAAAGCTTTTCAGCCCAGATTTAAATCTCTTCCTAATGGATGATAGTGGTATTGTGCTTGGTGTTACTTAATTTTTCTTAATAAAATAATTATTTGTTCCAGTCTTGCTTTTGGCAACTACTATAAAAGATATGCAACACCACATAACCAAATTTTTCTGTTCTCTCTTCCTTCACATTAGACATTTACTACATGCATTTACACACTGTATGTATGTGTGTATGTATATGACGCATCCAAAATATTGTGGCAATCCTCCAACTCGATGGATGTACAGTAATTCTCTCCCAAATTAAAAAGTGCACATACACTAAGAAAATAACCAATTACTTGATTCTATGCTTCTATGTTGATGTTCGTGAATTATGCTTTATTTAAAGAATGGTCTGTTTAAATTTTGGGCTTATTCGTTTCATTTTCTCAATAGCGAAGATGCTCTCCTTGTAGTTAAGCTTTATTTGTGTGCCTCACACGGGACAGAAAACATGCAGCACGTTACTATAAAGAATGTAAAAGCCCAAAACAAGAAACAACCTTGTCTACTAGCAACCTCCCTCTTTAAAACAAAATTGGGAATAATGGAGACCATCTTTTTACTCATGTAGAGAGGAATGCTAGGAAAATTATGGAAAGACAAATTAATTTACTATAGCACATCACACTTGCATCTTTAGAGAAAGGATTAATATACTTGAGGCCCTTAACCTCTATGAAAAATTAAACTGAATTTCCTCTGGGGGATTTCACAATAAGCTAACAATATTTTTTATTTCCTGCTATGAAATGCTATATTTTCTTCACCAGATACATACTAGGAATCAGAAGATAAACACTATCTACTCAGGTAAGTACAACTTTATTTTCTCAAAACCATATTCTAAACAACAGACAGTTCATATATTGCCTAAGTATGTAACCAAACTCCATTTCCTTAATATCTGTAGAAAACTTTTCCCATTTTCTTTACATCTTGGTTGCAAATATAAAGAAGCTGAATGGAATATAGAACAAGCCTATTAAAATTAGCACTTAATCCTACTAAACAGACATCTATTCCCACGAGAATGGTCTAATATAGTGATTTTTCATGTGAAATTCAATGATGTGTCCATAAATACCTACAAATGCTAGAAATCCTGGCGGAAAAAGTTATTTTTTCATTTAAAAATAACAAATCTTGCAGCCTGTATTCTGCATCACTACTGAAAATATACCATGGCACCGAAAAGATCTCATGGTATCTTTAAAATGTCTTTTTGATATAAGCATTACATGTAAACATTGCTTTTGAATGCAGGGCCATCTGAGCTCACAAAATGAAAATAAAATACCCTCAGAGACATTATAAACATATAAAAAGAAGCTTTTATTAAAAAAAGAAGAAGCCTAAAGTGCTGAGCTGGATTTGAAGAGCCAGTTCTGATAAAGGTAAGTAAACAGCCTGCTCTTTCTTTAGCTTCTCATGCAGATTTCTAAAAGAAAAGTATTTTGCATCTCATTGAGCCTTTTCAGGGTTTGCCTTTTATTCAGTATATTGAATGTTAGGCAGTCAGACACCCACCAAAATGGGGAGAGGGGAGGTAACAGTGAGCTGATACTGCAGCCATCTCTGATTATACAGATTTTCCCTTTCTCATACTACAACACATACACACCACTTGCACTTAGAGAGGAAAGAAAACACCATACCGGTTACTTACTTTGTAAAAAATCATTTTTAAAGTGCCGTAGAACCCCATGTTGTCGGTATTTTTCCCCTTCAGAGATTCTGTGCCCCCGTGTGTCCGGCTGCTCGGTAGTCTCTGACAATATAGACCTTTTTCAGGTAGATATGTCACAGACTCTAATGTGGACATGCTCGGGCACGTCAGAAAAGGAAGATCAGGCGGCAGCAGCAGCAGCAGCAGATCCAGCAACCACAACTCCACTGCGAAGGATGAGAACGAAGCTCAGGATCAAACAGCTTCTCCCAGCACACATATACATGCGTCGAGCTTGTCTGAGAAGAACTTGAGGGAATAATGGGAGAAGGGGGAAGATTATTGGAGGAGACTTTGCCCTGTCAAAGCCTCCACTCCACGGATTCCTCTCTGAGCAGCACAGAGATCAGATTACATCTTCCCTCACACGCTGAGAATGGTGCAGTCCAAGCTTCAGCAATGCAGGCTGCACATCAATTATGTGGTGCTCAGCTCCAAGGAGCCTGTGAGCACACAGCATGGGAAGGACTTCGGCAGGAAATTAAACCAGCCCCACGCCATCCTCACATTGGCCACTGGGTTTGGGAAAACACCGAATATCTAGCTACCCTTTCAAGCCTGAGTAATTCATCCCTCCTCCCATTTTGAGCAAGCAGAGGAAGGCACTGGCTAATTCAAAATTACTGGCTGAAGCAAACAAGATCATTTTCGCTAATTACAGCTATACTGTGGCCCTCCGGCAAGCTGGCTGGACCTTTCGGTCTATGCGTCCAAAGAGATACAGTAACTGCTACATAAAAACGCAGTTAATTTTAAAATAAACCGAATTAAGCATCTCCTTTGGAAAACAGCCTACATTTCTCCTAGGCAAAAATGATAATAAATTACATTGGAGCATTTAGCATCTAACCTAATCTTGATGGAATGTGCAACATTAGGATTCAGGCATTCATCTCCCTTGCAGTTTTTAAAGCTGCAGTTCCAAAATAACAGAGCTGGAAAGGGAAGTAATGAGGGCATCTAGTCTATTTCACATTGAACACAGGTTCTTTAAGCCATTTACTGATCTCTTCCCAATTAACCTAAAAATCCAAGATAATCTAAAGACTTTCTATGTTCAATCTATATTTGATCTATTTAAATCCTAGTATCTACCTCTCTGTCCTAAAATTAGAAATATGATATTGCTGATAAATATTTAAAAATGATGGTCCTATCATTTTCTTTGGGTCAGTTTAGATAAGCATTATAGACACTTCTTGAGGAAACTCTAACAGTACAACTGTGGAAATAGGTCTACATTCATTCAGTCCAGAATGGAATGATAAGGAGACAAGTATCAGCTAAATACTTTCTCAAGATCTAGATCCACCTGGATCTCTCTAGAAAGGCAAACAATAAACCCTATTCATATCACAATGGTGGAAAAGCAAGGCAAGACTATAAAGCTTTTTCTAAAAATATGAATATAATATAACAGTCAAAGCCTGTTAAGTCAAGTGGAAATATCAAATATCTTAAATATGATACTTCTGCTTACAGTGATAGAATGCAGTGTGGTATTTCTGTGGAGGTATGATCATATTTTCCCCAGATGACATTCTTGCCATTAACAGAGTGTTCCTCCTCCCACACATGTATTATATGAAACAGTAACCAAAAAATGTATTGATTTTTTAAATACTGCTTCCTTTGTACTACAATTGAATGTCTACGTTTTCAACATTGAACGAAGCCTACTTCAGGAAACATTGTTGTCAAACATTTTTTAAATGTGCATAATGCTGCGTACGAATGGTGCATATAACTACAAATTGCTGTCTTTTCTCCAAGATACATTCAAAAATGGTTATCTATAACATCATGTCACCTGTTGGCGATCCTATAAATTTCATAGGGTTTTCTTACAAGGACTTAAATATTCATGTACATGCATTTTGAAATGTTGGCAAAATTGAAGTTTCTAAAAATGAGTAAAAACAGTTAAGATGTCCCCATCTGTATGGTTTTTGTGAGCAACACAATTGTACCAAAACAGTCAGCTGCCCACAGATGCTGTTATATAGCATACTGGACTAAAGCTTGCTGCCATCTTTCAGACAAGCTCCAACTACGTTTTCCAAAAGATATGTTCTTTTTATCAACAGTTGGTAGTCATAATGGATGGCTCTTATAAGTCAATGATGAATACTGTTGTGCAATTATATAGGCAGTAATAAGGTAGGGCTTACGCAAACATTTATGGAAAGTAGAATATTTAAGAAGTGGAATTGTATTGCTAGTTCTGCCTGCTGTATTATGCACCCATCTTTTCTATGTGTTGGAGGATGAATGTCTGCAACTGGTAGTCTGCCATACCTATATGTGCTTCAATTAACAGAATGTTCCGCATGGAAAGAAAACTATCACTGAAAAGCGAGTGTGGTATCTTGGTTTGGGAAGTTGGGACAGCAGGGTTCAAATTCCCTATCAGCCATGGAAATCTTCTGGGTGACCCCTGGCAAGCACCATTCTCTCAGCCTAAGAGAAAAGCAATTGCAAACCACTTCTAAATAAATCTTGTCAAGAAAGACCTTCGATATGGAAACCATGGCTTGAAATCAACTTGAGGACACATAACAACAAATATACAAAAATCTTGAATGTCCATGAACAAGACTTGAGTAGGACCCTTCTCCTTGTCATACATGCTGAAATTTACTTTAGGCAAATGGTCAACTGCCAATGAAAGACCTAGAAATTAGTAGGGAGATATTTGAAATGCAACCCTCCATATGATGTTAGACTGTAACTCCTAGTAGCCCTAGTCACCATAGCTAATGATGGCATATGCCAGAAGTTCCAGTCCAGTTTGGTCATCTCTGGAGCTCATAGACATTTGGGGGCAGGGGAGAAAGAGACAGGGTGTGGAGGGAGAGATCCGAAAGCCATTAATGAAACTAATTTTTCCTGCTTGGATTCACTATAGAGAGGGGATGTTTTTAATCCCCATTTTACATAGGCAGCAGAGGTGCTTGATTCAAATTACCTATCCAAAAGAATTTGAAAGACAGATGACAACTCCACTTATAAAGTCAAACAGAAATAGAAATCAAGGGTGTGGAAAGGGGATTCTGTGAAATGCTAGAGAAGACAATAAGCTCCCCCAAGCTGCTGCCTGAGTAATTGCAGATGATTTATGCTTACACAGTTCTTTCAAGTTAGACACTGCAAACAACTTATTAAATACTAGCTGTGCCCGGCCACGCGTTGCTGTGGCGAAGAATGGTGGTATGGGAAATAAAGTATTGGTGGTAGTTAAGGTAAAGGGTCAAGGTTTTCCCCTGACGTTAAGTCCAGTCATGTCTTACTCTGGAGGTTGGTGCTCATCTCCATTTCTAAGCCCAAGAGCCGGCGTTGTCTGTAGACTCCTCCAAGGTCATGTGGGATGACTGCATGGAGCGGCGTTACCTTCCCACCGGAGCAGTACCTATTGATGCACTCACATTTACATGTTTTTGAACTTCTGGGTTGGCAGAAGCTGGGGCTAACAGTGGGGGCTCTCTCCGCTCCCCCAATTCAAACCTGTGGCCTTTCGGTCCAGAAGTTCAGCAGCTCAGCGCTTTAACACGCTGCGCCATCAGGGGATATTATTTCCTAAAGGTTGTAAATATACAATATTTCTGATTGGTTTTTTTTTGTTTGTTGGAGGCAAGTATGAATGCTGCAATTAGGAAAAATGATTAGGATGTAATGGCCTTGCAGCTTTAAAGCCTGGCTGTTTCCTCCCTGAGTGAATTTTTTGTTGGGAGGTGTTAGCTGGCCCTGATTGTTTCCTGTCTGGAATTCCCTTGTTTTCAAAGTGGTGTTGTTTGCGATATTTTATGTGCTTCTACTGTCTGTGGCCCCGAGAAAACAGGATTTGCCAGACTTTGATGATGGGAATACTTTGTTGGGAGGTGTTAGCTGGCCCTGATTGTTTCCTGTGTGGAATTCCCCTGTTTATTTACTGTCCTGGTTTTAGAGATTATATTGTTCTGCATTATTCTATCGTTGGATAAGCGAGTGTTGGATAAGTGAGACTCTACTGTAAATACTACATAGTATTACTGCGCATGGAACTACTTTTTCTGTCAAATTTGTTGTATAATATGATGTTTTGGTGCTTCATTTGTATAACGATTACCTAATTTGATGTTTAATTGGCTTTTCCTGAATCCCTTCTTATTATCCAACATATTCACTTATCCTGCCAGCCTGTTTACGTTGGATAAGTGAGACTCTACTGTATATTTCTAATCTTATATTATCTGCTCAGAACTGGATTATATGAGGCTCCTTCTTCACAGCTGTATAAAATGCACACTGAAGTGGATTATATGGCAGTGTGGAGTCAAGATAATCCAGTGCAAAGCAGATAATATAATATTATAAATGGGTTATATAGCTGTGTGGAAGGGCCTTGAGTCTACACTGCCATATAATCCAGTGCAAATTAGATAATCTGTGGAAGAAGTCTAAGTGAGGCCTAAATCGGCCTGTCCCCTAACTGAAACCTGGCTGTCCCTTGGTTGCTAGGCAACCAAGTGGGCAGAGATTAGCCCTCTAAACTGGCAGCAATTGGATAAAAAAAATTATTGCTCTCCCTCTAATTAGGACTTTATTTTTCTTTTCTTTTTGTTGTATCAACCTTGAGGCGTGGATGATGGGTTGTGTTGTCAAATTTTGAGGTTGGGGGGCCTGTACTTTTGTTGTTTTGTGAATTGCCGTGATGCCATCACTCTTTTATATATATAGATCAGCAGCAGAGGTTCTCAGTAAATTATAAAGACTAAATTATTAAGCTTTCTAAGCCAAGCTAAAGAATACATACAATCTTAAGTTTCACTGTCATCAGTAAGAGCAATTTTTTCTGAGGAATGCATAGGACCCAAGCAAAAACACCACAACTAAGAAATGGGATCTAACTTTGAGTCTGCTTTCACTAGTTTGCATCATATTGTAAAGTAATTGCTCCCCCTAATACTGGCCAGATAGAGAAATGTGAGAACACACACCTGTCCAATAAATGAGCTACAGTGAAGTTCAAGTGGTGTCTTCATGAGAAGAAAAGAGCACAGAGGTAACCGTTATATGCCTGTTAAAAGTGCTTCAAACTGCTGGTGGTATAAATCTAACTTCAAAAACAAAAGGCAAACATCTGTTTAAAGTTCTCATTTCATGCATTTAGTTTTTAATAAACAGAACACTGGATAAAATAGAAACCTTAACTCTAGCTTTTCTGCTGCTTCCCATTAATACATGAAAGATTGGACCGGATGTGGGGTCTGCTACATATATCTTTTACAAAGTATGCTGGTCTAAAGTTCACACTCATGCATGTAAGTATTCCTAATTCCGGACTCTTAGGTTATACTATTGAAATACAGGCAGTCCCCCCCCCCCCCCCAAGTTGCAAACATCTGACATACAAACAACTCACAGTTACTAATGGGGTGAGATAACAGGAAGTGAAAGAAATGTATCCCTCAGAAGGGAAATTCACTCCTGGAAGAGTTTTATCATGGGGAAAATGTGTCTCAACTGAAACTTTCTCACCAATCTTTGTTTCCACAACAAGCCAATGTTTTTCAAAATCCAATTATCACAAGGACAAAAAGTGAGGTGAAATCTTCTGAACAGGAGCACAGATAACAAAACAACCACCACATGGGTGTTAATATCTCCCTGTGCTATCCAAAGCTAAAAGGAGGTACACTTAAAAGATAATAATAATAGTTTTATTTCTCATCAATGGCTATTTAGGCTACAATTACTGAGAGTTGCAGTCTAACAACATCAACGGTCAAACAATCCCACCAAAGCCTTATTTCAATCAATTTTGCATAAAGCCAAAAACAAAATAATTTTCACATTTTAAGTCACAATATTTTTAATATTAATCATACAAGAATAAGAAGCTATAAAAAGTAATTTGTCACTTACACTATCAGGCTTTAAGACAAATCTAGAACACAACTGCACCACTGATAAAGTAATGAATACCAAAAGCATAGGGGCGAATTCTAAAGCTTTATGAAACTAAATCCTTACTCCACAATATGACTATAAACCATATAATTGGGATGAGTATATAAATTGTAGTTCAAAAAAAGTAGATCAAAAAAGGATATTACTTGTTCAGGAAGAATATTAAATAATATAAATATTACACTTTCTATTCTCAAAAGATGCTTACATCTGGAAATGTCAAAGAAAATATCCCAAAAGGGTAGCACAGTTACTCAATTGCAGCAAAAGCAATATTATTGCCAGATATAATATGACAGAACTGTTCACAGAGTGTAGTTCAAGAGATATGTGATGTACCTCAGTTGGTAAGTAAATGAATCTGTTTTATCAGTATTTCCCTTTTCTTATGGAAAGTTCAAGACAATTTTCCTCTCATTTCAGCCTCATAGAAACCCAGTAAGGCAAATTAAGGCTAAGAGTGAGCAACTAGCCTAATGTTGCCTAGTAGACTGGGTTTCTCAGTCCCTGTCTAGCCACTGCACTACATTATATATGTGTGTGTGTATACAGAGGGGGGAATATGTGATCATCATAATTAAATGCAAATGCCTGTTACAATATTGTGCAAAACTTAAAGGGGATACAAGTTAAGCAAAATCCCGATGCACTATGGAGAAAGGCAGTAACACATTCATCAATTCAAATTTTGCTATGTTAACACCTGCAAATTAAGTAAACTGCAAGAGGTGCAAAATTATGTTCTTCAAATACGGCTTTAAAACACAGCCATTGACCACCTTCCTTACACTAATGAAGAAAGAACATAACTAATACTGGCAGAGCAAAGTAACAGAAGCAAGCTAAGAAGCAAAATAAATCAGAAAACTGACTGAAAGGAAGGAGGAATATGTATTAATTTTGGCTATGAGGGTATAGCAGAGGGACAGGGATACAAGAGGAATAGATGATACACCAGCAAAAATTCAGAAAGTCCTGAAGACATAGTATCTTTACAAAAATCTGAAGACTTAACTTATTTCATTTTAATACTTCAATTCAATATCCGTATTTTACATATTTACAAACAGAGAAATTGCAAAATGTACTAAAAACAAAACAAAAAATTAGGTCCTGTGAAACAAGAAAAGTATATAAGTATAGAGTAAAAAAATCCGGTTTGCCCTTTATAAAATCCCATTATTTGCCTTTTATAGATTAAATTCCCATTATATTTCTGGCCTTTTCAAATGCCTGGATGGGGAAATGGTGGTGGCAGCCAGGTGTCATTGGCCTGAAACAGCATTGGTGCTTCCCCCTCTTTGTGGAATGACCCTTGCCTTATCCACAGGTCAGATCAAATTACATAATTTGGACCCCCAAACCTGCCTGCCCTTGACTTATACATGAGGTCATCTTATATATGAATATATATGGTAATGATTTTTAATATTTACAATTAGATTAAATATGAAGGCTGAAACTTTTAATACACACTTTAATTATATTCTGAACAAAAACATGCTATTTACCTAGAGGTTTCCAAAATGATGTACCTAAGATCTGTCTATATACTACAGTTTATCATATTAGTGCTGTCTGAAAAACAGACTCCATGCTAAATCACCATTCATAGCAGGCTGTCTTGCTACCTTTGCATTGTCTTCATCATTGAAAGAAGTCACGAGTGGAGTGCCGTAGGGTTCCGTCCTGGGCCCAGTTCTGTTTAACATTTTTATTAACGATTTAGACGAAGGGTTAGATGACACCAAACTGGGAGGGATAGCCAACACTCCAGAAGACAGGAGCAGAATTCAAAACGATCTTAACAGACTAGAGAGATGGGCCGAAACTAACAAAATGAAGTTCAAGAGGGACAAATGCAAGATACTTCACTTCGGTAGAAAAAATGGAATGCAAAGATACAGAATGGGGGACGCCTGGCTAGACAGCAGTACATGTGAAAAAGATCTTGGAGTCCTTGTGGACAACAAGTTAAACATGAGCCAGCAATGTGTTGCGGCTGCTAAGAAAGCCAACGGGATTTTGGCCTGCATCAATAGGGCACCGCAGTTGAAGGGAGATGTTGACAAGTTGGAAAGCGTCCAGAGGAGGGCAACTAAAATGATCAAAGGTCTGGAGAACAAGCCCTATGAGGAGCAGCTTAAAGAACTGGGCATGTTTAGCCTGCAGAAGAGAAGGCTGAGAGGAGACATGATAGCCATGTACAAATATGTGAGGGGAAGTCATAGGGAGGAGGGAGCAAGCTTGTTTTCTGCTGCCTCGCAGACTAGGACGCAGAATATTGGCTTCAAACTACAGGAAAGGAGATTCCACCTGAACATCAGGAAGAACTTCCTCACTGTGAGAGCTGTTCGGCAGTGGAACTCTCTCTCCCGGACTGTGGTGGAGGCTCCTTCTTTGGAGGCTTTTAAGCAGAGGCTGGATGGCCATCTGTCGGGGGTGCTTTGAATGCGATTTCCTGCTTCTTGGCAGGGGGTTGGACTGGATGGCCCATGTTTTCCAACTCTACTATTCTATGATTCTATGATTCTATGAGATCTGCCTCATTAGCTGGTAGCTAGTGCTGTTGTAATGAAGTTTGATACACTGAGCATCTGAAAAGATATGGTAAAGGCTACAAAGGCTTGAAGATACATCTGTCATATATAGGGAGGTGGAAAGAAAGCACAACACAGAATCTTCTTCAAGGAAGCTATGGCCAAAGTAACAAGTAGCACAACCAATCTTAAATAGTCAAACAAGTCCAGAATAATCCAGGTTAGAAAATTCATTTTAGGAGCCAACAAAGGTTTTGTTGCTATGTGAGTTGGGAACATATACTCTTTCCAACAGTACCAATAGACTGTGAGCAGTTACAGAAAAAACCAATACTTCAAAAACAAGTACCACTTCTGCAGTCTCCAGCAAGTTGATTATAACTAATCATGCTGTTCTTGCTGACTTCCCATATAATCCAAGCACAAAACACACTGAGCAACAAGCATGATGATGATCATGATGGCATTTATTTATACCCAGCTTTATATCTCCCACGAAGGGGACTCAAAGCGGCTTAACATAAAAACATCAGCATAACTATTTAAATATACAAATATACAAACATTAAAACAGGATTAAATATAAATAGTATTTTAAAATTGCCAATGAAAAACTATTACAACAAATACAAAGTTAAAAACCACAGCACTCCCTGAATTGATCTTAAAAGTCTTCATCTTTAAAATCCTATCTGAATACAAAGGTTTTAGCCTGCGGCCGGAAGAACAGCAGGGAGGGGGCCATTCTGGCTTCCCTGGGCAGGGAAATTTGGGGTTGAGGGGACGCCACTGAGAAGGACCTCTATCTCATTCCCACCAACCCGGATTGAGATTGAGGGGAGACTGAGAGAAGGGCTTCTCCTGAAGATCTCAGGGCCCAGGCAGGTTCATACAAGGGGATGGGGTCAGCCAAATAGCCTGGACCTGAACTGGCTAAGGCTTTAAAGGTGTGTGTGTGTGTGGGGGGGGTAACCTGGCTGCAGCTCTTTGGACCAGCTGAAGTTTCCAGACACTCTTTAGAAGCAGCCCTATACAGAGCGCGTTACAGTAATCCAGACGGGATGTAACTCAGGTACCCATAGTGAGATCAAGGAACCCTGTCCCACCCACAAGTAAAAGAACTCCTAATGCCAGCACGACGATGGACACTTGCAATCTCATGTGCAGAAGGAATCAAGGTAAAGGACTTCTGAACGTCTTTTATCAAGAAAAGATGGTGCCAGAAGACAACACTCTCCAGGAGGAAGGTACTCAATCAGCTACTAGAGAAGAGCAGGGGACAAGTATACATAACAGTGTATTTAATAACTGAATTCAAGCTGAAAGGGTGTTTAACTGGTGATTTGCTCAGATCTTAAAGGAATGCTTGAAGCTTCACATTATATATAATAAGAACGTGGCAGGTGAAAAGCTTATATCAGAGGAAGCTAAAAATTGTAAACACAAAATGAGGCTTATGAACACTGCAGTATCTATGGTGACTATGCTAAAGTGGATAGAACTGGATCATTTTCAGTTAGAAAATAATAGTGTAGTTCATTCCTCATGGGGTACATGATCAGATAATGCTGCATTTTATACCCCTATCTGTTTAATTTATATGTAAAATATAGATTAAACATAGAGGAAAGAGGCATGGTAATTGAAGAAAATAACACCAACAATTTAAGATATATAGATAACATCAAACACTAGCAGAAAACAGCAAGAACTTGGAGTAACTATTGAGGGAAGTCAAGGAAGAAATATGAAAGCAGATTTCACTCAAAAGGAAAATAAAAATAATGACTAAATGGTTACATAATTTTAAAGTAGATGATGAAAACAACAAAATAGTTAAAGACTGCATATATCTTGGCTGAGTCATAAATCAAAATTAAGACTGTAGTCAAGAAATAAGAATAAGACATGGGATGGTAGCTACTAAGGAACTAGATAAAATTCTCAAGTTGAAAGATGTATCATTGAATATCTAAATCTGGATCATACATATCATAACATGCTAGATTTCTATGTATATTTGTGAAAGGTGGGCACTGAAAAAAGCTAACAGGTAAAAAAAAATACTCATTTGAAATGTGGTACCGGAAAAGAATTCTGTGGATACCACAGACTGCCAAATGAGCCTGAGGGCAAATCAAGACTGACTTCTCCCTAGAAGTCAAAAAGACTAAACTGTACTTTGGCTGTACCAACATGACTCATTATAAAAGATGATCATGCTTTGTAAGGTAGATGACATTTCAAAAAGGACAAACCATATTTCAGGTTCATACACCTTAGTGAAGGAAGCCACAACTTTGAATTTGAAAGACCTCAGCATGGTTGTCAAAGTCAAAGATGACTTGACAGTAATGACAATGCACGGAAAACCCTTTGGGGGTCTCTATCTGACTCTCTTCCTCACATAACACAACAAACCTCACCCCCTCCTTGTACTAGTGTTGTGTGAAGGGAATTCTACACTGAAATGTCAAATAAAAACAGCAGATATGTGGAAAAGTAGAAAAGAACAATGTAACAAGAAACTGTAGGAAGGAAACTGAGATATGCAACCATTGCAAAGTCTATACCTTTGGGGAGTGCAGATCCCAATACAAAGGCTAGAAAGAAGGATATGGCTAAAGGAATAGGTTCCAGGACTCCTGCTTCACATGTTAACCGGAACCACACAGCCAGAGTAACAAAACAAACTGATTACTAGGTTCCTAAGTACTTCAGTTTGGAAGTGAGAAATCCAGTTTACTAGTCTGCAGTAGCATATGCAATAATTCACATTAACAGGTTGACAAAAAAATATGACTAGAAAGAACCATACACGATGCTAAGCAACAGGGTTGCCATTCACAAATAGCAGTAGCTTTGTTCCTCTTTATTTTAAACTAGCTTGGGGAGCCGGCGATGCCCGGGTCATTTGAGAATGGTATTATTTGTCTTTCAATGTTATGTATTCTGTTTGGAGTGGGTGCACTACAATTCCCAGAATTGTGGCTTAATCCTCCCCAAACCCTGCCAGTATGAAAAGTTGGCCATTTTGGGGCCTGTGTAGAAAGTGTTGTTGGCTGGTCATTGCCTGGGTGCAGTACTCTCTGGATGGGGGTGAATGACTACAATTCCTAGAGTCCCGGGACAATTTCCCAAAAACATCTGTCAGTATCCACAGCAGGCACATACGGGTTTGCACTTTTATTATGGATTTAGATTAGATGAGCAAGTGGAAGCTTACATACATGTGCCAGTTGTCTAGGGAGCTTCTGCTCTCGGTCCCACCTGCTTCGCCAGCACGGCTGGCGGGAATGAGACATGGCCTTCTCCATGGTGGCCCCTCGGCGATGCAACTTCCTCCCAAGCAACGTTAGATCAGCCCCCCTCCCTTCTAGCCTTCAGGAGAAAAGTAAAAACTTGGCTCTGGGATCATGCTTTCGGTGATTAGTACAGTGCAATAATAGACTTGGAATTATGGATAACTGACGATGAAACAGCCTTGATCTATGATTTTCAGATGATGTGATTTTAATATTGAATGTAATGTTTTAAATGTTTAATATGTATTAATTTAAAATGTTACTGATTTTAAGTCTCTGTATGTGTTTTAAGGCATCTAATGGTTGCTGCCTTGAGTCCTCTTTGGGGTAGAGTAAGGCGGGGTAGAAATAAGGTAAATAAATAAATAAACACAGTGACCTGCTCTACTGAAAAACACATTTAATAGAATCATAGAAATACAGAGTAAGGGCCATCCAGTCTAACCCTGTGCCATGCAGGAATACACATGAATATTCTTAGCCAAAATATTTTTTTTTCTTTATTGTACCTTAGGAGACGGAAACAGGAGATGGGATATGTCTTCTTTTTAAGGGAGTTAGCCCTTTTTAACTAATATGACAATTTCATCCTATCTTGGAATTTTGCTGAAGACTTACAACCCAAATTATAAGATTTGTTGAGCATGTTACATTCCTATATGCAGGTTCTGCACATCTAATATAGTGCAGAGGACATTATGTCATCAAAAGATGATTATAAGTATCAGTAGCAAGAGAATATCAAACTATTCTTAAAGCCGAAATATCCTTGATATTGTGAAAGGACCAGTGTTAATACCTACAAAGAAAAATACTGGTACATATCACCCCTTATTAGAAGAAATTGACCACTATGGGAGGTGTATACAAAAATAATATTCCATAAATTTTATTCCACTGCTTTCAAGGTATTTGGGCTGTTTATGTAGGATCAACAATAGTCAAATGAAACAACAATTGGGAATATCATCAGTCAAAACACACAATACTAAAATTCAGTGAAGCTGTTTGCATTTCAAACTTCTTCAGTATCATACTGTGCGCTGCCAAATTCTCACAAACAAGGATTTTTTTGTTTGTTTTGAAAAACTGTGATATTCAGAATCAATTACATTTTTATGCTTTAGAGAAACAGGTCATTTCTGAAAGGTAGCTAAGTTTTGCTGTTTAAACAAAGAACAAGTTAGCTTAACTGAATGGCAAAAGATCCTGGTTTATTGAAAACCAGTAGCTTTTATCTGAAATGAGCTGAACATATTTATTTTATGCTGAAATGGCTACTCTGATCCAGCTGTTTGCTGCCCTCCTATCCTTGTTTAATTATAAGCACTCTACAGTGATTTCTCGACAAAGAAAAAGCACAAAAATGCCTAGAATGGAAAATGCTTATACATGAGAGTGGTACAAAAGTGAACTACTTAGTTTTTAAATCAGCAATGTAAAAGGTCACCAGAGGTGTGTATGTGTACGCTAGGGAATGGAGAAGGTGTGTCATTCGTTACTAGCTGAAATTGCTGCAGGCACTATCAAATAAGGGTCAAAGACATCCACAGCAAAGCACATCTATTGTTATTTTAAGTGCTGTGTGGAATTTGGCTAACTAAGCAAAGAACTGTATTCCGTAAGGAAGAACAAGCTTCACTAGGAAAAGTAATTACCAGAAAGCAATCAGGGTAAGAAATATTCTGTAATATTGTAGGCCCAAATCAGATACAGTTTTGTCAGCCAGTGATTTTATCTGAAACCGGAAGACTACACTGTAATTCATCAAAGAATGATTTAGGAATGCAGCATCACTAAATCGTGCAAGATGTTTGCCATATACAGTAGAGTCTCACTTATCCAAGCTAAACGGGCCGGCAGAAGCTTGGATAAGCGAATAACTTGGATAATAAGGAGGGATTAAGGAAAAGCCTATTAAACATCAAATTAGGTTATGGTTTTACAAATTAAGCACCAAAACTTCATGTTATACAACAAATTAGACATAAAAAGTTGTTCAATACACAGTAATGTTATGTTGTAATTACTGTATTTACGAATTTAGCACCAAAATATCACGATATATTGAAAACATTGACTACAAAAATGGTTTGGATTATCCAGAGGCTTGGATAAGCAAGGCTTGGATAAGTGAGACTCTACTGTAGTTCATGTTTCCTTCTGCTCAGCTTATTTTTATTTTATTTTATTTATATGCCATTTTTCTTCCAGAGTGGCACCCAAGATGGCTTCCAAAAAAAAAAAAATCTAAAAAAATGTGGTTGCAGCATCTACAAGGTCAATGAAGGAGAATTACTGGCACTTTACATCCTAAACCATAATGGATCTAGGATTACCCCCGATTGCAAATCTAATCTTACTAGAGTTTCAGAGGAGGCACAAACCTCACTACTTTTAAGACACTACTATGTCTGCCTGGCCTTCATTTTACTGTCCCAGATTCAAAGTGGGTCATGTATGCTGCCTTCAGCACTTTAGAGGAACAGAACAATGGAACAAGTAATCAATCAATTAGTACATATGTAATTGGAGACTTTTAGGAACTCACATTCCTATACTATACGTTCTATGGGTGCATCTACAGTGTAGAATTAATGCAGTTTGAAGTCACTTTAACTGCCACAACTCAATGTTATAGAGTTATTGGAAGTTGTATTTTTACAATGTCTTTAGCCTTCTCTGCCAAAGAGGGTTGATGCATTCCCAGGATTCCACGGCATTAAAGTGATGTCAAACTACATTAATTCTTTGGTGTAGATGCATTCTATGTTGCAATTGTGAACATCTCCATATGATGTACCTACCTCCAGTTCTGGTTAGCACCACTGAAGGAGGAGATTGACAAGATGGAACATGTCCAGAGAAAGGTGACCAAAATTATCAAAGGTTTGGAAACCAAGCCCTTTGAGAAATGGCTAAGGAAGCTGAGAAAAAGAAGGCTGAGAAGAGACATAACAGCCATGTTTAAATATTTGAAATGATGTCATATTGAGGACATTAAACATTAGGAAAAACTTCCTGATGATAAGAACTGTCCAGCAATGGAATATGCTACCTCACAGGGTGGTGGAGTTTCCCTCTCTGGAGGTTTTTAAGCAGAGACTTGGATGGTCATCTGTCAGGAGTGTTTGGTTGTATGTGGCTGCATAGCAGGGGATTAGATTGGATGGCCCTTGTGGTCTCTTCCAATTCTATGATTATTATTAACTATGGTACCTCCATTTTTCAGATAGTGATTTATTGTCATAACATTTTTACTATAAGAATGAAAAAAACAACCTATTCTCAAGTTGTTGTTTTAAATCTCCAAACTAGAATCTTCTGGAGGCAACCACAGGTTGCACTCATCAAAACAGAATCTCTTGAGGTCACATTAAGGTCTTTCAAATTCCCGTGACCCACTGTCATCCAATGTCTGCTATATAATTTCACATGCTGTAATTGGAACTGACAAAAAAGCACATTTGGCCAAATTGTTCAAAGCCAGTTGTGCAAATATTTTCACATGGTTGAGGCTGTCATTATGTGTGTTCTGGTTCACCATGGATAAACAAAGGAATTACACTTTTGTCTTGTGAAATTTAAAACTAGTATAATCCCCTCTTAGAATATGTTAACAATATGGAAGGATGGGTTGTTTTATGGAAAATAAAATGAAGACATCCCATCACCTGCATTCTTATGGCAGTGGTCCAGGGACACTAAAAATCTAAAATGTCATCAAACTGGTTTTCATAAACAACAAATCTGGGCATTGTTGCTTTTGTTGTTGAATGCTTTTACCAACTTTGTTTGATGAAAGCTCGAAAACTGATGTCTCAAATTACTGGCTTTTTATATATAAGTTTTTCATTCTCTAGACAAATGAGGGAACAAATTAAAGACTAAAGCATATTTGAGTTGCTTCTAGATTTACCATTCTAATCCTTGTACAACCAAAAGTATGTCCACTTTTTACCAAGACTTGCACTGAGTTCAATTTCACTTCTAAGTTTACTTTGAGGCTGAATGACCCATGCACTAAGTGGCAACATTTAGCACTTCAGATGAAAAGTTGAAATTTTCCATATAGTCTCAGCTTCCATCCACACACTTTCCATTTGCTTAAATTCATATTCTAAGTTAAATGGGTATTTTCTTTGACCACTTCTGTGAATCATGCAGGTAAAACTATGAATAAGAGAAGCATTCCCCAAGGGCTCTTACTGTATTTGTTTGGATTTTAATTTATCCATCACTTTTCACAACCTGATACTAGACACATCATCATAATCATCTATCTATCTATCTATCTATCTATCTATCTATCTATCTATCTATCTATCATCATCATCATCATCAATGGCCTGCCTCTCCTTACGGCTCAAGGTGGGGCACAAGATAGTTAAAATATATCAATAAAAGCATGTATTAAAATATACACATATTAATGAAACAAAAATTTAAACCTGATAAACATAGAATGTGATTTTAAAATTCACAGCTAGACCTTCCAGAAGAGATAGATCTTCAGTTATGTTTTAAATTCTACCAGCTCATTTAGCTGTCAAAAACCTCTTCCAATAGGTCATTCCAGTCTTGGGGTGGCTGATGAAAAGGTCCTCTGGGTGACAGTTGCCATCAGTGGGGTTCTGGGTTGACTTATCCATGGGTTAATGTACCTGAACTCTTATCAAAAAAAGGAACCATCTGAGTAGACTGACAAAAGGCAAGAGCTTAGTCCATCCCGGGTGAATCTAACAGAAGCACTAAATCCCTCTACTCTCCATTGTGATGCCACTTCTGCCCTTTTGAATGCCTGGGCAGGAGAAATGGAGGTGGCGGCGGTCCCTCTGAATCAGAATTAGTGCTTTCCTCTCTCCATATAATGACTCTCAGCTAATTCATAGGTCATATCAAAATCCACAATTTTGACCCATAAAAACCTGCTCTCAATTTACACATGAGTGCACTGTGATCCAAATAAATCCCTTATTTGTTATGAATATAGGTATCGAGTTGGTATTTCTAAAAGGAAATTAGTGATGGCAAATCTGTAAAGTTAATAGTTACTACTCTGAACTGAGCCCCTTGGACACCGACTCAAATAAGACTGTAAGGAAACTGCTTTAAAGTACAATCTGATGATAAACAAATAACACAAGATGGGAGCAGAGGAACTGTTCATATAATTGTTTTAATAATGTCTAGAATATATTATAAAAGCAGTTCACATAAAAATGCAGGTATGTTTATAGAACTAAAATTCAATGAGAAACAAGATCCTCGAAATGCACATCAAGAGAGGAACAAGATCTCAGGTCCAAATCATTTACTCTGCCTAGCAGTGCATATTTTAACTGAAATGCTGAAGCTAGAGATACAATTTAGGCCACTGGTCCACCAAGGAATACCAAGGGCAATACTCCATTTTTCTGAGGAATCAAGTTGCTGGGGTCTTCATAAGTCAATGGACAACTTAAAGGTATGGGCATGTACGCACGCACGCGCGCACACACACACACACACACACACACACACAATAAAGGTATGTGTTTGATTCATTGAGATGTGCCTCCTTCCCAAATGTACCTCTATCACTCAGTTCTTCAAATATTTATACCCTGCCTGTCAGTGGGATAAGAAAAATTAGAGGATGGCAGAAGACTAAAACCATTAAATAGAAAAATAAAATAGAGGCAGGAGGAATATCTTTACAGTTATGCAAACAGGGCATTTGTCACTTTCATGTCCTTAGTTAATTAATATTCTAAAACGGGTTTCCAAAAGCTGAATACCTCTCAAGCTCTGAATTCATAGCGTTGACCTTAGACTTTCTCAGAATGATTTTTAATGCAGTCTGTTATCAGCAAAACCCGTTTAAAACACATGTCCCATCTGCCAGTACCCTACTTGCAAAAGAAGTTCTTATACTTGTAGACAGTGCAGCTTCTGCCTGCTTCCCTCTCTCTTCTAAATACCAGCTGTATGATAATGAATGCAAACAGCTGAAAAATACTGCACAGTAACAAAGCTGGTACGAAATGGGCAGAACAACGCTTCCACTCAAAGAAGCAGTTGCAGCATGAACTTTGCAGATTAGCCATTGAACAGAGGTGGGGGAGGAAAGAAGGGCCTGTACAGATAGTGAGAAAATGGGAGGGGGTGTCTCAAGAAGGGACACAAGCATCTAATGAAAAGCCTAAATTCTAAAGTACTTTTGTTAAACCGCATGAACCAATTCTTCACATTTTCTATAGCTTATTCCTAAACTACTAATGATATGCCAAGTGCCATTCTGATAATTTGCAAGTTCAGGCTGTTTCCAAAAGGACAACAACTTGTTAATGAAAGTATTCACTAACATACCCCCAGGATGATTAGGAGGAGAAAAACACATAAAAAATAACCACACTATTTGTAACTTATGGTTTTCCACTTCCACCAGGAACTGACCGACAATTACGATCTACGTTTTTTAATCTTTAAAATGCTCTTTGTATAGCTAAATGATAAATAGAAATAGCAGCCTCACATAATTGTGTGACTGGTAGCAAACTTCAATCTGAAATGTCAAAACCATACATGATGGCAGGTAGCAGCCCTGGCTTATGAGACAACTAGTACTACAGCATCTTGAACTTTGTGCTAAGTAAGATGAAATCCTAAATTCAGCCAGCACTGCATGCATTTGAATAATTTATGCCATCAACCATTATGGGGTAATAACTATCCCAGTTACAGAAACCTTACTCCTTTCTATACAAGCCAGTCACTCCGATTATGCATTGCTTATGAGTTCTCAATATTCATTTAGCTGGCCATTGTTACAGGCTGCAGGACCAGATACAAATTGGATTGGCAAAAGGTGTCAGCCAGTGTTTTCATGGTGAAATCACAGAAATATGGAGAATACAAATTCCTGATAATGCAAATTGATTAGATAGTACATACAATTTATACACAATAGATTAATCTTATTTCCTCACCCAGATAAACTGTTTCAAGCTTACACCCAACAAGGCATTAATGAAACATCACTGGATCATTTATCCCAATGCAAAAATATGAAATATCTTCTTAATGAAATTAAAATGTAGTTGTATTTCAACAGATACAAAGAGTTTTGGCTCTCTCTCAGCACAGGTATCTATTTCCAAAATGAAAAGCATATAGATGACTGTGTGATCTGAAATTTTTAAAGGCTGAGTCACTTCTGGTAGTCAGCACTTTATGAAACTAATAATCTCTGACTAATCACTGCTAAAGACAGCCATGTGTATGCTATCTTTTTCTCTAAAATCATCCAAAGATCAAACAGTGAAAGAGCTAAAACAATGTCAATATATATAATTATAATATAATATAACATTAAACATTTTTTGAAACTGTACAACATATATAGTAGGAAAATGAACAGGTGCTTTCAACTTCAGCTTCCAGAATTCCCAACAGTTGACCAAACTGGCTGGGGTTTCTGGGAGCTGAAGTCCTGAATGAATACCTGGAGGATCAAAGGATGGGAATCACTACTTTAGAGGAAGGAATAATAATAATAATAATAATAATAATAATAATAATAATAATAATAATAATAATAATAACAACAACAACTTTATTTTTATACCCCGCCCCATCTCCCCGAAGGGACTCGGGGCGGCTTACATGGGGCCTGGCCCGATAAAACAAACAAATAACAATAACAAAGCAATAAAACAATTATCCCAGTAAAAAACATCAACATCAATAAAAACAATCATTAAAATCAACAAGCAGGATACAGTGTTAAAAACAGGAGACTAAATCGTAGATCCCAGGCAAAGTGCAGAGTGTTACGAAATGGGGAAGGAAATTTCACAGTTGAATGGACAATAAAGTGCGGTATAAAATGGCAAGACAACAACAATGGGACTATTATGGAATGGACAGATAGATCAATCCAGCAACAATTAAACATCGAAGGCCTTTTGGAAGAGCCAGATTTTTAAGGTTTTTAGATGGTATGTTTATCAAATTTGCAGGTGACAACAAATTGGGAGATGAGGTAGCTAATATCCAGTGGTAAGGATCAGAATTCAAAATGACAGATTAGAGAGCAGGGTCAAAACTAATACAATTAATTTTGACAAGTATAAATGTAAAGTACTACATCTAGAGAGGAAAAATGAAATACACAAATATGGGAAGTGTGATACCCTGGCTTGAAAACAGTGCATTTGAAAAGAAGCTGGGGTCTTAGTGGACAACAAAATAAACATGAGTCAACAGAATGATGCAGCAGCCATAAAGGCCAATGACATTCTGGTCTATATCACCATGAGAACAGCATCCCAATCAAGGAGAGCATATGTGCCACTATTCTGCTTTGCTAAGATCTCGTCCAAGATACTATGTGTAGTTCTGGGCACCATAGATGAAGATGGATATTGACAAGCTGCAATGTGTCAAAAAAAAAGGTGACCAAAATGATCAAAGATTTGAAATAGCCTTATGAGGATTGAATTAGAGAGCTCAATATGTTTAGCTTGGAAAAGAGAAGACAGAGAGGTGACCTGACAGCTGTCCTTCAACATCTGAAAGGATGCTATATGAAAGATGGAGCCAGCTAGTTTTCAGGTGTTCTAGAGCTGGCCTGCACAACCTTTGGCCCCTAAATTTTTGGGACTTCAGCTCCCAGAAGACCTAGCCAGCTTGTCCAATAGTCAGGAATTCTGAGAGCCATAGGCCTGCTCTATAGAAAAGAAACTTCACCTAATCACTAGGAAGCACTGTTTAAATTGTAAGTGCTCTCCAACAGGGGAATAGTTTACCTCAGAGGGTGGTGGACTCTTGGAAACTTTAAACAGGAGTGCTTTAGTTGTGTATTTCTGCATGCCAGGGAGTTGGACTAGAAGCCCCTTGTGGTTCCTATCAACTTTAAGATTTTATTATTCTAAGGCAAAAGCAAAGTTAAAGTTGAATATTGAGAAGATAAAATCATGACCACACATTATTTACTTAACTTTAAAGTGACCAACCAAGACATTAAAATACTTGGCTCAATCATGAACTAAAATGGAGGCTGTAGTCAAGAAATCAGAGGAAGGGTATCGCTTGGAAAGGCAACCACAAGAGAACTATATTACCCTACGTTCTCCTACAAATGGACCTTGAACTTGCTTGGAGGTTCTAGTAGGGGAGTACAGCTATTGTATACCCGGTACTGAAGACTGGAGACCTCAGGACGCTCCTTCTACATCTGGGAGGTCGTCTTCTTCCACTGAGCATGCAGCTTCAGGTAGGACACATGGAGTGAGGGAGAAAGGGGACACCTGCCCAGCCAGCCAGATCAGCCAAATCAACCCTGGTGATCAATGGGGTGACAGATGTCGCAGCCAGATCATCCTCACATCTGATAGAACTACAGAAGATCCAGCAACATATCATATGCAGCAACATATCATTAAACTTCAATGGCAGAATCACTCTCAGAATCACTCATGCAATAGTACAGGGGTCCACAAACTTCTTAAACTGAGGGCTGGTTAGTAGTCCTTCAGATTGCTAGGAGGCTAGATTATAGTTTGAAAAAGACATGAATGATTTTCTATGCATGCTGCACTTATCTCAATTGTAGTGCAAAGAAACATAAAATAACAATACAGCATTTAAGTTGAAGAACAATTTTAACCAACATAAACTTACCAGTATTTCAATAGGAAGCATGGGTCTGCTTTTGACTGATGAGACAATCGAGTTAATTAGGTCCGTTGTTGTTGTGTGCCTTCCAGTCATTTCACCCTTAGGGGTTGACCATAAGTCTCATGTTTAGGGCAGGGCCAGGTAAATGACCTTCAGAGAGCTGCATCCAGCCCGTGGGTCTTAGTTTGGGGACTCCTGCTATAGTATTTTTACAGGATGTTGTGAAAATAGAACAATATAGAAAACTAATGGGAACAAAATAAACTTACTTGAAATGTGATGCTGGAGAAGAATTCTATGGATGCATGGTCTGCTAAAAAGGCAAACTAAGGAGACTTAGAGCAAATAAAACCTACAGACTCACTAGAAGCAAAGATGATTTAAACTAAGTCTCCCTTACTTTGGACATGTAATGAGATGAGTATAGTAAATTGGAAAGCCATAGAAAAAGAGGGAATCTACACTACAGATGGATTTAATCGTGTCAGAAGCGAATTGAGAACATGCTGTAAATCGCTTCTGGTGTGAGAGAATCGGCAGTCTACAAAGATATTGCCCAACTCTCAGGTTGCAAGATGTAAGCAGGGCAGTTGATGATCAGGTGTCTCTCATTTACAAGACTGCCATAAGTCAAAACTGACAATGGCAAATAGCAATAACAAGTAATATAGGTAAACCTCACTTCAAATGTCGTTGGGACTACACAACCAATGGAGTAGAATGATTGGAACTGCAGTCCAACAGTGTCTGAGAGTCTGCACTATGCCCATATATTATTTAGACCCATCACAATTTGAGATTTTGGATATACACCTGGGAGCGGTCAGCACAGGAGTAATATTCAAAGCAGACGGTGAATCTATTCTTGTACTCTCCATGCACTATGCTACTCTGAAGTGAAGTATGAAAACTAATCAGCCGTGCAGCATTATTCAAAAATAAATGCTGAATGATAATTACATATACCTCTTAACAGTTGAGCATAGTGTTTTGAAGCAGGATTGTGAACTATGTACCCTTCTAGGGATTGCTGAACTGGTAGTCTCAGTAGTCCTAGCCAGAACACAAAGTAATTAAAAACATGGAAAGTAGCAGTCCAACATTTGGGGAATCATCATCAAACCCCTAGATCACCACTAACATTGTTACCAAACCTAAGAGTTTTTAAATTAAATTTGCCCTTGTTACTAAACCAGTTTAGGTACGGGAAAGAGAAAGAAAGTAGACTTAGCTCAATTAATGTTAACAGAAGTCATAATTAGTTTCCCATACTATATGTACATGAAAATCTTTGGAGCACAATCAAGGAAAAATAAAATGTTGTAAGGGTACATATGATCTTGAAGAGACAAAAGCTATTTCTTAGAACAGGCACAACTTCTATAATACTTTCATAATAAAGCCAAGCTTTCAGAGTCATACTGACTAAGCTGAAATCGGAAAATTCAAAAATAGTGCTACAGTGCCCCTACATGTTCACTTATAGAAGAGCAATTAAACATACTTCTTGCCACACTGTAAACTGAAAGCTGCTGGGCAAATTACATTCTAACACTGCATTCAACATTTTATTAGAAAATTTCAAACATATCTATTTGAAAGAATTTTCTAGGTTTACACAGATTAGCGGAAAGACATTGTATTTTCTGAAAAAAGAATTGCATGAACTAACAGACTGACACACGGTTTCAACGCTCAACATTAATAAATATTTTGATGTCTCAGGACATCTTCAGCTGCTTCAGCATTGAAAAACTATGGAAACTTTTAAATGGAGATGCAAGTTCCACAGAAATAAAATGGCAAAACCCAGTACTCATATATAAAGAAGATACAAAAATAGGCAATAGTTTCTAATGGTGTAAGAGCATAAATATGCAGAAGTTCACAAACCCCAAAATGACTTTACAGCACAGGCATTTATTTCTTAACTACAGTAGAGTCTCATTTATCCAAACTAAACGGGCTGGCAGAAGCTTGGATAAGCGAATATCTTGGATAATAAGGAGGGATGAAGGAAAAGCCTATTAAACATCAAATTAGGTTATGATTTTACAAATTAAGCACCAAAACATCATGTTATACAACAAATTTGACAAAAAAGGTAGTTCAATACGCAGTAATGTTATGTTGTAATGACTGTATTTACGAATTTAGCACCAAAATATCATAATATATTGAAAACATTGACTACAAAAATGGCTTGGATAATCCAGAAGCTTGGATAAGCGAGGCTTGGATAAGTGAGACTGTACTGTACATATAAATTTCATCTTACTTCTAATAAGCTTTACAGCTTTTCCCTAATTCATCCTAATAACTTTGCTAAAGGTCACCCAGTTCATTTCCATGCCCAACACTTTAACCACTATAGAATACTGTTGTTTTTATGCATGAATGATTATCACAGGGGTGGGTATCATGAAGACCATGGGCCAAGCAGCCCGAGGGAGCTTCCTCTCTTCTTCAAGCTTTCCCAAACAGAAGAAACAGGTAAACTTATGTTTTGCAGTACAGAACTGATTGTTCAGTTGTACTGTTTATAATGAGCATAGAGTTTTTATTCAGAATGTTGTGTATGAACACACAGAAACACACATTTCCCTCCACCCTATATGTGTGTGTGTGTGTTTGGGAGGGGGGGGGAGGAAGAAAGAAGTCTACATATATGGATCTCACCTCCTCTTATAAGAGAATAGAAATGCACTTTTAAACACATTTGGAAATCAGTGTCATTAAACTTAATGGAATTGACTGAGTAGATTTACAGTCATTGCATGATCAATATAATTCTTGTTGGGTACTTTCATCCCACCGCTCATCCTCCACAACCTTTCTATTTCAAGAGTCTTCTTTAGGACAGCAATGTATGCTACTCCTACTCTAACTTGCTGTATTCTATCTATAGGCTCAACTTATTAATTTTATTAATGTAAAACACTTCTCAGTGGTAGGATATGCCAGGTATTTGTGAAAAATCATTTTTGTATTTAGGATACAAGATTATATTATAATGCAATTTACTTCACACAATTGACTAGTACAGTAGAGTCTCACTTATCCAAGCTAAACGGGCCGGCAGAAGCTTGGATAAGCGAATATCTTGGATAATGAGAGATTAAGGAAAAGCCTATTAAACATCAAATTAGGTTATGATTTTACAAATTAAGCACCCAAACATCATGTTATACAACAAATTTGACAGAAAAGGTAGTTCAATACACAGTAATGTGTTGAATAATCCGGAACGTTGGATAAGCGAGTGTTGTAATTACTGTATTTATGAATTTAGCACCAAAATATCATGATATATTGAAAACATTGACTACAAAAATGGCTTGGATAATCCAGAGGCTTGGATAAGCGAGGCTTGGATAAGTGAGACTCTACTGTACTTTGCTTTACATAATTTTTTGCGGTCTAAATCAGTTATTACAGCAAAATACAAACTGTTCAGTTCTTAAAACTATGTGGCTTTCCTTTCCCCTTTTATTGCCAACATCTGCTTTTAGCATGGATATCTGGAGATGGAATGTCTATGTTCTCAGATCTATTTGTAGGCCTCCCCGGGACTAGAATTCTCCATGAATAGAGTTCTAATTTCCGGGCAAGTACTTTAATGTTGCTAGATATAGCTGCATAATCTCACAGTTAGGACCAGCAGAATGGTGTGTTCATAGGTTACTGTTGATACATACAACATATTAATACAGTTTTGCTCACATTTTAATAAAATGCTTCATTCATCTGAATGGTTTGCTGAAAATATGTGGTAATTTTTACAATAAAGAAATGAAAGTTCAGTGGAAGAACAGATATTTTGCAGGTATAATATAACTTTGATGACAATTACTGGTCAAAACCCACAGTTGAGAACCTGGGAAGTCAGCGCCAAAGGCAATACTGGGACAAACAATCTAACCGGGTTTAAGGCAGCATCCAATGGAAGATACAATGGTTTTGTGTGTAAGCTATGCAAGTGTTCTTTTTCTAATCTGGACAGTTAGACTAAATTTTCATTCTTTTAGTCTTTTCTCTGTCTTGCAATTCAGTTTTCCCAAACTTCAAATAATAGTTGCTTCCTTTTTTGACAAAAATATTGCTTTCCTATATTGTAACTCCTTTCAAATACACTAAATATTCCAAAACTAGGGAATGAAATAATTACAGAAACTTTAAATATCCCCAAAGGAGGGAATGCAGCCATTATAGCGCCTATGAAATCTCAAAGGTTTTCTACAATAGAAAAATAATTCAAACTTACCAAATTTTGTTTTATCTCTAGTTAAAAAAAAAAAGCTCTATCAAAGACTTTTAAACTAGGCATGTTGCCAAAATCCTGGCTCACATGAAAAATACTGAAATTCAGAAAACCCTTTTCAGCCAACATCTTCTCCTTATTCCAATAAAAATCTATTTGCTTGAGAGAGGTTTCATCCCCTCTGCTTATCTGCATCTGCACCACTCTTGTTCGCTCTGCTATGGCCTTCCCTACCATCCTCAGAACATTTTCTGCTCCTTCCTCATAAATGATCAATTGGAAGCAGACACAGCAGAAGAGAAATGTGAATACCCATCTACTTCCCTTCCATTGCACATTTTCAAAAATGGGATACAGGGTATTCTGCATTATATAGCTCTTTCGGGCCTCTTGGGGAGTTTGTCAATATTTAATTTTAACATCATCTCAAATACTGATTTATCCATTTATTTATTTTAGTCAAGGAAGAGACTTGTCTGAGTGAAACCTGTTTTACAGAATTACGTATGACAACAACAGTTGCCAGTGTAGTGTCTGCTTCTTTGTGAGGCCAACTTTGAGATCTACCTATTCTCTTATTTCAATTTTAGAAGCATTCTAAAGAATGGTGAATAACAAAACTCCTTATTTTTTAAAGATTTTGCTACAAATAATATAATTAAAAAGCAAAATGAATCTAATGCTAAGTATAAATATCTATACCACAGATATCTTTGATGGGGGAAAACCCATGCAAAAATCATCTATTTTCCCAACAGGAAATAATACCTGGAACAAAATGTAAGGAGGTGGACTTTGGATAGGAGAACCATGGTATGCAGACAACTGTGGTGGTCATTCTCTCCCACACACATTCACTCACACAAATACATATCAACAGAGATACAGCAGGATGATACTCAAGCATGAATTAATCCAGAAATTCCTTAATCTATTCAAGTAGTCTTGATTTCAGTTACAGCTTTCAGAAACAAAATATTTGTCAAATAGGATACTGTAAAGCAGGTCTGCACAACCTGTGGTCCTCCAGGCGTTTTGGACTTCAGCTCCCAGAATTCCTGTTAACAGGACTTCTGGGATTTGGAGTTCCATACACCTGGAAGGTCACAGGTTGTGCAGACCTGGTCTATATCATTTACACATACTCCTGCCATTCACACAAACAGAATGAAATCTTGGCCTCATATTCCACACCATCATGCACACAGCAAACCTTCAACCAGCATATCCAATATTTACAATGTGTATTCTTCAAAGGGGGGATGCAGTTGACATGTTCAATGTGAAGATAGTGAACCAGATGGGTTTTATGCACCTGAGGCATTCAAGAAGTACTGAATAATAATCACAACAAATGAACACTCTGGTCTTTCTGTTAGCACACTGAATGTGATTACTGTATTTTCTTCTCAAAGAAACACTTGTTCTTTTTTGGCTATTAGTTCCACATAACATTTTCTCATGACTGATGTTCTCATTTTCTTGTTACTTTCAAGTTTTATCTTCTGACAAGATATACAACACTTCTGAGGCAATTTCTCAACAATGTTTCACATTCTGTACATTTGTCTTCATTTCCAACATACAAAACCAGACTATAAAAGCTTAATAATATTCTGCCCCCCAATCCACCATTTCATGTGAAATCCCAAGTTATATGCATTGCATGAATAACATCATGTAGTCATCACTTTAATATTAGTCACTGTACAGTTAAGTACAGAACCTTACTTAAATATCAATAATGCACTACATAACAATCTATATTTCAAAGGAAAGAACTAGCAAAATCACCTCTGAATATCCTTTGCCTAAGAAAACCCTATCACATTTATGGCATTGTCATAAGTCAATCACTTTAAGGCACAGTTGTACACATTTATAATACATTTAATGGAATTATATTTGTATTTTTTTTAGTTTAGCCCCTGAAGAAGGCCAACTCTAACAGATGCCAAAATGTGTTGGGTTTTTGAAATTAATAAGAAATAAACAAGTGGCCACTTATTAACCCTTGAACTGCTACCTCCTTTTATTTTTACAAACACACAAATGAGTAGAACAAGTATATACATAAGCTGCTGAGCAGTTGACTATGGTAATGTTCTTTGGTCCCTCTCCTCCCATCCTATTGTCCTTAAATCTCTACTACTTCTTTCCTTGTCATCCCAAACCCTGTGAACCTATTTCCTCAATACTTTTGGAATGATTTTGGAATATTTCATTTTAGTGGCAACAATTTAGATCTGTGATTTTTTAATATTTGAGTGGTTGCTCCACCCACAACACCACCAACACTCTTCTTTGGTTTGCTTTTCATACATGTGAGGGAATCTGCTGTTCTTCGCCTTGTCTATTGTAGGGCAAGCACCCACAGCTACAGCAGAAATATTGACAGGTTGCTGTAGTTCTTTGAGCATTGATGTGTGCCTGCACGGTACATCATTCATAACCTTCTAGAGCCCCACTGCCTGCACACTGTATCAACACACTTCTTGCCAAAACCTTCAGTTCCGTGGAGAGCAAAGCAAAAGCAAAGATCTAAGGAGAAGCAGAGCACAAGGAGAAGATGGGTGAGGTTGTGGGATTGGGGTTGTCTAAATTTTTCTTTGTGGTCTCTGTGACACAAACAAATGGAAGACTAGCAAGCTACTAGCCAAAGAAGAAACGTACACACAAAAAGCACATCCCTCCCAAATACAGTGTCTTCGTTAGACTTGTGTTCAGTCTACTAAAGAGATGAAATGGCTACAACTAAGTAGCAGCCCTACAAATATCATGTATCGGTACGCCCAGCAGGAAGCTTGTGAAGCAGACAGCACATTAAGTTCTTACTAGGACATGAGCTTGCTTGTCGGCAGGCTTGTAAGCCAGATGGACTGTCACTATGCCCATTTGGAAAGTCTCTGCAAGGAGACAAAAACTCCTTATCAGAGGAGGAACACACAAAAAACCCCTCTGCAATTACCTAAAAGGGACAATTTAGTTCACATAGAAGGTCATTGACCTACAAATGTCCAAACAATGTAGAGCATGCTTCCTGTATAAAGGCAAGGAATATTATGTCTTGGTTCTGGTGTAAGGATGACAAAACACTTTTTTTGTGTCAGGAGCAACCGGAGTTGCTTCTGGAGTGAGAGAATTGACCATCTGCAAGGATGTTGCCCAGGGGACGCCCAGGATTTTTTTTAACATCCTTGTGGGAGGCTTCTCTCATGACTCCGTATGGAGCTGGAGCTGATAGAGGGAGCTCATCCGTGCTCTCCCCGGGTGGGATTCGAACCTAGTAGCCTTCAGGTCAGCAACCCAACCTTCAAGTCATGAGGCTTTAGTCCACTACGCCATCGGGGGCTCCGACAAAACACTGAGCAGGAAGGATATAACATGCCTGAGAACCACCTTGCCTCTGTGGAAACCTAGGGAGGGCTGGCCCACACGCAACGCACACAGCTCAGCAGCCTTTTCTGCAGAAGTGACAGCAACCACAAAGGCAATCTTCCCAGTAATTATATCATGGCTTCCATAGGCTCTAAAACTTTTCAAGGAATTTGGGATAAGACCAGCCACAGGTTCCCCTGAGCAACTGGCCCAGTAACAGGGGGGTTGAATGTTTTTATACCCCCTGAGGAACCTTTTCACCACAGGGCCCACAAAACATGAAGACTTTCCTAGACATTAAAAGTGCCAAACAATTACTGACAAGGAGCACTTGGTGAAGTAAATGGGCTATAGGCACACTCAGCACCAGAACAGAATCTGTGAAAGCAAGATCTGAACTGCAGGGGTGGAACTTGAAACCCCAACTTCTTTGCAGTGGATCTCATCTTGAGCATAAGTTTCAACTGACTGTCTGTGGAGAAGCTAAAAATCCCAACATCTTTGAATGAGAGATCTTCAATAATAAAACAAGCCGGATGAAACAGAGCTGAAGACAACCAGGCATGATGTCTTAGAAAAATGACTTTTCCGGTCTACCAGATCAGGGCTTTTAATTTTTTTTCCCACTCACAATCCCTTCTCACCTGAAAATTATTTCTGCAACCCAGATATATAGGTACATAGAATAGGTATAAAAATAAAATATTTACTGAAAATAAATTAGCGTTTGCTGGCTGATTTTTCTTTTTATCAAGTACAGCTGAATCATTTTCTGCAGAGTCCACTGTAAACACTGTATGTTGCCGCTAACAGATTTCTGTAATGTCTAAAACTGCCACTGGGTGATGTTCAGAAACCTATGCTGCAGCTTATTTTCTCATTCTAACTTAACTTCACATATAAGGATTCCATGACTGCATGTGCTTTTAATGTTAAAATCTGTAATCTATATTTTATACTTCAAGTTATTAAACACTACCATCCAGCACTTTTGCTCTGTATTTTATAGAATCATAGAATCATAGAATAGTAGAGTTGGAAGAGACCTCATGGGCCATCCAGTCCAACCCCCGCTGAGAAGCAGGAAATCACATTCAAAGCACCCCCGACATATGGCCATCTAGCCTCTGCTTAAAAGCCTCCAAAGAAGGAGCCTCCACCACAGCCCGGGGGAGAGAGTTCCACTGTAGAACGGCTCTCACAGTGAGGAAGTTCTTCCTGATGTTCAGGTGGAATCTCCTTTCCTGTAGTTTGAAGCCATTCTTCCGCGTCCAAGTCTGCAGGGCAGCATAGAATCATAGAATCATAGAATAGTAGAGTTGGAAGAGACCTCATGGGCCATCCAGTCCAACCCCCTGCCAAGAAGCAGGAAATCGCATTCAGCAGAAAGCAAGCTTGCTCCCTCCTCCCTATGACTTCCCCTCACGTATTTGTACATGGCTATCATGTCTCCTCTCAGCCTTCTCTTTTGCAGGCTAAACATGCCCAGCTCTTTAAGCCGCTCCTCATAGGGCTTGTTCTCCAGACCCTTAATCGTTTTAGTTGCCCTCCTCTGGACGCTTTCCAGCTTGTCAACATCTCCCTTCAACTGCGGTGCCCAAAATTGGGACACAGTATTCCAGGTGTGGTCTGACCAAGGCAGAATAGAGGGGTAGCATGACTTCCCTGGATCTAGACGCTATACCCCTATTTATGCAGGCCAGAATCCCGTTGGCTTTTTTAGCTGCCGTATCACATTGTTGGCTCATGTTTAACTTGTTGTCCACGAGGACTCCAAGGTCTTTTTCGCACACACTGCTGCCAAGCCAGGTGTCCCGCATTCGGTATCTTTGCATTCCGTTTTTTCTGCATTTGTCACTGTTGAACTTCATTTTGTTAGTTTTGGCCCATCTCTCTAATCTGTCAAGATCGTTTTGAATTCTGCTCCTGTCTTCTGGAGTGTTAGCTATCCCTCCCAGTTTGGTGTTGTCTGCAAACTTGATGATCGTGCCTTCTAACCCTTCGTCTAAATTGTTAATAAAGATGTTGAACAGAACCGGGCCCAGGACGGAGCCCTGCGGCACTCCACTTGTCACTTCTTTCCATGATGAAGACGACGCATTGGTGAGTACCCTTTGGGTTCGTTCGCTTAGCCAATTACAGATACATCTAACCGTCGTTTTGTCTAGCCCACATTTTACTAGTTTGTTTGCCAGAAGGTCGTGGGGGACTTTGTCGAAGGCCTTACTGAAATCCAGGTACGCTACATCCACGGCATTCCCTGTATCTACCCAACTTGTAACTCTATCGAAAAAAGAGATCAGATTAGTCTGGCATGACTTGTTTTTGGTAAATCCGTGTTGACTATTAGCAATGACCGCATTTGTTCCTAAGTGTTCACAGACCACTTCCTTTATTATCTTTTCCAGAATCTTGCCTGGTATCAACGTGAGGCTGACTGGACGGTAATTGTTTGGGTCGTTCTTTTTTCCCTTCTTGAAGATAGGGACAACATTCGCCCTCCTCCAATCTTCTGGGACCTCTCCCGTTCTCCAAGAACTCTCGAAGATAATTGCTAGTGGTTCTGAAATAACTTCCGCTAGTTCCTTCAATACTCTTGGGTGTAGCTGATCTGGCCCTGGGGACTTGAATTCGTTTAGAGCGGCCAGGTGTTCCTGGACAACTTGTCTCCCTATTTGGGGTTGGATTTCCCCAAATCCTTCGTCCATTTCATGTTGCTGAGGTTGAAGATGGCTTTCTTTTTGTGAGAAGACCAAGGCAAAGAAGGCATTAAGCAGTTCTGACTTTTCCCTATCCCCTGTCGCCATCACCCCATCTTCTCCTTGCAGAGGCCCTATCGCCTCCTTGTTCTTCCTTTTTCTACCAACGTAAGCAAAAAAGCCTTTTTTGTTGTTTTTAATGTCCCTGGCAAGCCTGAGCTCATTTTGCGCTTCAGCCTTGCGAACCTTTTCCCTATAGGAGTTGGCTATACGTTTGAATTCTTCTTTGGTGATTTCTCCCCTTTTCCACTCTTTTGAGTTTTAGCCCAGTTAGAAGTTCTTTGGACATCCATTCTGGCTTCTTTGCACTTGTCATATTTTTTTTCTTTGTTGGCACTGTTTGCATTTGCGCCATGAGCATTTCACTTTTAAAAAACTCCCATCCACCCTTAACTCCCTTGTCTTTTAATATTGGCGTCCATGGAATGCCGCTCAGTATTTCCTTCATTTTTTGGAAGTCAGCTCTCTTAAAGTCCAGAATGCGTGTTTGACTTGTCTTAGTTTCAGCCTTCCTTTGTATTGCAAACTGCAGGAGCACATGGTCACTTGCCTCTAAGGATCCGACGACTTCTACTGTATTGAACAGGTCTTCCACATTTGTTAAGATTAGATCAAGAGTTGCTGATCCCCTTGTTGCCTCTTCTACCTTCTGGACCATAAAATTGTCTGCAAGGAAAGTGAGGAATTTGTTGGACTTTGTACTTTTGGCCGAGTTTGTTTTCCAGCAGATATCGGGATAATTGAAATCGCCCGTGACTACTATATCTCTTCTTTGTGCCTGTTTGGTCAGCTGTTGACAGAAGGCTTCATCAAGTCCTTCATCCTGACTCGGAGGTCTGTAGTAGACACCCACGACAAGATCTTTTTGAGTCCCGGTTCCCTTGATTCTTATCCAGATGCTTTCAAGCTGGTTTCCCGGATTACAGTCTTGCATTTCTTCTGCAATGTAACTGTTTTTGACATATAAAGCTACTCTCCCTCCTCTCCCCTTTGTTCTATTTCTGTGAAAGAGGTTATAGCCCTCAATGGCTAAATTCCAGTGATGGAAGTCATCCCACCAGGTTTCTGTGATGCCTATGACATCGTATGTGTGGTGCTGTGCTAAAAGTTGGAGTTCGTCTTGCTTATGATCCAATTTAATTTCTGGCTCAGAAAAAGATGTCATTGCAACTGTGTTCATAGCAAATTTACAGACCTAAACAAATAAAAACCTAGAAGATTCTCACGATTTGGAATAAATCCTTTGCTTCTTTGAAAATGTAATCTGACAGTAATTGGCACAGTTACATATAATGATTAAGAAAAATCACACCAATGATGAAAGTTTTGCAACAAAGTAAACAAGCACATAAAAACTGCCCGAAGTATAAATTTTGACAAATAAAAATTGTATTTAACCACAGAAAGAATTGGCAAATGTTTAATAGGCATACGGGTTAGATTTTCTGAAATTAACAAATATTTTTTCATTACGTGGTTTTTGCTAGCTTTTCAGAAGTAAAGGGGGTAGAATGTAAATATTTGGAATGTTTAAATATTTCCTTACATGTGATGCCTCATGGGCCTTGTAGTCCTGTTCCTAGTACTATCGTGGCAGATGAAGATGAAAACATGGGGTTTTCGCTGGTTCAACAAGAGCCGGAGTCCCTTCACCTGCCGGATGTTGATGTTTGCCCTCAAGAATTCAGTAAAACAGGCCTTGGACAGTACTCCCCTCCATTTCCCAGGAAGGAATCTTACTCTAGAGACAGAGGAGTTAGAGAAGCAAATCGGAGAAGTTTACGGATCGCTGCCAAACAACAGGCTGATTAGGCCTGCTTCCCTTGGGAAATTCTAAGGAGTCATGCATCTGGACAGAGTTGGGTTTCGCTTCTCGTTCTCTAGGGAAAGAGATTGTTGGCGGGAAAACGAGACCCAATATAGGTGTTTGGCGCGGGAGATTCTTTGCGGAGTCAATTGATCAGCTTCAGGAGAGAGATCGTGTGTGGACTTCGTAACCCCAGTTCCTTGCTTCCCGGATCAAGCTTTCAAGCCTTTGCCTTGCCTTGCTGTTTAACCACGGACCCTGCTCCACGCTTCACGTTTTGCCTTGTTTCTAGTCACGGACCTAGCCAAGAACCAAGTTTATTTCCAGCCTTGTTGTCAAGCTTCATTGGACTTCCAAGACTCTGACATTTCCCCACACTATTGCTTGGCAAAAGTGTGTGTTTCGGTCAAGTGGATTAAAACTTTGAACTCTAATATCATTTATTGGACAATACATTTTTGGACTATATTTGACCTCATTTGAAAGGTCTGCTTCTGAACTATATTCTTCACTTGTTTTTATTGCTTTTATATATTTCCTTAATAAAGATATTAGATAGAGACTGGCCTACGTGTACGGTTATTGGTGCCCAGCAGCCAGGGGTCTGACATTACATTTCATTCACACTAAAAATGTACTTACTCATTTGTGATGCATGTTTACAAAATTTGGCTAAATAATTCATCAATATCTTGACACTCAAAATAACACTCATTCCACAAACAGGTCACAAACCACATGAGAGTACTGAAATACTTAAGATACAATTTTGGAGCCTAAAAAACTATCCAAGCAAACAATGAAAGGAGAAAACAAACTGTCACTAGAAAGAGCAAAGTTTTTAAAAAAAATGCAAATTAAACTTTGATAACATTATCATGCATGGCACATTCCAGATGGAGGAGGCCATTTCTCTTCTGACTGAAAGAAACTTTGCCATAAAGCTACACATTTTGGAAATAAGGAGACCTGAAAAATGGCCTGCTGAAATACAATGAGAAAAATTATATGAAGTGCATTTTTGCTCAAGCAAAAAGCCACGACTGCTTGCATTCTTATCACCTGTTGTCATTATCATGAAAGGAAAATGTATGGCAGTGTTATTAATAGAAGTCTGTCTTTGGGGAATGTCTGCCATTTGGTGTTTGCCATTCATTTAAGTAAGATACTTTGCAACTAGTGATCAACATTAAAATAGCAAACTAAAATACAATAATAAGCATAACAACATGATACCTCATGAAAAAGAGAAGAGCCTTTGTAGTTGTAATTTGCAGTTATGATACGTATAAATGTTGTAAATAAATTCAAGTGTAAGTTGACCTCATGTATAAGTCAAGAGCTGGTTTGGGGGCCAGAAAACATGGATGAACCCTGGATAAGAAAAGGGTTAGTCCACTGAGAAGGGAAAGCACAAGCATCAGCTTAGAAGACCCTGGCTGAGACTGACATTTTCTTACTAGACATTTTTAAAAGCCAGAAGCAGTGCATTGGTGGAGTGGGATTGGTGTCTTTTCCCCAGGATAGATTAAGTTTCACCTTTGCCACTCTACTCAAAGAAAGAGATGATTCCTTTTTGATACAATTTAAAGGACAGTACTTAAATTGACGAGCCCCTGATGGCGCAGTGTGTTAAAGTGCTGAGCTGCTGAACTTGCAGACCAAAAGGTTGCAGGTTTGAATCCGAGGAGCGGAGTGAGCACCTGCTGTTAGCTCCAGCTTCTGCCAACCTAGCAGTTCGAAAACATGCAAATGTGAGATCAATAGGTACCGCTCCAGCAGGAAGGTAACGGCACTCCATGCAGCCATGCTACCACATGACCTTAGAGATGTCTACAGCTTAGAAATGGAGATGAGCACCAAACCCCAGTCGGACACGACTGGACTTAACATCAGGAGAAACCTTTACCTTACTTAAATTTTATTACTAGAATTCATATATTTATACACAAGTATGTAGGGTAAGTATTTTTGCCTCCACGGCTTAATCACTTTAAAGATTTTTCTCTGACTGGAGGAGGGCTAAGAGCTGATGGCAGTAACCAAGTTATCTGCTACAGCAAGGGTTCTCAAACTATGCTCTGCTCTTGGCACTATGCTGCTTCTCACCTCCTCCTCATTCTTCCTCCATCTCTTTCTGAGAATAGCAGGGAAATTAAAGTTTGGAGCTGTCAAAACAACTGCAGCAGTAACATCTTCCTGGGACATAGACCCTTTCCCCCCCCCCCCCCCCCCCGGTTCCCTTGCTGGCCAGGCTCTTTTTCTCACCATCCAGATCCTTTCTCGTCCACCTCCCTTGCCACTTGAACTATTTTCCTTGCTGCCCAGACCCTTTTGCTTTCAAAACTCTATTTCCCACCCACTGCTCAGAAGGTGCTTTGATTGTGCGCTTTTACTGCATGACAGAAGGGGGCTGGACTGGAGGGCCTCTGGGGTCTTCCACTGAAATACTAAGTTTATGTTGGTTTAAAATGTTCTTCGTTTAAAATATGGTATTGTCTTTCTTTGCTTATTTTTGCACTACAAATGAGATATGTGTAGTACGCATAGGAATTTATTCATTTTTTTTCAATTAGCTCACACAAATACTTTCCATCCATCTGCACCCTCAATAGATATGTTATGGTTGAGCCTTATGGCTCCGATACTGGGAGACGAGGTCGTAAGACTCCTTGAGAGTCAGACTCTCTTGAGGAGCGCGAAAGTAAACGGCTCCGAGACTTATTTGCAGAACCAACGGACGAAGACTCCTTTGAGGGTTTTACCGAGAGAATGGAGGAAGAGATGGTTAGCTCAGAGGAGGATGACATGGAATGGACTCGTGTGAGGGAGGATTTGGGTGTCACCGGCAATGATAGCATGGGAGGCGACTGGCGGGTTGCAGGATCGGACCCGTGGACGGGCTGGAGGGTTGGAACGGGATCCACAGCTGGGGATGCTGTGGGGCGTAGTCAAAGGTGTTTTAGCTCTGATGAGGATGATGATGATGAGGCACCTGGAATTAGGATAGCAGCTGATAGTGATGAGGAGTTATGAACTGGCATAAAATGGGGTTTAGAATCAATGGCTAATTGCGTTGGGCAAGGTAATCTGGACGAACGCTTGGGCTCTTGTTGGGGAAATTCCTGAAGACGGGTGTGATTCGTTTGCTGAATACGTAAGTTACCAAGGACACTGGGCATAGACGGCGGGAGGAACTGTGTGGGCTTTTGTTGTGCAACCTGTGTTTAATCTTGATAGCTTGGACCTCCGTCGTCTTTTTGACGGATATTAATTGCCTACTCTGGATTGACGCTGGACTGACTGACTGACTTCGACCTCGGACTATCCCTTCTGTGGCTATCGGTGGAACTGGTGAACTAAAGACGTCTGTACCTGGCTTTCGACCTTGGACCGGATTGGGACCCTGCTGACCGCTGCTACCCTGATTGATGTGTTTGGACCCGGAGTTCGCTCGTTGCACGGAGGAGTAACAACTTAGTTACTCAATCGTAGCTTTTGAGTAGCAGAGAGGAATCTGCTCCCAGTTATTTGTGTTTCATTGAATCTTTGTTTATCAACTTTTGTTTGTTTAAAGTGCCAGGCTGAAGTAAGCATTTTTGATTTAACCCGGATTAAACGCCTGTTTAATCCGGTTTATCTTTTGAACCGTTTTTAGTTCCAGCAAAGTCTTTTTGTATCTTTTCACATCAAAGGCAAGTGTTTGCCTAGCCCTTTGTTTCTTACGGGCATTTTTGGTTCTGTAACTTTAATACTGTGTTGAACCTTATTTGGTGGCGTTCTGTCTGTGACAAGATAGCTATCCAACCTTTGTAAAAAATCAACACAATGCGGCCACTGTGTCCAAAAGTTTGTCCATGCCTGATATATATACATTATATATAATATATAATATGTAAACATTTATTGGAGCTCCGCAAGAAACCTTTGCTTCAAAAAGGGCTCCATGACTAAAAAGGTTTGAGAACCCTGTGCTAAAGTAACAAGAAAATAAGGGATTGCTGAATGTCGTATAACAAGTGGGTTGCTTGTTTTTTGGGAACATCGCTGTCCATTTAGTTTATAGGCTAAAATCAAGAGTCCTAATAAAAGGAGAACCACTGAAATAAGGAATTCTTAAGGATGAAGTATAAGGATCTCAGACGAATGGAATTATATATACGTTTTTAAGGTTTTTATAATGTGTTTTAACAATGTTATTAATGGATCTGTTTATATTTTTTTGTTTTTATGATTGCATTATGGGCATTAAATTTTGCCAATTTTTGTAAGCCGCCCTGAGTTCCCTCGAGTGAGAAGGGTGGGGTATAAATGTTATAAATAAAATAAATAAATAAAATAAATTTCTTAGTCACATATTATTTGTTTCCAATTAATTTGAAGTTCATAGGATTTTATGACCCAACAAGTTGAATAGCATCTCCAAATATCAGCAAATATTTCCCTCCACAAGAATAAAACATGTTTTTTTTAAATTTAGTGTTATGATGACAAAAATCATATCTATTCTGAGATTCAAGAAGCCAGACTCTTTCCAAGAATAATGCATTCCATCTCCCTTCTCACATTATTCTCTCTACTCTCATTATGTTGCCGATACATTTATCAGGAGAGCATAATGTACACCTCTGAAAGGACTTCTCAGATTTCAAGGGACTAGCCTGTAACATTTATGGTTTTATTATCAGCAAGACATTACAAAGCCCTCTAGTGAACAGCCTTTGCAATTCTGCAGCTTTAATAAGTTTTAAAGTGATCCAATAGGCACATAAAGCAGAATCCACTGGTGGAAGAGTGAATTGTAGATTCTAGTTCCATCAGAAATTTGGTCCTTCTTGCTGGAAACCCAACGCCTTTACATTCCTGGATTTATTTTTATTTATTTGGGGGGGGGGGGGGGCAAAATGAGAAGCAGTCATTTCTGTGACAACTGCCAGTGAAGCATTGCATTATTATATTTTTAATCCTTATTAAGATTGAATCAATAAACTACTTGGCACAAAAATTGCGTTTTCGCCCCACACTCTTAGTTTTGTATTATTTACCGTTACCTTTTTACAGAAGTGGATAAAGAACTGCAGTCTTAACTCAGAGGAGGAGATTTAAGATGCATTAAATATTAATCACTACTCTCTGTGGATAGCAGAGAGAATTAATCCAAGAGTGTTTTTGTGGCGTATGATATGGTGGGAAAAGTAGTGTGTTTCTACCATTGGGATGGATTAAGCTCCCACTGGCACCTGCCTACAGTAATCCTGAATAAGCACATGCAATCCTTATTATATGCCCACTGCAATGAGTGATTGTTTAGATAGCAAAAAATTAATGTGAAGTTCACCAGTTGTCTCAGAGAAAAGACACTGTTTCTTTCTACACACTGTATCCTGCTCACAAGATTATACGCTATGAAGGAAACACAGCAAACTGTCACTGATTGTAACATTATCAAAGCTGAAAAAGCATACACCTAAGAAAAGCTGTTTCAAAATTGTTTTAATTGTAATGAAATGAGCCTTCCTACATGGATATTTTCTATGCCTAGGAGAATTAATTATTAAAAAACAAAAAATATATTGGTTTTTTTTTTCAAGAATTAACTGTGTAATTTAAAGTTCATATGGAATTTTAAAATTCCACATTTAGGAAGATTTAGATTACTAAAACTACAAAGATTACAACGATTATAATTTGGTAAAACAACTATTTACACGTTTCTTCATACATACCTCGTAACCTGGATTTTATTTAGTATTTTTAAGCTGAACTTATTTTGATACATTATTATTTTTGGTACAAATCCATAATTTTATTGTAAGAAAACTAGCCCTGAAACTCCACCTTATGCCTTTATCAAAGTAATAAAAAATTACAGATGACTAACTGTTGTGTTCTGTGACCATTTATAGTAATGTGCTCAACAGAAGCTGAATATAACTAGGGTTGGAGACACAGAACTGTCAGATCTCATAACTAAAATATTTTTATTCACAAGGATTAATCCACATGTTTGTTTCCTACTTTATAATTGTGTTCAAACAAGGAGAAAGGTATTTTCAATCACACTGAAATTATTAGAAGTTTTAAATACTAATTTCAAAAACTTCAACATGCTTCTAAGCTGTTTAGTAGGTGATCTTTCTTTAAGAAATGCATATATTCAATTAAAAAAAATGAACCTGAAATCTTCAAGAGAGCTTAATGGACTTCATTATCCATTTTGATCTTAAAGAAAACCATAGCACACAGATATGAAATACACAAGTGGCTGAAGTGAATCTAACCTCATGGAAATGGAGATGTCATTTGAGGTTCATCATGGCATAAAATACATACAAAGCAAGTCATTCAACATGTTTAGATAATTTCATCATCCAAGCTACCTATAAACAATTGTCTTCTCTTGATAATGACTCAGGAAACTGATAGATTATGATTACGTTTCACTAGAAAGGGGGGAAATATAAATAAAATCATGTTTCAAGAAGGCTCTTACCATCAAAAATCCATTTACTATTTAATATTTAATAGATGTGGGCAAAACGTCAGGAGAGAATACTTCTGGAACATGGCCACACAGCCCGAAAGACATACAACAACCCTGTGATCCCGGCCATGAAAGCCTTCGACAACATATTTAATATTTTTAAAAAATTGATATCATTAAGGAATATTAGATTCTAGTAACACTATATCAACGTTGTTAACCTATGTAGATTTACTTAGAAAAAAAACCTACTGATTAGAACATATTGCTCAGTTGTTAAGCTCTATGGTTGGGACTAACCCTAAACCTGAAAAATTGATTAAGACAGATATAAAAGGAGGAAAGTGAAGGGAGGAATGTCAACAGATCTACACTAATTTTTGTAAAATCACAAAAATATTTAAATGAGTGATTAAATGAGCCCAAGTCTACTGATGGAGGGGTCTTTTAATGTAATCAGGGTAAATCTAGTTTTCTTCTAAGCATTTCTGTAACATTTAGGCAACTCAAAAATTAAATAATTGTATTATCTGAGAAACATATTCTCATGTGTTCCTCAATAGATGTAGATGTCTGATTGACCAACAAAAGTAAGTATATCATAGTATTCAACATTATGACTATATGCACATATACATGGGATTTACTACTACAAAATATGTCAGCACCATAACAGAATTAATTATTTCTGGACCAAAACTACCATGATTAAGACAAAGTACTTAAAGTCACAATACACAAGTGCACATTCATGAGTCTTCACACACATGGAAATCCACAAAAAACCCCAGAAGAAACACTTACCCGTCTGCGACAGAAAGGAAGGCCTTGGGCAATGATGCTAATACTGAATATCTTCATCACAGTTTGGTGAGACAGAGGCTCTTTTGTACTTGGAAGATCAACAGGAACCAAGCCATGATTTACAGACACTTTCCCTGGTTTTGACATTGTAGTGTTCTCTCAGTCCAAAATTATTGACAACAAAAGAACATTACTTAAAAAAAACACCCTTAAAATGAAATTGGTATTGTATGTAACTGAGCGTTTTAAAATAGAGACTCAACTTTCCTCGGCCTGCTTCGTCTTTGTCTCAGACTTCTCAATCTCTCCTACCAAGCGTCTTGACCTGTCTGCTGCTAAGTGAAGTGCAAGCTATCCTAGCATAGACCGGAATTATAAATGACTATGCCGACAGACTGTCCCTGCCAATCAAACAGTTATTGGCCCACCCATATAGTATCACTAACACATACACTGTTGAAGTAAGTCATATTTTTTTAAAAAAAATTGCTACTACTAAAATAGTTTTAAAATCAAAGTCAAGGATTTTTGAATGGGAGAGATCTTTAACATCTTCAGTGATATTAATCTGAAATATATTAACAAGCTTTTGATAATGTAAGCTATGCAGAAATGATCTCTTTTAATATTTTAATTAATGAGGTGATATGATATGATATGTGACATGACATATAGCCATATTCATGTTCAACAGGTCAAAACAACATTGGACCATTGTTTGCTTACAGAATATTAACGGAGTTAGCCATCTGGATTAATGAAGATGAAAATCTCCTAAAGTCAGGATAGATTCAAACTTTGCATGACTGACATATCAGACACATTAAGACACATCAATTTCCAAGGGTCTGCTGAAATTGTGGCTAAATTTGGATCTAATTCTTAAAGTTACTATTTAATTCTTAGAGAATTCACAGCTAGACTTATTCCCACAGAAATCTAAAATAGATTATCCCCTTCACCCACCCCTTGACTGTAGACATAACTATATTTTTATTTGCAAAACACTGTTAAAATTATATTCAATCTACTGTAACATTAGCTCTGCTTCACAAAATCACAATCACTTTCATTCTAGCAAGATCAAACTAAACATGAAATATATGATCTGACTAGTAAGAATGAATGAAAAGATAGGGGGCACATTTTATAGATAACACCAATGGGCAAAACACTTTAACTGAGTTTCCCAGACAGATCTAAACTTTGTTCATGTTCTGTGCCTTCACAAAGCTTTCTTGACAAGACTGGTTCAAAGAGAGGTTGCCCTTTGCCTTCCTCTAAACCAGTGGTTCTCAACCTGTGGGTCCACAGATGTTTTGGCCTTCAACTTCCTAACAGCTGGTAAACTGGCTGAGATTTCTGGGAGTTGTAGGCCAAAACCCCTAGGGATCCACAGGTTGAGGACCACTGCTCTAAACTCAAGAGAATGCAATTTGCCCAATGTCACCCTACTGGGTTTCTAAAATCAAGCGGCGATTTGAACCTTGGGCTCCCGAACCAACATTCAAACTACAAAAATACACCGGGCACTATACCTATTCTTTAAAAAAAACCCCACATAAATACAATCCTCAATTCACAGCCTAGTCGTGGTCCATATTAACACCAATTAATCTGGGAGGACAAGGAACCATACATACACATATTTGGTCCAAATTTATTGTAGCAAAAGAAAGGTTTTGAAAGAAAGAAAACATTCTGAAAAATATTATGAGACTGATCCCAAACCACATCCAAATTTGTCCACATACTATCCTTTGATCTGTAACACCTGAAAACTTAATTGTGATAGGATATTGCAAGATTCTGTAACAACTGTTTCATTTTAGCATTTAGAATATATATAGCTATTCTACTTTAAAACAAACTTTGACTTATCTCTATTGCTTCTTTTAAAAAAAACCTGTTTGATCTATCATCACTTCTCAAAGGGTTAACACATTTTCAGGGCCAGTCATAAAAATGCATACATACAAATACAAACACAGGAATTGCAAGTATGAAGATATGCAGTCTGCAGAATCCACACAGCTTGACACAGGCTGACATAGCTAACAATTGGAATGGCTAGCCATTAAGCAATTTCAGACATATCAGTTCATACTGCTTTGATTATAACTACCCTAAACTAAATAAGAGGTTGTAGCATGGTCATTTGTCAAGTTAAGCTTTCATCCAGACGATTCCAAGAATTCACTTTAGATTTATTATAAGGATTTTGACTGTCCCAAGTTATTATTTTATTTTAGTTTTAAATTTTAATTTATCAGTTAAAGCAGACATATGATGGAAAACACATTTATTTATTTATTTATTTACATCACTTTTACCCTGCCTTTCTCTCCGAGGAGACTCAAAGCGGCTTACAGTAAATGGCAAAAATTCAATGCCTAAAAACAATGTAAAAACAACAATTCATATAAAACAATCTACAAAACAACCGTTCATATAAAACAGATACCATTACAAAATAAAATCACATTATATAAAATTTTATAACATCAATCTTATGTTTGTTAATGGAGGTTTGAAGATGTAATGTAGATCAACAGATACTATATCCAGAGGTTTATAAAACACACATAAAACAATTCATTGTTGTGAAAGAAAATGGTTCCCTCTATATACACAATTTCTAGTTCCAAAACGTCAAGCATGGACAAACCACTGTATTTGGATACAGCAATGACATAGGCAACATGCATGTGCCTGCCAATACTTGTGGACAAAATAACTCTACTTAGTATGTTTTCAGTGCTCTTAATTGATTTTATTGTTTAAAGTTAACACCGCACAAATTGATTTTACTTAAACACTGTCCCCGAGATGGCAATATAGGAAGACATATAATGTTTAAATAAAAAAATGAAAAGTAAAGACATTCTGTCATACAACTGGAAAATAAGCCATGCACTTCTGCACACAGAGAACCAATACTTATATATTCACGAAATGCACTAGCCAGATACATTACAAACTTAAGACCTCCCATTCCTTCTCTGTACGTAAGTATGGTTGCATACATATATACAGCTAAATTACGGTTCATTATTCCTACCTGCTTTTAAAATTCACATTTCAGGAACATTTGTCTACACTCCTATATCAAATATTTCATAAAGTATTTCAGATATGCAACACAGACTCAGCCGCATCATGCTATATACTTCAAACATTTGAAAAATGCCAGGCCAATCCTTATCAGCTATAACATGCTTTATCTGATGATTAAGTTTAAGTCTTCGTTTGTGTCAGAGTAATAGAAGCTATTAAAAGAACTATTACAGTTGCTCTTAAAGAATGTGGCTACTGATTGCTCTTTTTACAGGTATTTGATTTACAAGATATATCACAAGAAAGCAAAGCAAACTTTCTTATAAATGTCCATACGGAAAGAAAAATTATATAAATAATGGTATCCATTGCTTCACAAGCATTATCTCCTTTTTCAGCTATCATTTTGTTGACAGCTAAGCTTCAAAAACTGTGGCTTTCCCCATAAATCTGTGGTTCAGCTGCAACATGAGCCCAAGTCCAACTCCAATCTTCTTTCCATTAAGCTTGAAGTATTTCACATTAAGGTGTCATGTTAAAAAGCTTTATGCACCTCTGAGAAGTTACCTATGTGAACAAACAATTTCAAACACCAGCACAAAATTATTTAAATGGCAGTGGAAAAATTGATAGACACAGGACTCAATATATAATTGAACAAAGAGCGTGTGTGACCTACTAAAATAATTTAATTCCTTTTGTAAAAAACTGTATGTTTTGTGGCCATGGGTTTGCCTTTGTAACTGTTTTTGTAACTTTCTATTTATACATATATATCAAAGAATTTCAGCTGTGCCATGAACAATGACATCATATAATTTTAAAGTTCATTCATTTCATAGCAAACTCTTTTAATGCATCTTAAGCATACATACAAGTTAGAAACTGCCTATAAAATACACATAACCTAACAAATGGAAAATGAACCAAATGCTGCATGGCATTCACACGATAGCAGCAATCAAAGCTGCATAATCCTATTCAGCTGGCATACTGAAAAGGAGTGTAGGGTTATTAATAAAGCTGGAGATATGTGAAGTAAAGAATGTTTGAGGTTCAAAAAAGGAAAGAAGGTGGTGGTGGTGGTGGTGTGGGGGGGGGGGGGGAGTAGTCTGAGACGGATTGAAATTCCAGTTTTGTCTTGTCTGTTTTTCCTGTGCATGGGTGGTCTAAATAGGCCTAAAATAGAGCTTTGCACAAATGAAATTAATCATAAATCTACCAAGATTTAATAATTCATGCCAGCCTTGCTTCAGACATCCAGCAAATGCTATCACTAGTTTAAACAGTCTGTGGGTGATCCACAAGATGACTCACTGGTTTTGTAGTAATTTTAGTAGCAATAATTATTTAACTGACATTACATTCATAATGTTTCTGTGATTCACTAAGTAATGCCTACCAGTTTAGAAATAAATGCTTCATATTGAGTATCAGATTAGGTGTTCACAGGATCAGTGAAAAATATAGACACAGGTGATTGTAAAGCTGTTCCTGTTCAGTCCTCAATTCTCTCTATGGTGAGGAACATTAGGCATTACTTCCTCAATCAAAAGTACACCTTCCTTCTCCATGAATCCTGGATAATATCCCAAAATACCTGGAAGGAGGGAGATGAATTGCATTCACTATAATAAGCACATCCCTCCACATTCCCAGTGACACATGAAAAGCCTCACCATGCTTTAGGACAGACCTCCACAACCTGTGGCCTTCCTTTTTCTTTTCTTTCTTTTTTCTTTTCTTTTCTTTTTTTTTTTTGGGGGGGGGGGGGGACTTCAGCTCCCAGAATTTCTGACCACTGAACAAGCTTGGCAGGCTTTCTGGGAGTTGGAGGTGCAAAACCCTGGAGGGTCACATGTTGTGCTGTACCGCTTTAGGATCTCTTTGCCTTCACTGTTAGGTATGAAAAGGAAAAAATACTAGGAAAACAAGAAAGAATGAAGATGAACAATAGAATGAAAGCAGACAGCAAAGAGATAGGGTTATCCCCAGCAATCCCTAAATACTTGTTTTCTATAAAATAGTGGTGTTGGAGAGCATTCTGAGGCACTTTGGGATAGAAATGACCACTAGGAGATTCTCATACACCCCACCATTAGAAAACTAGCATCTGTAGTACCTTCCCCTCTGGAAGTCTGTTTCTTCTGATAAATATGCAATGATTTGGTAGCAGTTGTAGAATCATAGAATCATAGAATAGTAGAGTTGGAAGAGACCTCATGGGCCATCCAGTCCAACCCCCTGCCAAGAAGCAGGAAATCACATTCATAGCACCCCCGACAGATGGCCATCCAGCCTCTGTTTAAAAGCCTCCAAAGAAGGAGCCTCCACCACAGTCCGGGGGAGAGAGTTCCACTGCCGAACAGCCCTCACTGTGAGGAAGTTCTTCCTAATGTTCAGGTGGAATCTCCTTGCATGAGATACTGTAATCCAGTTCTCCTCAATGAATCAACCAGATTACAGTAGCTGCTTCTCACAGGCTTCACAATCCATCAGCTGGAACAAGAAGGGATCCCTGGTAGAGCTGGATGCAGCCATGATGGAAGGGATGTATTAAAATTGTTAAGCATCTAGGTTCCCTGCTCTACCTCGGCATTTCTTCTGCTGTTATCCACTTTTTTCACAGCTCTTCAATAGATCCCTTTGGGTAAAGATTATTTTCATTCAGAATCTCTTTTTTATTATTTTTATTCAAAATCACCTGCCACAACTTTTGTTTGTATCTTAGGTCCCACTCGCTGCTCTATTAAGGATTTGGGCTGCAACATATAAACATCCCCCACTATCCCCAAAAAGGACATTTATATATGTACAGTTATTCATTAAACATCTACAATTATGTTAAGGACATAAATATCATAGAACTGTTATTTGGAATAGACCCAAAGGGAAAAAAATCACCAATACCTGGTATCTGAAAATTATTCATTAAAATTATACCAAGTGCCAAGTATTAATTTTGTTAACAAGAAGCTGGACATCTGTGGCATTTATCAGTGAGCATTGAGAATGGGGCCTAAGAAACATTGGGTGCCAAGCCAAAAACCACAGATGCATTACCTTTGGCAGGCAGGTGTGCTAGTACATGGCACATTTGCATAATGATGGGGATTAATAGAGAAATCCATTCTTAGTAGAAATATCAACATTTCTCAGTGTACATTTTACTGAGTTTCTCTGAAGCCCCTCTGAATTTTCTTTCCACTCTTGCTTCATATTCAGTTGTAATATTTGTGTGTATACAACATTAACACATTTTCCCTATTTTGTTCAGGCAATTTATGCAACTTTTCCTAATGCCTAAAAATTATTTCTGCATATTTTTCCATTAAGTACTAATTTCAATGTGTGAATCAAGTGTCAATTTTAAAAATTGTCAGAAAGTGACCAAGATACTACAGCAGCATAATCCTTGTTCAAGCTTCCCCAGAAGCACTCAATTGTTCTGAAAGCACATATACAACCATCTTCATACACAGCTTAAGCAAACAATCAGAATAAACTATTACACAAAATCAGTATTAACAAGAGATGCAGACATGCCTTTTTATCATCTTTCATATTACCAATATGTCAATTTGTACAGACCAGCATACCATAATCATTTTTTTAAAAGCACAGGTTCCTTCCTACAATTCTTATGCAATGTAATGCAAACATATTTCTGCTACCTGAGTCACAAGTTGATGACTCTTGTCTCCTGGATAGTTTCTGGCAAAGAATTGTACAACTACTTCCATTCAAAAGGTGAAAGGAACCAATGAAAAATGCGGTCTTGGAGCTTTCCATGTAGCAGTTCACTAACAACAACAACAACAACAACAACAACAACAACACTTTATTTATACCCCGCTCCATCTCCCGAAGGACTTAAGGCGGTTTACACTGGGACAAGCCCAAAACAGTATTACATCTATACAAACAGTAACACAATAAAATCACAATATAAAAACACAGCTTACAAAAATTAAATCAACTTAAAACATAGACAGTAACCCCAATCCATGGTCAAGCACCATAGGCCATTTTAAGGGGAATGGAAATCTGAAAATACATATTCTTTGATGACTAGGGATGGGAACGACTAAAGGTAATAAAGTGCATGGAATAGCCAAGGCCTAGGTAAAGCACATGGACAATCAATTATCAGTTATGAGAAGGCACCTGTGAACATCCAAATTTTCAGATTCTTCCGGAAGGAATCCAGGGTGGGAGCTAATGTAATCTGCTTTGGGAGGGAGTTCCAGAGCCTGGGGGCCACCATCAAGAAGGCCCTCTCTCGTCCCCACCAACCACGTTTGAGACGGATGTGGGATAGAGAGGAAGGCCTCCCCAGCAGATCTTAGAGCCCGTGGGAGTTCACGAAGATAGGCAGATAGACAATGTAAATAGCAAAACAATTCATTCAAAATCTCATTAGGCTTCTTCCTTAGAATATTTATCTTCAAATGCACTCAGCAGTTGAGCCAAACTGTTCCTACACTCAATTGGTATCCACAAATATGAGCTTACAGACCTGTCACATATTCATCAACAGGAACATGGAAGTCACTGCATGCTGTTCAAGGTACTGAAAAAGAGCACCCTTGACTGCAATAATAATTTCCCCACCCAGTAATTCAAAACACCAGAAGCGGTGCCACGTTAGAAAAAAAAATAGAGGTGGTTAGTACTGCTTTTTTGAAGTTGTCCTTCCTTTTTGCCACTTTACTGAGAGATGGTTCTGTTTGGATAAGACTTAATGTACAGCAGTCACATTGACCTAGTTTTGTTTAGTTTATTTTTTAAACTAGAATGTCTAGACTTACACATGAGGATATAGAGGAACAGTATATAAAATAAAGCATAATTATGTGGTCTGAGAGTTCTTAAGCTTTCTGGAAATATGAAAGGCAGAAAATATTCAAAGTACTCTATTTTTATGATTTATATTTCGGTCTTTATTTTAGTTGCACTTTTCAATTAAATACTGTAGAGCAGGTCTGCACAACCTGTGGTCCACCAAGTGTTTAGCTCCCAGAATTCCTGATAATTGGACAAGGTGGCTAGGTCTTCTGAGAGGACCTGGAGGACCACAGGTTGTGTAGGTCTGTAGAGTTTAAGATTTTTTTCTAAGAGGAGGGACAACACACAAAATACTGATTAAATAATGCATAGATAACAACTACAAGAAATTAAACAACCTGTATAATACTACTAGAGTGTTCCCTCACTACTTCGGGGGTCACTTTTCGCAGATTCGCTGTTTTTCAATAAACTCTAAAAGACTATTATAAATCATAAAAATTACAATTTACAGCCTAAGGAAGGGAGGAAGGAGAAGCCGAAGGGAGAGAAAAAGAGCCCAAGCAGCAACAGGAGGAGAAGGAGGTGATTTATCAACACATGATTGGTTGATAAAGACTTAAAATAGTGTCTAACTACTAAAATAATGTATAAATACTAAAAACAATATAGCGTCCCTACTTCGTGAATTTTCACTTATTGCAGGTGGTCCTGGAACCTAACCCCAGCAACAAGTGAGGGAACACTGTACTTGTATTTTGTATTTATGCTAAATAGCAGATCATTATCCCAAGAGCCTTATCATAAATAGCACGTATCTGTTTTATTTTAATTAACACTTTAAGTACTCGTTTAATTTCAAGGAAATCCCTTGAGATGTAAAACTAAAACTCATTCCCTAGAATTGAGCCATAGCAGTTAGAATGGTGTCAAATGGCATTACTTCTACAGTGTAGCTCAGGCATGAGCTGTTAGGAATTGTGGGAGTCGAAGTCCAAAACACTTGGAGGGTTGAAGTTTTCTCATGCCTGGTTTAGAGACTGATTTAGAAAATTTCAAATCTGTACTTTTTATTAACATAATTCTATCATTATTGCCAATAAGAGATAAAAAAGATCTCATCTTTTTTATTGATAAACGTCACTTATGTATAAGAACCACCGATGAAGCTTAAAAGTCTTTTCCCAAAAAAATAATAAAAAAATAGGAAAACAGTATTTAAGCATCTAATGGCACCATCTAGTGCCCATACGTTTAAAAGCCAACTTTACTAAAACATTTAAAATATCTGTGGCTATCCTAATGCACAAGCCCAAATCTTATTTATAATCCCAACCATAGTTGACCTAATTATTAAATATTGTCAACATTTGTGAAAATACCCTTGATTCAAAATATCTACTCCAGTTGGGAAAACTATCACATTCATGCCATAGTCCTGGTATAAGTCTATCCTGATAAACAACAATAATTTAGATATAGTGTATTCCTTAGCAAATAGAATATAACCTCGAGATAGATGCAATTGTTTAATGTTTTATGTCTTATGTCAATGTCTATAATTGATGTTTTATAGTTTTAAAGGTTTTAAATTACAATTATATGCTATTTAGTTATGTGATGTATTTTTATATTGTGAGGCACTGAATTTGCCACTCACTATGTCCCTCCAGGGGTGAGAAAAGCGGTATAGAAATGCAATAAATAAATAAATAAATAAATAAATAAATCCCATTATGTCTGCAAAACGATGAGCTGCAAGGCATCTTTCAGTTCAAAGAAAACCTGCATATGGAATGCAGTCAATGATATAAACAAAATTTTCCAGCAATGCTCCTGAGTACAGGGAGGGGAATGTCTCCAAGCTCTCAGGTGACACTTCTGGTTCTACATCATAACAACAGTTAAAAAAATCAAACCAAGACTATATGATAGAAGCAGTGTAATAAAAAACACTATCCCGTTTTCAAATACTCAAGGAAAGGAGGGGGGGATATGCCTCAAGACTTTGATCCCTTCTACACTGCCATACAAAATCCAGATTATCTGCTTTGAACTGACTGGGTTATATGGCAGTGTAGACTCATATAATCCAGTTCAAAGCAGATAATCTGCATTTTATATGTACATGTGAAAGAGGTCTAAAAGAGCCTAGTGATACAGACAGTCCCCAAGTTACAAATATCCTGCTTACAGACTACTCATAGTTAAAGGGGGAGGGGGAGGGTGAGACAACAGGATGTGAAAGAAATCTATCCCTAGGGAGGAAAATTCACTCCTGGAAGAGTTATCATGGAGAAAAGGTGTCTTTTATCACCAAAACATTCCTTATGCTATCCAAAGTTAAAAGATACATTATTGATACATTATTTTTAGCTGGAGTTACATTTTAAAAAGGCACCTGTTCTGACTTACATACAAATTTAACTTAAGAACAACCCTACAGAACCTATCATAACTTGGGGACTGCCTGTACTTGAAAACTGAATAAAATTCAGAAAAAATATGATGAAGCAAGTGAATGGTGTTCACTTCCCTGAAAATATCATCCCCCCACAATGAATCATTGAGATGACACCTTCATGTTGAAGGGATGGTTTTATTTTTGAAGGTATTTGGTCAGGATTGTGGCCATGCACAAAGTGACACTGGTATTGTTTAAAATCAAGAATATCTCAGAATGACCTACTAAAAGCTAGATCTCCAAAATGACTGAAAATCTGTAGAAAGATTTGAAAGCTGTTGTTCATCAGTGGCCACCATATTACCCAGCAGACCAACAAATGGCAATTTGTTTTTGTCTTCCACAATGAAGTATTTTGAAGTCAAAAGAGGTATTTTACAAGTAAGACAAAAAATATCAGAACATGTAAGAACCAAAACTTTTCTCATCCTGGAAAGTAACAGGCACTTATGTCAAAAAGTATTAAAAATAAGATGTCTTGATAACATATTCATTATGAATCCATCCAGGTTCAGATATTACAACAAAGAGCTTAAAATATTCTCCAATAAAATCATCCATGTTGTTTTAGCTAATCTTTCTTTCACAAAATTGTAGCCAAAATATAGATTCTATTTCACTTGCTATCAAATATTTTTAAATGGCATATTTCTTATAACACTAAAGATATGAATATAGAAAATATAGTGCAACTGTTGTGTGCATTAGGTATTTCTTTTCATAATAAAGGAGATTTTTTACTATTGATATACAATGCATCATAGTAAAATAGCCACATAAGAACATCAATACATAGGAAATCTGCATTCACTTTCATTAAGAATTTATTCCTTTATTTTTGTCTTTTTTAAAAGAATAGTTACTCACCTTTGATTTTATGTAGAATGGAGATGACTGCTGATGTATTGCTAAGTCCAATATGCTATTTGAATTTGTGACACTATTACTATTTGTGTGTTCATCATCTCTGCTACTTTCATCAGACTGATCAAAATCATCACTGTCCTGGTCCATTTCTTCCTCTTCCTCCATCTCTTCCTCCTCTTGTTCACCAGCATGTTCATCATCTTCCTCCTCTTCTGGGTTACCAGAATATTCTTCATCCACTGCAATAAACCTGTTGTTGTTTTCCTCCAATCGTTCTTGCTGGGACTCACTTCTTTGACAATGTCTAGGATCCCCTTCACCTATTTCCCCATTCCTTGCAACATGAACTTCCTCTTGTTGTCTCAATTGCTGCTGTTGCTCCTCCTCTACAACTCGATTCATCTGCTCTTCATCCACCTGGCTTGAGGAACCATTACCTCGAAAAGACCCACCAGTTCGCCGTCTCTTACTGCCAACAGACAGCAGTTCCTGATTCATTTCCAAAAGCCAGCTTGCTACTTCTTGGACCTTTGCTAGACTATCTGAAGAGGCAAAAGTTTTCACATTCTAGAAAAGAGAGAAAAGCAGAAAACGGTTACAAGGATCATATGCTTCCTCAACATATAAACCTAGACCTCAAGTTTCATCCCAACCCAAAACAGTAGCTACACTTCAAATCAGGAGATGTAATATGGACACTGCAGTATCAAATTAAGTACTCTTTCATGCCATTTAACAAGTAATTACATTAATAAGTTTAGATTAATTCTGGAGTGCCAAGATAAAAAAATAGGAACATTGAACATGAAACAATATCTTCTATTAATGTAAAGACTTTGTGGTCTACAATTTTTAGATCGAGCATTCTGGACAGTCTCAATTAAAATGACAGTTATGTAGCTATCAAAATTATTTGTATACCTCTTTCTAACAATATTTTTCTTCATAATTGGCTATAAATAATGTGTTTTAATAATTTTATTCGCAGTCCAACTTAGGCAGCACACACCAAAGTCTGGTTGATGACTGCATAAAACAATGAGAAAGATTTTCAACATTAAGCAACCATGTAGGAGGATTCTTCTGAAGGACAAGACGATGCCATCACCAAATCCAGAAAAGCCAGTATGTTCTCACTGTAACTTGCTAAAATAAAGGATTATACTATGAGTGAAGGAGCTCATGGGAGCAGTTCCACTCTTCTAAATACACGCCTGTTTAAAATTTAATCAGCAGTGGCAGCTCCAAAAAGCAAAGTCATGTTAAGGATATAAAAAAGTTACACAGATGTTACCATATTAAATTAAGATACACATCCTTTTGATTTCCTGCCTCGCTGATAGATTATCTCCTTTACTTTCATAGTAGTGATTTGAAGTCAACAGGTGCGTGTGTGTTTGTGTGTATGTATGCGAAAGCTGAGGGAGGGCACATGAGGAAGAGAAAGAAATGCAATGCTGATGAATTCTTATGCTTATAATTCTCCAAATAAGAGGCAAGGCTCATAGAACAAGACTATGTTACGTCTTATACTTTGTTACGTCTTTAATTTTACAAGTGAAACTCTAGGCTAAACAAAAACATAAATTTCTTCCCAAATATCTACTGAAATAATGGAATGATTACAGTTCTGTTTATATGTAATTTAAAACTACTTAAAGAGTTTCAAAAGAAAAAAAGGGAACTATGCATATCTTTACTTGGAATATGTCATAAAGCATAAATGTACTCTGCTCTCCTCTGCAATTTGAAAACTACACATATTCAGTGTACAAACCTTCTGAACCAACACTGAGGGTAATGGGGATTTTTTATTTTACTGAAAATGTAACACAGAATAAAATTTCATAGTAAACCTACACAGTTATCCAATTTCGAACTGATGTTTGGCTTACTTTTGAAAAATATTCAGTCATTGAAATACCTATTTTGTAAAGGTTTATCTGAAAATAATTGTGGCCTATATCAGTTTGATGGCATTCACATAGATTTTTAGTAGAGCACTGTAGTAAAAGAAACCTAACTCTGTGTATAAACATAGAGATGAGAGACATATGTATTTCGCAGAAGCATGGATTTTCAGTTTCAATTGTTTTATTATAAGGTACACTATCATTAGATGCACAATTATATAAAAAACACATTTGCTACAGAAAACTTTAATCAGACTTAGCTAAGCCAGCAGTTCTCAATCTGGGATCCCCAGATGTTTTTGGCCTTCAACTCCCAGAAATCCTAACAGCTGTTAAAATGGCTGGGATTTCTTGGAGTTGTAAGCCAAAACATCTGGGGACCCACAGTTTGAGAACCACTGAGCTTAGCATAAATATAATTTAGGAACAACCATGCAGGGTCAGGCCTAGTTCGTATAAGGAAGACTGAAAAGTGTTACTAGTTATTGGCTAAATTCAAGGGAAAGAAGTGACAAATCTATCCTAAATAAATCTTGCCAAGAAACCCTTTTTTTCATGTCAGGAGCGACTTGAGAAACTGCAAGTCGCTTCTGGTGTGAGAGAACTGGCAGAATTCCAGATGTTTTACTGTCCTGTGGGAGGCTTCTCTCATGTCCCCATATGACAAGCTGGAACTGACAGGTAAGAGCTCACCCCGCTCCCCAGATTCAAACTGCCAATCTTTCGGTCAGCACAAGGGTTTAACCCTATGGTAGGGTTGCCATAAATCAAAACTGAACTGGAGACACATAATATTTATTAACACAATATGACTGAAATCTTTAAAAGGAATAGTGTATCCTAAATCCAGCAGTTTATTGAAACTTATTGTTTTCCTTAACCTGGCCTCCAGCTCAGAAATTATATTTTACTGATGGAAGTAACTCAATCAGAAGATATACCTCGCTGAGTCATGGTCTGTGTCCAGAGATATAATTTACACTTCAAAAAACTACTGATAACAGCTGTTGTATTTATGTGGTCATATGTATACCTTTAGGAAAAAAATACCATGTATTGTGTTCAGGCTCCAAAGAAGCATTTTATAAGTGACAGAACAGTTTCACTCAGAATGAAAATCAACACCTCATGTGATATTGCAAGCTGTTTTTTAATTCCTCCCTTTGCATTTGGGAAGGGGACAAATTCTCAAGAAAACCATGTATGGAAACACTGAACTAGCTTCTTGGATTCTGGTCAAAAATTCTATGATGATGCATAAAAAGAAGACAAATGCAACAGATAAAACAGAACAAAATTAATGATATCTCATCTATCAGGGTGTGGTTTTTTTCCCCCGTATCAAGCGCAACCGGAGTTGCTTCTGGAGTGAGAGCTGGAGCTGATAGAGGGAGCCCGGGTGGGATTCAAACCTGGTGAGAGCGCGGATGAACTCCCTCTATCAGCTCCAGCTCCATGTGGGGACATGAGAGAAGCCTCCCACAAAGATGGTAAAAACATCAAAATATCCGGGCATCCCCTGGGCAACGTCCTTGCAGACAGCCAATTCTCTCACTCCAGAAGCAACTCCGGTTGCTCCTGACATGAAAAAAAAAATCTATCAGGATAGAGTGCTGCAGGATTGTACCTTATGCCCCATGTTGTTTAATATCTATATTAAGTCACTGGGCGAGACTATCAAGAGATTGGGGATTGGATGTGTTGACAACTCTCGGCTCTATTTTTTCCTTTCTTTGAAGTCAGCATAGAAAGTGCTGGGCCAGTGTCTGGATGAGGGACAATAAACTGAAACTGAAATCCTGTAAGATGGAGGCTCCGTGGATTGGTGGCTTGTCAGTTCCAGGAATTGGGCAAAACTATCTGTGCTGGAGGTGGTTACGTTCTCCTTGAAGAAGTACACATGCATAGCTTGAAAGCACAACTGAACCAGTCTTTGTTATTCCTGGTCTATGCTTCAGAGTGCTTGGGGTCAAGAACTGACTGGTCTACAGCTTTTTCTAGCTATATGAGTTCAGTCATCTAATTGGGGTATACTCTTATGTGGGACTGTTAATACAAAACACTGCAGACTGTTTGTTGATTGGAATACCACACAGACACCACGGAACTGAACTGCTTTCGATGTGCTTCTGATCCAACTGTAGAGGCTTGTGATGACATCCACAGTCCTAAATGAGATGAGACCTTGAAACATGAAGGAGCACCTTTCCCTATCTATGCCTGTCTGAAAAATGAGTTCTGTTCAAGATGCCCTTCTTTGCTTCCCACCAGCAAGATCAGCACTCTGCGTAACATCTGAGACAGAAGGGATTTTTTTTAATTGTGTCAGTCCAGTAGTAGAATGCTAATGACTTTATTCTAACCACAAGTAAAAACAAGGCATTTAATTAAAAATGTGGGGACCTACCAGTTTTATTCCAAAATATACGTGCATGTGGTTTAAAACTATATAACCTTTTAAAACTGTTTTTACTAGATAATTCTTTAATAGCCTTTTAGACTACTTAAATTATTTTTCTTGCTTTAAATCTTAGGTGCAATACTTTTAAATTGCTTAGATGTATTTCAGTTGTATGCCACCCTGATATCCTGCGATATAGTGCAGGATATATCAATCGATCAATTCATTATTTAGAAAATTTGTACCAGAGATGATAAAACATCAATACACTATGTAACACAATTTTTGTTCCTGGGTTATAAATATCATTTCCTAATTTGTTCTATCATAAAAACTTGGAAAGGTTTATAAAAGTGCAAAAACTTTGTTTTTGTGGGCATCCTGTAGCACATTTTGCTATAGATTTTCAATGAGTATCTCATCAAGTCCCAACCAATGCAACACGGCAACCACAAAAACTAAGTTTTAGGAGTAACATACTAGCGAAGGGGGAAGCTTTTAGGGAAGTAGCAAACCTATTTCTAACAATACTTTAGCTATTATATTATCAAGCATAATGTCAAACAAAACTAGGAATACTCCATCAAAGTATTATTCTTCCTCAGTAATAAATTCTACAAAGAAAAAAGAGAGAGAAAGCTAACAATCAAGTTTAGATGTGCCTAATTAAAATGTTATTCCGCCCAAACTTGCTACGTTTACTTTGAGGAAAGCCCTTTCTTTTTGTCTCAGTGCTGTCCCAATAGAGATATTTAATTGCCTGACCTGTGAGAGTTGATTTAGGAATCAAAAATAGCATATGAATCTGTGAAAAGTACTTGGGCAACCTTAAAATACTGTAGGCACATCACTGTCATGATCTTCTCAGGCATCCTCTCACAAGTGATACCCAAATAACTTTGGCCATGGAAATATAGTTTCTTTTTTCCAAAATGAGATTGAAATATTGAGGTTTATCTATAAAATAGACCCTAATCAAAATTAACATACTAGCTGTAAAAGTATTATTGAACACAGTTAAAGTTTTAGCTTTAAAGCTGAGGCCCCTCCCACCATCTCCAACTGACGCTCGGGTGCCAGAGCTAAGAGGGAGCCATGAGGACAGTTCCATCTTGTCTTTTTACATCAGCTGAGGCCCCTCCCACCATCTCCAACTGACGCTCGGGTGCCAGAGCTGAGAGGGAGCCATGAGGACAGTTCCATCTTGTCTTTTTACATCAGCTGAGGTCCCTCCCACCATCTCCAACTGACGCTCGGGTGCCAGAGCTAAGAGGGAGCCATGAGGACAGTTCCATCTTGTCTTTTTACATCAGCTGAGGCCCCTCCCACCATCTCCAACTGACGCTCGGGTGCCAGAGCTAAGAGGGAGCCATGAGGACAGTTCCATCTTGTCTTTTTACATCAGCTGAGGCCCCTCCCACATCTCCAACTGACGCTCGGGTGCCAGAGCTAAGAGGGAGCCATGAGGACAGTTCCATCTTGTCTTTTTACATCAGCTGAGGCCCCTCCCACCATCTCCAACTGACGCTCGGGTGCCAGAGCTAAGAGGGAGCCATGAAGACAGTTCCATCTTGTCTTTTTACATCAGCTGAGGTCCCTCCCACCATCTCCAACTGACGCTCGGGTGCCAGAGCTGAGAGGGAGCCATGAGGACAGTTCCATCTTGTCTTTTTACATCAGCTGAGGCCCCTCCCACCATCTCCAACTGACTCTCGGGTGCCAGAGCTAAGAGGGAGCCATGAAGACAGTTCCATCTTGTCTTTTTACATCAGCTAGAGGCCCCTATCCGCAATAACATGCTATGCTAGTTTTATATCTGGAGCAGAATGAAGAAGGCGGGGCCGGGAAGACATCTTTCCACCATGTCTCCTGTATCAATTTAATGATATAATGATATATAATAATATTATACTATACTATATTATAATACATTGTATATACATGTAATATTAATAATAATATTATGATGTAATACAATGTAATAATAATTATAATTCACAATTATAATTGTATATTTATATTACATGCAATATTACTAATAATATTGCGGTATAGTTGTATAATATAATATATTGTATGTATATATACTTGTAAACCGCCCTGAGTCCCCTTCGGGGTGAGAAGGGCGGTATATAAATGTCGCAAATAAATAAATAAATAAATAAATAAACACACATGTGAGACAATTTCTCTGTTTTTCCACTAGAGTGCAGCCTCTTCAACAGATCAAGATAACTTATAAAAGCTAGAAAAAAGTTCAGCATGAATAAATTTTTCAGTTAACACAAGTTGTCAGTCATCAGCAACACAACCTGCATCATTCATATTGTAATTTTAATGCTTTTTCATTAACAGGTTCTCACCTATTAAGGAATACTAAGGATCGCCATAAAAAACCACTAGAATAACCACAAACACCTTGTTTGGATACAGGTCTAATATGGGAATAGAATGCTACTAAATTTTTATAAGGTGTTAGCTGAATAATTAGTGGTAGTAGCTATCATGTACCATGGAAAAGGTAACATGTTCAGAACTAGGGTGTGTTTTTATCTGCTGAAGCATTACAATAGATTTTTTTAGGAGAAAATAGTCCTCACAAATTAGCAGGTGAAGCTGGAGAGTATTATAAATGCAATATTAAAAATTCTGTATGATAACTTCTGTTACGTGTTTTTAATTAGTTGCTCTAAGCAGAAGAAAAAGTTATAGATTGAATTTAACTGTTCCTTTAAAACAGTAGTTCTCAACCTGTGGGTCCCCCAGGTGTTTTGGCCGACAACTCCCAGAAATCACAGCCAGTTTACCAGCTGTTAAGATTTCTGGGAGTTGAAGGCCAAAACATCTGGGGACCCACAGGTTGAGAACCATTGCTTTAAAAGGAATACTATGACATGAGAACTAAAAGGTGAATGTTTTCAGTGTAGAGCAGTACTGATTAAAAACTTACTATTTCCTAATGCTTAACATCCGTATACCACTTTCAAGTGTTCAAATCATTATAATATTTACAACAACTGTTATTCTCAGTATTATCTCTCTGAAGGTGACTGAATGGCTTTCCTAAAACCACTAAATTAGTCCATGGCAGATGAGACTCAAACCAAACACAAATTAATTTCTATTTCACCTTTCAATCTGGTTTCCCCAAAGCCAAACTTCAAAACCATGAAAAATTCAAACCATGAAAACAATGCCTTTTGGACAAAACACTTCCTTTCGTAAGATGCTTATTGTTTTCAGTAAGGGAATACAGATATATATTTCTATGCTGTTCTAATGTATATTTAATAACTCTGCTTCCTCATTATGTATCATACCTGCCTTTTCCTTCAGAAGACTCTTTCAAATGTCTTCCCTCTCCCTTTCACTACCTATGTCTATCAGCAATTTTTAATTCCGGCTAGACTGCAATATTGTTTTTGCTGCAGGTGGACCTTTTTCAACCTTTCCTTATACCCTCCTGCCCTTCTGCTGTCAGTTACAAAGTCAAGCCTTTGACATCCTTCCTTTCCTGATCTGCAGAAGCAACAGGCAATTTCCATTCATTGCTGTGAGAAAAAACAGACGCTTATAAATAAGAAAACATCACTATGCCTTGTGTGTTATCTTTCTAATCCTGCCTCTAATTGAGAATACACCTAGAAAATACCCTTCTTATTAACCATAATGGGACCACTATATTGAGAGAGTGCTAGAATAAGCCAACAAAAAAGATAGTGTGTGTTTTAAAGAAAGTGATGTCCTGCCCCAAGAAGGAAGTGGTGTCCTGTCCCAAGCTGCTATGACTTTTTGGAATGACTAGGAAGGAGAGATGAGATGAAGCAGAGATGGAGCAGAGATCAGTTACTCATCCAAGTCTGTAACAAATAAATAAGAAGAGTGTGATCTCTAATACCACGAGCTTGTTGAGGGTGCCACCACCCCAGCCTCATGCTGCAACTACAGGGCATGGTACATGCCACTGGGAAATCATATGTCAAATTACACCACCATAGAAAATACATAATGAAGTAAGTTATTTTCATCATGCCATACAGCAGAAGAGGAATGAATGGGTTCTACACACACCTTGCTACAGTCATTAGGAAACAACATTAGAGATAGCATATCACATCCTGCCAGTGAATTCATACAGAATGTGAAAAGCACAAGAAAAAAGATTTACACTTTAAAGTTCATGAATGGATGTGATGGGAATAAAGCCTAGACTGAAATGCAGGTGTGCATAACATCAACTCAGACCAAAGAAATTCTAACAGCCATCAACAATCCATCCCTTTTAAAACACCAATACAATTCAGTGTGGATTTCCCCAATCTTCAGATGCCTTCACTCCAGACACCATCACTACCTAGAGACTTACTTCTGCCTAAATATGCCTGGGGGGAGGGAGATGGATTGCTGTGTGCCTCCTAAAACAAACCAATCACAGGCTTTTCTTGCTAAGATCTGTAAAGAAGGGGTTTGCCATGGTCCTCCTCTGAGACAAAGAATGTATGAACCCAGTAAGTTTACATGGACAAGTGTGTCACGACCCAGGCTACAGAGCACCAATAACCATACGCAGAGGCCAGATTCTATCTAATATCTTTATTAAGGAAATATATAAAGTTAATAAAAGCAAATGTAAAAGTTAGTCCAGAAGCAGACCTTTCAGGAAAGGTCAAAATTAGTCCAAAGAAACAATGTCCAATATGAAATATTAAGGTCCAAAGTTGTAATCCAATAACCGAAACACTCACTTTGCCAGGCAAAGTGAGGGGAGATGACAAGGTCCTTTAGTCCATAAACTTGAGCAAGGCTAGGAATTAACTTGATACTTGAAAACAAGGCTTGAATCGTGGCACAAGGTAACAAGGAACAAGAACAAGATCCGTGGAATTACTTGGTAAAATCCGTGAAACAAGGCAAGGCTTAGTCCTGAAAGGCGAGGCAAGGTCCGTAGGTAAACAAGGCTGGGAAACAGGAACGAAGGCTTGAAAACAAGAACAAGGCTTGAACAGGAACGAGGCTTGGATCGGAGCGCGCTGTCCAGACACAACTCGCTCCGGAGGCTGACGAATTGACTCCGCAAAGTTACTCCGCGGGTAAAACACCTATATAGAGTCTAACTTTCCCGCCGAGAGCAGTTCTCTGGGAACCAGAAACGAAAGCTAATCTCTGAGACCAGATGTTTGACTCCTTAAAGATTCTCATGGAAAGCAGGCTTAATTGGCTAAATTCTTAGCAATTATTCTAGCACTCCTGCGCGAGGCCGCTTCCAAACCTCTCTGTTGTTTACAAAACTCATGGCGAGAAAACACAGGAGATGTAGCCTCAGTGTTTGTTTGACATACTTCTGGAACATAACCCTCTTGCAGGTGCAAGGTTCCCAGATCTGGCTGGGAAGAATCTGTCTGGGAAGAATCCAGTTCTGACTGGGAAGGTAAAAAACCCAAGTTTTCTTCTTCATCAGGCATCACAATGTCATGAGCAGGACTGCAAGGCCCATGGGTCATCACAAAGTGAGAATTTGAATCCTGGTCTCCCAGATTCATAATTCAACACCTACACTAACATCCCACAGAATCCATTAACGTTTACCTCTTTAACATCTCAATTTTGATGCAACCCTCATTAATACAATCTAGATTATATTTTTCATGATGTACAGCAAGACAAGGTTCATGGTTCGGACAAAACACAGAAGTTGTACAGCCAGAATAGTTGGTATGCAACAAACTATCTTTGCCTAAACATACTCATACTCTTCAGTCTATCATCAAAGACCAGTATGATCCTCCTCTGCAGTTCTGTATATATGCATCCCTTTGAAAGGCCTTCACTTTATCTACAAAGAAATGTAATCCTTTGAAAAGTCATCCAGCCATAGTCATCACTACATCCTGTAGCAATGAATTTCATGTGTTAATTATGTATTGTGCAACACAGTATGTTTTGAACCTATAACTAATGTAACTCGGTAATCCCAACTAAGGTAGTGAGAGAGGGAAGGTATGTCTGTCCATTCTCCACTATTTATTATTTCATAAACCACTATCGTGTCCTCATTTATGAGAACTGAGCATATCAAGGAAGGCTATGAGAAAGGCTGTATTACAGGAACAGTTTCTGTGGACCTTACGGTAACCTATGACACGGTGTAACATAGAAAAATGCTGCATGAAGTCTGCCATATTACCCAGGATTATGTTTTTACAAAAACTGTCCAGACCTTCCTGGAAAACCACAGCTTTTATGTGGAGTTTCAGGGCAGAAAAAGTAGATGGAGGAGGCAAAAAAAAATGGTTTACCCCAAGTCAGCATTCTTGCACCAACCTTGTTTAACATCTTTACAAACAATCAGCCTCAACTACCACTCACAAAAAGCTTTATATATGCCGATGACCTTGTTCTAACAACATAAGCAAAAGACTTTGAAACAGTTGAAAACCAACTCACTAATGCCTTGAAAGATCTCTCCAGCTGCTACAAAAATAACCACCTGAAACCTAACTCTGCCAAAATACAAGTGTGTGTTTTCCACCTACATAACCCTGGAGCCAACAGGAAACTGAAAGTTACTTGGGAAGGCCAAGAGCTCAAACACTGTTTCAATCCTAAATATCTTGGTGTCACCTTAGATCGAACACTAACATATAGGAAACACTGCATGAACACTAAGCACCAAGTTGCTGCACACAATAACATCCTGCGTAAACTTACTGGCAGCGCAAAGGGTGCAGACCCAAAATTAATAAGAACATCAACCCTGGCCTTGTCTTACTCAAGTATGCCTGCCCTGTTTGGCACAAATCTGTCCATGTGAAGCAGGTGAACACAGCACTGAACAAAACATGCAGAATAATCACAGGATGCCTTAAACCTACACTTGTTGATAAACTCTACAAGTTAGCTGTCATCCCCCCCCCCCAAAATGTGCAACGGGAAGTTGCTGCTAATTGTGAGAGAAATAAGGTTGAACATTGTGAAAGCCATCACAGCATGATGATCAGCCTCCTCCCAGTAGACTCAAATCAAGGAAAAGCTTCATGAGGACCACCACTCCTCTTAATGTTCCTGCAGCAAAAGCAAGAGTATCCCTCTGGGCAGCTAAACCAGGCAATCCCAACTGGGTGGTCCCCCATGAGGGTCTGCCTCCAGGGGCAAACCAAGAATGGGCAACTTGGAAGTCCCTGAATAGACTCAGAAGCGGAGTGGGCAGATCAAAAGACAACCTGGCAAGAGGGCACTATCTGGAGGAATCCTCCACCTTGTGTGACTGTGGAGCAGAACAACTCCACATATGTATGCTTGCCAACAATGTCCTGTCTCATTTACAGAGGAAGAGTTGTTTAAAGCTACAGACAATGCGGTTGCTGTTGCTTTTGGACTAAAACTATTTAGCGGCTTGTGATTCCTTTATTTTATCACTTTTAAACTTATTTATCATGCAATGCTTTTGACACGAAATAAGTAAGTTATAAGAACAAAAGGAGACCTGCTGACTCAGACCAAAAGTCTTTCTAACTGGGCCATACCTGTCATAAGATATACTGCTGGCATTATAAATTGGACACAGGCGGAACTGGACAATTTGGACAGAAAAACAAGAAAACTCATGACCATTCATCATTCACTGCACCCTCGCAGTGATGTTGACCGGCTATATCTGCCTAGAAGATGAGGGGGCTGAGGACTCCTACAAGTAAAACAAGCAGTCAAAGAAGAACAACATGCCCTGGCAGAATATGTAAAGCAAAGTGAAGAACCTGCTTTGATTGAAGTCAAAAATCAGAAACTCCCCAAAGTACAGCAGACAAAAAACCAGTACAAGAAAACTGAACTACAAACTGACAGCTGGCACAACAAAACATTGCATGGAAAGTTCCTTGCCCAGGGGGATGTCTGGATGTTTTTACCAACCTTGTGGGAGGCTTCTCTCATGTCCCCGCATGGAGCTGGAGCTGGAGCTGATAGGGGGCGCTTATCCACTCTCCCTGGGTTGGATTTGAATTAGCAACCTTCAGGTCAGCAACCCAACCTTTAAGTCAGCAGTCCTGCCTGCATAAGGGTTTAGCCCACTGCGCCATCAGGGGCTCCAATAATATTCGTGACCTATTTCCTTTGCCCAGAATACTGCATTAACATCAAAAACATGTAGCATTTAGCACAAATTTTGAGTTTTAAAGATCTTGATTGTTTCAAAAATACTAGTCTTTAAATTAAATCGTTTACCAATTGGCTACCTTCTACATTCACAGGAAGGAACCAGAATGAAGTTTGACCCTTAAACCTCATGGTTACTTCTGAAGAATTAATAACATAATAATTATGCTATCAAAATTTATATTATGCATTATCATTTCCTGTCAAACACTTTGTAAATTCAGTCTTGATACAATATTATCACCATTTGACATCGGCAACAAAATACTGTAGGAAGTGTGGGATTGATCATTTTAGAATTCCAGCTATTCACTCATGTCTTCTTCCACCTTTATGGCACTCCCTGGTTTTCTGTCTTCCCACTCTCCTCCACTAAATAGTGATTGGCAGTTCTCATCCAACAAGGAAGGTTGGTAAGGTTTTTGCCTAGAGACTATTTCATTATTTTAGCCTCCAAGCTGGTTGACTCTTAACTACAGGGTGAGGCATAAAGATTTCGCATATTTCAAGGAGATACTGTGTGGATTGCAGTGGGGATAGAGAGGTCTAATTCACTGGGTTAGGCTCTGCCATTTTCAGTACCCATCATGAGTCGGACTGGTGAACATCGGGGCTTTGTTGTTCAAGCATATTATGAAAACAACTATCTGTGATAATGACCCTGAGAGTAATGAAGAAATTCCGGAAACATCTTCAACAACATATTGCCAATGATAACCGCCAGTTGTCTGATATGAATTTTAAACCCATTAAAACAACACTGTTTTATGTACTTTTCAGAAATATATATAATTTATTTCTAGATAGTTTTGTTCATTTTCATAACCCTTAAACCCCACCCCGTATTTTAGCTTCCAAGATGGTTACCATATAACAGTGCATACCAGGATCCAACTTCCATATTCTATACCTAATTGTATTCTATTTATTTTTTACTACTCTAAGATGGGAGAATAAGATGCAATGAAGAAAACTACAATCCAATGCTAACTGGTTAGTATTTTGAAAGTTACCTTTCTGATATTGTTCATGTTGGTTCTTATTAAGTCCACTTCAACTTACAGCAGCTCTACAAACTAGAGGCTTTCAACCACAGTTTGTCATGCTTCACATAACATAACATGGAATTAAGTTCCACAGAACCAAACCATATTTAAAACAGGAGACCTCAATTACCCAATGGAGGTTCAAGACTAATAAAACTAAAGACTAGTAGTAAGTGTTCTAACTAAAATAATTTTAGGCAAGAAATTAAGATAAGAGTGTGATCAAATATATGGGTCTGATTCTGGGGCCGAAATGAAAATATTTCGTAGCTGGAAAGTACATCATCATTATAAAGTTTTGGCAGACAATGCTAAAGAAAAATGTTCTTTAGGTCTGTATATCACCCTTATATTTAGTAACAGCTGAAACAGCAAAAATTAATGCTTCATGGAATTAACTAGATTACTTTCTGTTTCAAGGTAAATTGGACTCTGCACTAAAAGGAAACACTATCATAAATGCCACCAATTTAATTTATTAATGTAATGAGATTTAAACGTTCCAAATGAGTGAGATGAAATGAATCCAAGAAAAGTATCTTCAAACATTACCATGAGTAGAAGCAACAATCTTTCTCAAAAACATTAAAACTTATAGCCGCCATGATAGCTCGATGGCAATTTCCACTGTTTTATTTTTATTATAAAAGATAAAATATACAATTTAAGAGTATTAGGAGAATGTAATCTGAATTGTGATTTTCCTGCATGGAAGGGGGTTGGACTAGGTGGCCCATGTGATTTCTTCCAACTCTATGATTCTATGAACATGAATCAGTGTGATGTGGCAGATGAAAGACTGTGATTCTGGCCAGCATCAATAGGAATGCCTAAAGATAAAAAAGCAATAATACTCTGAGATACTTTATTATGTACATACTGTACATGCAAACACAGAATATCCCAAAACACAAGGATGTGGTCCCAAGCATTTCTGATAAGGCATATTCAGCTTGTTCTACTCCTTTTTGCTTTTGTTAGACCTCATCTGGAATACTAAATCCAGTTCTCGGCAACCCAGTTCAAGCAGGATATCAGCAAGCTGGAACGTATCCAGAGGAAGACAAAAAAATGTTAAAAGTTCTGGAAGCCAAGCCCTATGAGGCATGCCTTATGGAGTTGGATATGTTTAGCCTTAAGAAGAGAAGGTTAAGAGGGGACACAGTGGACATGTTTAAATATTTGAAAGGATGCCATGTTGAAGATGGAGCCAGATTGTTTTCTACTGCTCCAAAGATTAAAACACAGAGCAACAGATAAAAATGACAAGAAAAGATATCTCACTTAAAGCAACAGAAATAATTTCTTGATGGTAAGAGCTGTTTAACAGTGGAACAGTGGAGGTTTGTAAACAGAGGGTGGATGGCAATCCGTTGGGGTGCTTTAATGACATATTCCTGTACGGCAAGGGGCTGAACTGGATGGCTCTTATGGTCTCTTCAAATCTTACATTTCTAGGATTCCATACTTCATGTGGGGTCTAACCAGAGTTCAGGAATATACAAACAGAACTTTCCCCTAGCCATCTAGTAAAGATCATTTCAGTCCTGAAATTCCAACTGCATATCTTCCAGTAGAGCATGGATTTTTGTGACGTATTTAGTGTGACTAAAGTGAACCAAGTTTCTTCCTCATAATTGAAATCTCTCTGGGTTGGTTTCACTGCCGCTTAATGTAAAATATTAAGCAAAAGAGTGAGATATTAGGGAAAGAGATGGTCAGAAATTGGTGATGAGAGGCAGCTGAGGAAGAAACTGGTAGAATCTAGTAAAAAGCAGAGGCTGAAACGAAGGGGAAGGCAGGGCAGACCACATGGCCAAGTATGGAAAGTGCCATGCATCTATTTATAATGCCAATCTCCAGTCCGATAAGGACCAAAAAAATTGAATTTATAACACTATTTTAGCACACTCCTAGTCTCACTGTCTATCTTATGTTAACTGAGCAGTATGATATTCCATCACATTCAAACATTGGGAACAGTAAGATAAAAGCAGTTTGTTCCTATGCAGCAAGCAAGTTGAACTTGTGACCCATCATACATCATTCAACTATCCTACAAGATTACAGATTGTCAGAGATGAAGGTGATTGCTTTCAGTCCATCGCATTGAGCCATTTTGTTGAAGCATCAGTTTAAGACACCTAACTAGAGACTATCCGCAACACAATATTTTGCTATGGCAAGATAGAATAAAACTGATTTTAATTGAAATGCAATATCCAATTAGAATATGATTTTGTATCCATTATGACATTTGAACTTCTCTGCCATCAATGAAAATATAATAGAGAAGTATTGGAGATAACAAAGGATTAAAAAGGTGGAATAAGGAAGAAGAAAAAGTAGGGGCATATCAGAAAGGAGCAGCTGAAATGAAAAGCAAGTGAGATAAATGGCTGAACAACCATCATAACAAGGAATTGAAAAAAGCACTGAGCTGGGTTTACTGGTTTGGGGAAAAGCTTTCTCAGGCTCAAACTCTCTATGAGACCATGCAGGCTAAAGGTTTTAAAAACAATTACCCAGAGTTGCTTTAAAAAATCAGATGATAAATGAAAACAAAAACAAGAGAACATGGGAATCACATACACACACCCCTGTGCTTCCCAAGAAGCTGTCTGATAAAAATGCCAAAAGGTTTCTACTGCCAAAAAAAAAATGAAAGGGAAAACAATTTAAATTCAGATAAGGAGAGCTCTTAGGAGGCAAGAAAGCCTTTCACTGACACTGCCATTCAGAAAGTTCCCTTAATTTAGACTCTGAGCTTACACAGAGGGAAAGCCTACTCACTGTTGATCAGTGCACAGGACTCCTCATTCCTGGGGATAACTTTCCCCAATGTCACAGTCAATCATTCACTAAATACTGTAGACTCTCGGTTAACCAAAACTCAAGCAACCAAAACAACTGTCAAAAATTATTTAAATAAATATTAAAATTGAATTAATTTCAATTTTACCCCAGACTCAGCACTTTTTGCACAAGCCCATGCCCATATATCTACAATTTTGATCTTGCCCACCTTATCCCTGGTTCTGGTTATTTGGTGTTGGTTTTGATTCATTTTAATGGTTGTTTTTATATTCTGTGGTTTTAAACTGTTGTATGTGTTTTATGTTTTAAATGTGGTTTTATTTTTTAAACTTTGTTGTACTGGGCTTGGTCCTACTTGTAAGTTGCCTCAAGTCCCTTCGGGGAGATGGTGGTGGGATAGAAAAATAAAGCTAATAATAATAATAATTTTTAGCAAAAACATTACATTAAGTTAAGTTTGTTTTTGTTTGTCTTTCTTTGCTTTTAATTACTGTATTTCCATATTTATATCAAGTCAATGCAGAGTTTATAGTATGGGATATAATATTTGTTAGGCCTATTTTTAATAGTAACATACAAGCAATCAGGAACTAAATTTATCTGGCATCTACTGATCCCTATGGGTGTTGGTTAACTGACAATCTACTGTACACAGTTAAATTATTCCTTTTAGGAAAGGAATGCCAAGGATTTCTTTCTCTATTCCTCTATGGCAATGGTTCTCAACATTTGGTCCTTTAGGTGTTTTGGACTTCAGCTCCCACAATTCCTAACAGCTAGTAGGCTGTTTCTGGGAGTTGGAAGTCCAAAACTCCTGGAGGACCAATGGTTGGGAACTACTTGCTTTATGCAAACATGCCTTTTGCTAGTGTTATTAGCCTTCCCATATGTATAGAAATCTTATTCCATGCAAATGCAGAATGAATAGATTCTCTACAACCAATAAAGTCTATCCTTCATTTCTCCTCAAATGTTGAACAAGTATGTAGCCAGCACCTACTGATGCCTTCATCCATGGGCATCTCCACTGTTCAGATTTCAATGAAACAATCATTTTCAGAGGAAGACTTTCCTAGCTCACCCAATCCTTGATTATTTTGCTATCCTTGGATCTGAGGCCCTCACCTCTGTGCTGTTTTCATCAAAACAAATGGTAAATCACAGTCCAGATATTCATGGTCCACACTCCCACTGTCATGCCCTCACAGAAGCCTCTGTTATTTTCCCTGAGTTGGGCTTCCCTTAGTTAGAGAGCTTAGTCTTTTTGTTGTACAGTTATTATGGGCGGGCTTCACAGTTGGCTCTTTCCCTTTAAGAACCTTCCCCCCCCCCCTCGCCCCCGCAAGGCAGAGCCTGGTGGTCAGTCTCAACTACTTCCATGAAGCCAGCCATTTGTACTGGAAGGTTGCAGGAGCAAGGAGGAAAAAACACTTCACAGTGTTTTAGTGCTATAATCTAGAAAGAGGTGAAAAGAAGACAAACTAAAACAGACACAGAATAAGACAAAAACAAACAGGAACCACTGTTAAGTCAAGCCTTCTACTCTTTTCTAAAGACTTTTAATTGTTAGCACCAGGAGGAGAAGAATTTGGAATTTTATTGCTCTATTAAATTCTTTGTTGATTATTCATCTGCATAATTCCAATCTGTTCCTGACAAAGTTAAGGCACCTTCCTGAAGATAGCTCGTTGGGGCACAACAGTGCGAAGTGTTGCCTCTACACTCCACCAGAGGAAACTGATGCCTTCAGGCTGCAGTCAACAGCAATAAAAAGTGGTTTAGGCAGCAGAAGCCTCCCAGTCCCATTTACCATGTTCCCTGGAAAATAAGAGCAAATTTATTTTGGCTCAAGAAGACACACTATGGCTTATTTTCAGGGGATGTCTAATTTTAATTAGTGATACAACAATCTACATTTATTCAAATACACTTCTTCTGGAACATCATCATAATTCTCCAAACCTGGAATTCCATCCTGAATTTCTTGCGACTCCATTTCCTTTAGAACCGTTAGTCCCAATCTTTCATGTTGAACAACAGAACTCTCATTAAATGAGCAGCTCTTATGCATGTAACCTGCTCAGAGTGCATTGGCAATTGTCAGTGATTTTATCCCATGTTGGGGCTGCCCGCACCTCTCCAGTCACCTCCGAGATAGCAGCTATCACGCCCCCTTGATGGATTGTCACCTTGACGTGGTGAGGGGGCTTGCGTGTTCCAAGGGCACAACCACGGGAGTCACACACTCCCAGGAGTGGCCACAGGGGAGGATCCAGATCAAGAACAATCCGAAAACCCAAAGACCTCAACGGCGGAGCAGGCAGAGGATAACATGGTACATGTTACAACAGCTGTGAAGGTGGAAGAAGGCTGCAACAGACTGAGAAGCCACTCTCGTGTTAACCACACCACTGCTGGGACCTCATTCTGTGAAGAATGTGTGTTGACCGGCCGTGCACCGACCTCCACATATTAAAAAAAATCACGCACAAGCATCTTCCAAGAAATGGAGGACCATCATCCTCGAACTACGAGGGATCGCCTAAGTAAGTAAGTAAACAGCTGTCATGATGGGGCAGATGAGAAGGACTGACCCACCTACCTTCATGTCCGCATTTCCCCCTATGAACCCGCACGGTCTCTTCGATCATCGGGGAAGGCCCTCCACTTGCTCCCACCACCCTCATAAGCACGGTTGGTGGGGATGAGGGAGAGGGCCTTCTCCATGGTGGCCCCCCCACTCTGAAACTCACTCCCTACTCTTCTAATTTTAGGAAGACCCTAAAAACTTGGCTTTTCCAACAGGCCTTTGGTGAATAATCCTCACCCTCTTATGACTTGTTCTGGTGAACAAAAATATATCTGTGGCACTTTATTCTATTCCTTCAGTTGAAATAGTTCAGAAATCCTGCTACGGTCTATTTTATGGGTATGCCTTATTTTCGGGGAAACAGGGTAATAAAGATTGCCAGCCAAACCCTCCAGCGGGGAAGAAGCAAGGTGGGGAATGGCTTATAGAATGCCAAAACTTGGTGTACTGGGTTAAACCAGAAATTAGGAAGCCATGTATGAAGAAAAGGGTTTCACTCAGCAGTAGCCATTTTGAGTCTGTGATATTCTTAAAATTACCAAAGGAAGCCATTTATGAGGAAAGGGCTTCACTAAAGCAGCAGTGGCCATTTTGAGTCAGATTTGTTAAGCACTTTGCATTGCTTAGTGCAGAGAGATATTTAATTTGTTAAGTTTTCTCAAAGTTTGTGGAAACTTTGCTCTTCAGAGTCAAAGAAGGATTATAATAGAAAAGCAGCAACAGGAGAATAAGGTTCTACTAACCTAAAGTAACAGGGACAGGAATGTTTAGTCCTTTCTGCTTAGAGTGATTCATCCCAGTATTGCAAAGCACACAGAATATAGCAGATTTAGAAATGACAACCTCTGCACAGAAGAGCACCAGCGGCACCAGACCTACTCCAAAGATGATAGCTTACCTGCAAAACCAATTAGATTTATTGACGCCCAAATACCCTCAAAATAAGGCAAGACCAAAAACCAAAAATCAAACAGGATACTACCTTTGAGAACGAGAAGAAATACTAAGATTGCCAGGATATACTGCAGCAGTAATAACTTGTATGGGAAACTCAGTTGGACTGTTTGAATTCACTATTGGAGCGTATGAGTATGCTAGAGGCCTTAAATGCCAAGGTAGAGAAGATGGAAGAAAGGAAAAGAAAAGAGGAATTTGATGACATCATGCGCAATTTATCCAACAAAATGTTAGAATGGCAAGTAGATCAGCAAACGGTACACCAATCCACACAGTAAGGCAGTGACGGACCCTGCACCCCTTCTAAGAAGGATAGGGAGAAGGCAATCACTTCATGTGTCAAAGAAGCTGTTGATGCCATGTCAAGAAAGTTGAGTTGTGCATCTATAGGCAGATCAAGATCATCAAGATCATCCTGCGCTTCCTACAGAACTGGATGCACAAGACCGAGTTAAAATTATTGAGCTTCCTCTTACCATTCCCAAATACTAGCTATGGAAATGAAGCTTCTGGAAGCCAAAGCAGAAGCAGCGGCTGCTGCAAAACAAATAGATTTCTTAAAGAAAAAACAAGAAATCATTGAAGAGCAAGCTGAAGCAGACGTAGCAGTGACTGCAAAACAAGCCAAAGTAGATGCAGCAAAACAGGCCCGTCAAGCCAAAATAGAAGCCGCCTTATCGACATTGGCACAGCAGCAAGGGTGTCTCTCTGGGTAGCTAAACCTGGCAATTCTAACTGGATGGCCCCCCCATGAGGGTCTTCCTCCAGGGGCAAACCAAGAATGGGCAACTTGGAAGTCCCTGAACAGACTGAGAAGCGGAGTGGGCAGATCAAAAGACAATCTGGCAAGATGGCACTACCTGGAGGAATCCTCCACCTTGTGTGACTGTGGAGCAGAGCAAACAACTCCGCATATGTATGCTTGCCCACAATGCCCTGCCTCATGTACGGAGGAGGAGTTGTTTAAAGCTACGGACAATGCGGTTGCTGTTGCCCGTTTTTGGTCCAAAACTATTTAGTTGCTTGTGATTTTCTCTTCTTTTTTTCCCCCCCATCATTTTGAAATGTATTTGTCGCGAAATGCTTTTGACACGAAATAAATAAATAAAACATTGGCACAAGAGGCAAAGGCAGAATTGTTGCTAAGAGCCCAGGTTTTAGAACAAGGCCTCAAAGGGAATTTATTCACCTTTGATGCCAAAGAAGAGGAAGAAAACCCCATAGCAAAGCTGACTTCCTATTTAAACACACAAACAACCAATGCCTCAGCCCTAGTTGTTGAAACAGAGGATGTTAAGACTGTAGAACAACTTCCAGTGGCAGAACTAGTAACATCAGGGGCTCCTGTGCTCAAAGGACAACAACCACAGCACATTGCAGTGGCATCAGAAGCGACAAACCAAGAAGCAGTCCCACTGTACAGTCTGCCACAACACAACATGAAACCATACTGGTCAGCAAACACACACAATATGGCACAATCAGCCTACACTACACAGGGGACAACTCCCAGACAGGAACCAGAGACTGTTCACACAGAAGCTATTCCTGCAATGTCATCAGCTACACACCATCCTTCAGCCCAATTTGATGTCCTGAATAACACCTTTTATAGAAATCCCAGAAGAGACTTAACTGACAGAGGAATACAGACATTTTCTGACGAATCAGAAGATTATTTGTTATGGTAAATCACATTTCAGAGAGCTCTCCAACAGTTAAGACTCTCTGTAGATGAAGAATTGACCTGTCTTACAGGTTTACACTGCCAATGCTGATAACACTAGTTATTATAGAAGCACTCTCCAAGGAAGGTCCAAACTTGTCTTCCTCTACCACTAGCAACTCTTCGTCATAACCTACAGAACTGCTAGCCTGTTGACTATCAGGAAAAGCACTGTTTTCCAATGCCATGGTTCTGAGCTTGGTCCTCTATCATTTCTAGGATGGACTTCTACAGCTTCAACATTATGTGTGCCTTTTCCAGATGTGTCTTTCTACTAGTTACTGAAAATGCCTACTTTCCTTGCTCCACCACAACATTAGCTAGTTCATTTACAGTTCTATTAAAAGAGGCAGGCATTGCAAAAGACAAACTCTATACTTGGAGCACCAACACTTCCTCCTTATGTCTGTTAGGATTGTTTAGTTTTAATTTTTGGTTAATTTCTATTTGGTTTTAAGTTTATAGTCATTTGTGTACTATTTTTTGTGATGTGTCATGTTTTGATGTAATTTGTTATTTGTCTATTAGTTGGCATTGAATGTTTGCTATATGTGTTGGAAACCGCCCTGAGTCTCTCCGCGGAGATAGGGCAGTCAATTAATAACAACAACAACAACTACTACTACTACTACTACTACTATTATTCCACAGTTCCCTCTCCACTTTAGTAAGCATTAGGACTATTCCCACTATCTTTCTCCACTCTAGTAGCAACATCCCACTCCAGTAATGATGCTCTCTATCAATAAACTTCCACCAAAGCTTCCTAGGGTTTACAACAAGACAACCTGCCTACCTGGAGGTGACTGTCTTTCATATTGCTCATGTGGTCTCCTTTGTTAGTAGGAATCCTGAGCTTTTTGCTGGCGCAAAGGTGACTGCATCTATGGGTTTCTTCTGGTCACTCTCTTTTTCAATCTTTCTTTTTATTGAATTATTGTTAGTTTGTGTACAGGTGATAATAGCACACAGGATGTTTACAGCATTTATGTACTTAACACAAGCAGTACAGCAAATAGGAAAGAAAAGGAACAAATATCAACAAAGAAAAGATTAACAGCAAATATTGGGCTAGGAGGGTGGATTTTTTCATGGCCAAAAAACCCTTATTTTGAATGAAGTCTGTGTTTTTTTTTATAGGCAACTTTTAGTGGTCAGCTGAAGAAACAGCACCATCCAGAATGCTTTCTGGCCAGTTCGAAGCTGATGTTGCTGTATGTGTCCATTGACATATTCAATAAAGAAAAAATAGTCCCCATAAAATGTGGTGTGCAGGTTTTGGTATTTATACGCATTCTGATCATTACTGGCCATTGCTAATTTAATATGTGGATAAAAACCTTATCATAAAGCTACAACAAAAAGCTCATGATCTGGTTCCTCCTCCACAGAAAGAGGAATCAGATCATGACTCCTAGCACTACTTTCCTTCACAAATGAAGAGACTCCATTTCACTCATAAAATGCACATTATACTATTGCATGGACTACCAAAAGTGAAAGAAGCTAACCAATCTTTCACGGAAGTATTGTGAACAGAGACACTCACAAATTCAATCTCCAGTGAAGGAGCTTCCATAGGACTGCCACATGCCCTAGTTAACTGAGTCAAATTTGCATCCACACCTTTGATGTCCATTCTATCACTGTTTTTCTTGTGCATTAAACGGAATTGTTTCTGTAACTGTTTGAGACTGATCTACCCCTTCCTTATTCAGACTCCTGATTTCCTTTACCTGAATGGTAATGACTTCACAGTTAATGGGATGCAAGATCTGTTGGGACTCCTTCTGGCATGTCTGAGGCACTTGGATTTTGCTGGCACCTGCATGCTTCTACTCAGTGTACTGGGGCCAAAAAAGCCTCTGCCATGGCAGGGATGACATTAGCAGCTCTCACAGCAACAACAACCCCTTTCCATGTCTCCAAACCTCTTTCCAAGTCTTTAATCTTAGCTCCACAGGCATCGTGATTTACATTCTGTGCCTGTTGATTAACCTGGGATGCCAGGAACACAGCAGCAGATGTCACCTCGTCCAGCTGCCTGTGAAGGGCAATCTTTTGGGATTCTGCACTCTTTCTCTTCTAAGACCTACAAGAGTTGTATCCTGACATTTCAAGCTAAATCCACAGACTGGACTTTCTCACTAGCTGCTGCAGTGGGGAAAAGCTGGAATTCTTCAGACATGGCTAATCTTTGCTGCCCCTCCCTACTGAGGTCATCGCTAAGGTTCTCTTGCAACTGCTCCTGTCCTGCTGACACTCCTGAAATCTCTTCTTACACTCATTCTCAAGGTGATCCATACTTTCATGATTCTCAAGCCTCAGGTGCTTGAGCTGAACCTGGAAGTCTGCAACAAAGGCTTCCTGCTTCTCTGAGTTCCTGTAAATCTCCCAGATGTTTCCATGTTTCCTAAGCTACAACTGCTGGTTTTGGCGGTCTGTAGAACTGGAAAACATGGAAATAGTCAGCATATCCTCAGCAAAACTCAGGACACTTACCCATATCCATAAACCACTGCCTAATCTTGTCTAGTGTTTATAGCTGCACAAAATACTGCCCTCTATCATTTTGGCAAAGGAAACTCACAAATTACTTTCATAAAAACCTCACTCAAGTGAGTACTTTTGATGTACTGTCTTCAGAACCTCTGAAGATGCCAGCCACAAATGCAGGCAAAATGTCAGGAACACGGCCCTACTGGAACACGGCCATACAGCCCAAAAAACTCACAGCAACCCGGAGTACTTTTGGTTGAATTGGCATCCAAAGAACATGTCAGAGGCCGGGCTGTGGCTCAGGCTGGTTAGCAGCCAGCTGCAACAAATCACTCTGACCAAGAGGTCATGAGTTCGAGGCCCACCCATGCCTGCGTCTGTGTCCTGTCTCTGTTCTATGTTATGGCATTGAATGTTTGCCTTATATGTGTGCAATGTGATCCGCCCTGAGTCCCCTTCGGGGTGAGAAGGGCGGAATATAAATACTGTAAATAAATAAATGAATAAATAAATAAATGTCTGCATTCAGAAATTATTTCCTGACATGGGTATACAAAACACGTATTGCCCACATGCATTCTCCCAAAAATAATAAGACCAGTGCTCTGGGTAAACCAGTTTGGGGATAAAGCCTTTCCAGACAATAACCCTTTGCTGGACTTTACAGGCTCAAGAATTTAGCTCAAAAAATCAGGTTGAGGATAAGCTAATTTCAAAACTATCAACTGATTGATTTAGAAGACATAAAAAGATAGGTGTAGAAATCCAACAGCACAGTCTGTGTTCAATACATGCTGTTTCTCAAAGAAAAGGTGGGGAAAGATGGAATGGGTGATAAAAGCCCTACTGCTGATGAATCTAAGGGCATTAGGGATTCAGCTAAGATTAAGGGACTATAGATACCACAAAGATCTTATCACCCCCTAATGCAAAGAGAAGTCCAGATAAACAGGACAACAGCACTATCAACTGAGAGGGCAAAGAAATGGATTCTAGATGATGGGGACCATGTAAGAAGATAGTCTGAACTGTATGTGTGTGTGTGTGTGTTGACTGTTTGTAGAATATATCTCTCTCCCCCTCTGTTCCTGTGAAAGCCAGTTAGAAATTCCCTTTCTCTGGAGGTTCCTCCTTGCTTTGCCTCTTTGCCTATGTTTAACCTCTTCCTAACTTGGGGGCTGTCACCTGGAGTGAAGGAGACATTTCTGGGGAATGCAAACATGACTTGACCTGAGTGTTAGTCCATGGATAGTTAAAAAAAAAAACCAGGCTTGTGTGATTAAAATGATCAGCTCAACATGAAGGCCTCATGTCAAAGGTTTTTTTGTCTGTGTTTTTTGGGCAGATGTGAATATGACATCTGCTTGATACCCTCTGAGCACTGGTAATGACTCTTCGATGATCTGGGGAGATGAAAAAAATAGGAGTTTGGGACAAAACCAATCAAGCACAGATTTTTGCTCTCTTTCAAATTTGGACAGGACTGCTCAAACTCTGGAAACAGCACAATAGGGGGAGGTCTATCATTCTAAGCCAGTCTGACAGGGTTTCATTCAGTAGAGGTATTGAAGACAGGTAAGCATTGATTATCAGTATAATAAGGGGGGAGATAGAAATAAACTGACATAACTGAAATAATCACATCCTAGTAATCTTTTGGCAGATCATGCAAAAACTTACCAAAAATTAGCCAACCACATGCTACATGGAAAGATGTAGATGGAAGACAAGTTAATCTTACTTAGAAATCTTAAGGAGAATTTCACTTGGATAACCTTGGCAATAGCTAAGAGCATACCACTAGGATTAAAAATGCCACCCATATCTACTTCTTTTCAATAAACTAAACACAGCAAAATCAATATCTGATCATACAAAAATATAATTATTTTCCCAGGACATACAATTCTGGAAATAAATTTGATGAATCTAATTTATATCCAGTACTAAAATATAATCAGTGATGTAAAGTATAATCAATAAGAAGAGATATGTAATAGTTGTTAGTGACAGATGAAATAAAATGTTTTCCAAAAGCAAGATTTAGGCAAAATTTTAAATAGTATTACCTACTTTATATTAATGAAGGGTCAGCATGAATAAACAAAGGAAGATGTTATAACTGGCTGAAAATGTAAAGTGTCATTATTATTATTATTATTGATGTTTACTAAGTTTATTTATAGCCCACTTTTTCTCTCCACAAAGGAGACTCATTATATCCTGGAATATTTTAGAATTTTATGTGTTCTTGATATTGTTATTGTTGTGCACCTGTAGGTCACTTCCAACCATTGGCAACCCTCAGGCAAAACTATCTCAGGGTTATCTTGGCATGATCTGTAAGATTTGTTCAGATGGGGGATGCCTTTATCTTCTTCTGAGTGTGAGAGATTGTGATTTGCCCAAGGACACCCAGTTGGTTTCCATGGCTGAGCAGGATCATAGCCCAAGGCTTAAACCTGTACTTTATTTATTTATTTATTTATTTATTTGCTTTCTTACTTCTGCAATAAATAAAGCATCTTTAAATACAATAAATGTTCTTTTCTTTAACATTTAAAACAACAAGCACATCAACACATCTTACATCTGAACATAGCCTTGAAAGGCTCATATTCTGCTGTGATAGCAATAAACACAGCTTGCTTTTTTTTAAGTGCCTGTATTTCAGAGCATTACTACCTACAAAAATACATGATGCCCATATGCAAAGTACTACAAATTCTGAAGCTACTAGTCCACATTGTTATATACACTCCGATTCTATAGATCTCCAAGTATGGCTAATTATCAATGTGATTTAGCCCATCATCTTACATGCTGTGTGGAGAGTTCTGCACATACTGCACCATCTTTCCAAAATAAGCAATATTAACAGAGAAACCAACCCTCAAATCAAAATAGGCACATTTAAAAAACATATTGCTAAAGTAATGAAGACACTGGATAACCTTAATGTGCACATTTTGCATGCCTTAAAAGAAATTCTCAGACCACAGATTTCAAATCAACATCTTCCCTTGCTTTATCACTAGCTAACGTAGTTTTAGACTACAGTAGTGCAATCTTGATGGGAAAATACCTTCTGCATGCCCATTTGTCAAGTAAAGCAAATTGAAAAGATTTTTGGGAGAAGGGGAGGAGGGTGCAAGATCATACCCTGTCTCCATGTAGGAAACCACATTTTGAACTTTGTGAGGTTTGGATCCTAACTGCCACACACTCAAGGAGCTTTGAATCTCTATTTCTTAGAGAGCAAAACACAACACAAAAGTTTGAAAGCTAAGTAGTATCAGAGTTGATTAGTGTATGGATACCAGTCTGCTAGGAAATGTGAAGTGCTTGAGGCTATATTCCAAAGGAAGGCCATGGCGAACCAACCTTGAATACTTCTTATCTAAGAAAATCCTATGAAATTTATAAGGTCACCATAAGTTGACAGGTAGCTTGAAGGCAAGCTCACACAGAAAATACAATAAGGCATCAACCATTAAAAGGAAAGCAGCAATGTGTTTCATTGAATTAACATTAAGTGTGATAAAGAAGCTTTTCAAATCTAAGACTTTACCCAAAAATGAAACAGAATTGGCTTGAGCTTCTGTTGCTTCTACAGAAGTTACTAAGACCCAAGGACAATATGCTCATCAGGCTTATTGTCCTCAAATCTACTGAATGTATGCACAGAAAGTTTAAAATAGAGAACTGAAAAAAGAACATCTACAAGGAGAACATATATCTTCTTATAAATAATATTGCTCAAATATACCTGACAACCATATGCTAACTTGAGTCACAAGAAGCTTAAAAAGGACAAACAATTAAGCCAAGCAATATTATGATCAATTACATTTAATCTAATCATAGAATTTATAGCCCAACTACAGCAAAGAATTCTATAATAAACTTTTTTCTATTGGGTCAAAAGTATTTAAAATTGTGCATATGAAAGACAGGTATATATTACTGAGAGGAAAGCACATTTAACTCCTTAAATCCTATAACCCATTTTCTGAAACTAGCAATACCTTATAAACTCCAATAAAAACATTATGGTGATAGTTTTATAAGTGTAGGACTACAGGAGATGGAAGAAGTTAAACACTGCTAATATAAATAAGTGACTACAATGCTGAACATAAAGCACTTTCAGAGCAACTCCAGACTGCAGTCACAAACATCCATTAAAGTGTTCCACAATTCAAAGCAAGCAAGTGGTTGTCAGTGCAGCCAGTAAATCACCTGATCCTATTACAAAATCAATTACTGCAGCACATTTCTATTGCAACACAACCTGATGATGGCAAAATGATATTGGATAGCTGCTGCAAGGTCAAGAAAACTAAACACACTTATTTTAGTGCCATAGCATTTATTTGAAAGAAAAATGTTTTAAATAAATCTGTATAATTACCTTCTTTGGCTGACTGGGACATTTGATGGATAGTCTCTGCAACTGGTCTGATGTATGGCTGCAAGATAGGAGATCGGAGCAGCAGGTCGAACGGCCCAGCCTCTTCATTAAAGAAGAAATAATGCTGCAGCCACAGCCACACATTGACTTGCTCATCAGTTGAGTTTAATCCTTAAGAAATCAGTAGTGGCAGTGACCCACAGGCAATCAAAACTGGCCGACAGGCTCATTCTGCAGCTCTCTGGCAAAAATCAACACTGATAAAAATAAAACATTGTTTCCCCAAAGCTGAAAGTAGTCACTCAAGAGCCACTTTTTACTTTCCTAAAGCAGATTATTTTGATTAACTCTCCAGTTTTCTGAGAGTTATCAACTTGAGATACAAGGGGTATACAATGACTACAAGCTTGCTCTTCTCTGGTACTTTAGGGCTCCTAGGATATCATCTATCCTACTGTTCCCGCTCTGGACGCACAATCTTCCAAAAGCCAACAAAAATAACCACACCCCCAGTGTTCCTAATGCACACTATTCAAAATAGACTCAATTTCTAATGCTGCTGCTAAATAGCCAAGAGTAACAACAGTTAACAGATTACTCACTAGAATCTGACTTGTAAGAGCTCTTCATCTTTTAAGACTGTAATGTACAAGGTAACTGCCAATCATTCACAGACTCGCATCTTCTTCTTACTGCTAAACTTTGCACTTTTGTGTGTTACGAATATAACCCCACTTCAATCTAGTATAAATAAAAGTGTGGATATTTCTAATGAACATACAGCTGTAAGAGATGGGTAACTGACAACAATCCAGCACATATCTACAAAAGACAGAGGAAATTTTCATCCAAAAAGATAAATAGCAATAGAAAATACAAAAATACAAGGTGCCTTTGTAAAAGAAACATCAAATTAACTCCAGTGGAACGTTAGTTTCAATATAAAAGTTTGAAAACTGTTTCATACAGGTGGGGGTTAAAGAAAGGAGAAGTAAACAAAAGAACCAAGCAATATTATCTTCTTCCTCTCTGTCTAGTAAGTGTTGTCTCCTTATATTAAAACAGAAATAGGTTTCCTCATCAACATAGTCATCTTCCTATTTTAATTTGTTTAACTGATTCTCAATGTAAAAAAACACAAACACAGAAGCTTGCAAATGTTTCCAAAGCAGCATTAAATGAAATGGCTATGTATAGCAGCATGCTGGCCTTTTGGCTATTAAAAGCAGTGCATTTATCTGTCTTTTTGCATCAAGCACTACAGCATTTGGGGAGAAAAAGAAAGAGTGTGTGTGCGCACATTAACACAGATGCTCAACCTGATTACAGGATAATCTGCCTTGAAATAATTGTCACTTATACAGATACAGAGCTATCAGCAGTTGTTTACAGAATCCCTCTTATCAGATAATTAGGGAAAAGCAAGTGACCAAGACAGCAGCTTAAGTGCACATATTTTAGCAAAACTTCTTGTTTTCACTCTGCATCAAACACTCTGTTTGCTCTATCTCCTCCCGTCTCCTCCAGCCCTGGCTTGCAGCTATATTGAGCCAGCAATGCCTTTCCCTTCAACCTTGCTCTACCCTTTTGATACTCACATTTCTCTCAAATCGTTTTCCAGTAATATCTAAATTCAAGCAAACCACAGCAAATTGAATAAAAAGGTTTTGGTAGAGAAAGACGCTGCATGCAAACAAGCAAATAATGCAGTAACCTTTTACTCGCCTGCTGGAGGTACTGTCTGCTGCATAGAATTTTAAATCCTCATCTGCAGATGCAATTGAGCTGGTATTGCCAAGGACTTTGCTCTTCCTGTGCTGATTCTACACAGCTATTCATCAAGGGGAAAAACATTGCAGGGAAAATGTAAAGTAATATCAGGTGGAATCACTCAGAGGGCCTGAAATAAGCCAACTTCTAAAAATCAACTGCCGTCTTGCCTAGTCACATTTGTGAGCTCATAAAGGAAGTGTTATTGCTGATGTAGGTTTGCCACCAGGATAGGAAAGCGCAGGAAGCTAACAAAAAAATTAATACACAGACTTTAAGTGCACTGATTATCACCACCCTAAGACAATGTCCTTCCTAGCAAAAAATGCCATTTTAAAATGGAACATCTAACCAAATGAAATGAGACTAAATATCCAATTCGTTTTATAACCCCTTCAGAGACTCAAAATGCAGATTTTCAATAAACACTACACCATCCCACTGCCAAGCAAAGGAAGAATCATCTTTTTCTCAGTGTGTTTATATCCTAGTTGGGGCAGAGAGAGATCACCATGATGACTCTCTTATGCCAAACGTGACTGATTTCTATGTTTTTATGCATTTGTACTGAAAAATACCTGAAGATATAAATGGATCAGATAAATGAAGGGTAAAAATACCATCTAGTATATGGCCAACGAAACTGGTGTTTTTTTGGGGGGATGGGCTATTCAAATGCTGCTATTGCTTTGTAGACTGATATTTCTTGAGAAGTGCTTGGAGATGTACCACACTGTATAAATAAGTAGTTTGATCCTACTTTAACTGTACAGCTCCATTCTAAAGAACCCTAGGATGTGCAATCAGGTGAGAGGTATTTATAGAGTTCTCTACTAAATAGCTGTAGACCATTACTCATAGTACCCTAATTTAATCCTCAATTATTGTCTTGGGAACTTGGGAACTATACTTTATGATGAGTAGATTCAAAACTATCTAGTAGAAAATTAAAAGTACTGCACTAGGTAAATATCAGAATCCTATGGGATAAGGCCATAGAATGATATTAAATGGCTGCAACAGTGAGGTGTGAGTGCTTGAATGATCTGCAAATACGTAATTTTCTTCCCAAGCAAAAGTGGCCTAGCATCTCCCACTTCTCAGAGAAATAAAGAGTATACAATAAATCTAATTGAATCATTCTGTGAGCAACAGGTCTAACTGAACCTTTATTTTACTTGACTATAAAAATTGCTTATTCAGTCTAATAAAGAAACTACTTTTAATTAGTGAAAGTACAATAATTTTGAACTAAACTTGAAACAAAATGCATAGATAATTCACAAAAATGTCTTGCCCTTAATAGAAATGAAACACTAGCACTAAAGGTTGTTATTCATTATTTATGTGCTTCCCCCTCACCTCATGTCAGTTTCCTTAATGTACTATTGATTCCAGAGATGCATACGGATGGAGCCAGTGACGGACCACATATAGTACAATCACCCAGTAAAGAAACAGCCTGACTACCCACCGAACAATTCCAATATGCAAAAACAAAAAAACAAAAAGAAAACCACACCCTACAATAGCACATATGCAGATTGATCCTATAATATATCAGTCTTTGAAGGAAGATGCTTATCTTGCATAGGAAGTAATTTAATTTTTCGAAAGGCTATTCAGAAATAGATGCATGCATATACAATTTAGTCAGTCAGAGTGGTGCAGTTGTTCGAGTGTTGGACTATGGCACCGGAGACCAGAGTCCAAATGCCCATGGAAACTCACAGGGTGATCTTGGACAGGCCATGTTCTCTCATCTCAGAGGAAGGCAAAAACCGCTCTGAACAAATCTTGCCAAAAAAAACTCTTATCTTAGGGTTGCCATAGGTCAAAAATAACTTGAATGCACACAACAACAGCAACAACATTTATGTATGCAATTGGTAAATTATTATTTAAATGAAAACATACCAATGTTATAATTATCTTAACATCCATTTATGCGCTAGTACTATTTGCATATAAGGTAAGAATTTGATGCTACAACTGTAAATGTAACTTATTGGTTGATATCACTCCAAACGAACTGAATGGGTATTCAATTTACTTTTGAATGGTGAAACAACACATTGGTCAATCTCACTGATTCAGTGAGTTTACTCTAATTACAACTATCAGTTGGATTTAGGCTATTTTCTCCTTAACCTACAATTCTTGAGGCACAACACTAGTCACTTGTGCCCAAGATGAAGATGATCAACCATTGGTGTACAATCTCTGGGTTCAGTCATTAAACCAATTACAAACACATCTAATAGCAGCACTGCCTAGTCCATCTTTCATCAGCCTGCCTGCAAGAATAGCAGAGGAGTTCCAGTCAAATTTTTCATTGAAGACAATACTACATTCAAAGCCCCCCCCCCCTTGCCTACCAAAGACTATAACTCAATCCAAGAAAAAAAGATGAAAATTGTTTGGCATGACTTAAGAAACCCATATTGGCATGCACCAAATGAATGCTTAATGATCAGTTTTAAAACCTTTTCCGGTATCAAGTTAAAGCTGACTAATCAGTAATTGTTTGGGTAACCTTTTTGCACTTTTTGAAGATGTTGATAGTATTTGCCCTCATCTAATCCACTGGGACTTCCATTCTCAAAGATTATTGACAGAGGCTCTCTAATTGCATCTGCAAGTGCCACTGATGATCTTAATCATTCAAGCCAGAATTTATTTTGAATAGGTACGTATTCCTCCACTACCTCTTTACCTATTATAGGATGTATCATTAGTTCCATGTTCAGTTGTTACAGCACTTTTTTTCCTTTTTGGGAGAAGGCTAATGTAGAGAAAGTATTGAACAGTTCAGCCTTCTCCTGATTCCATTAGCAGCCAACCACAGCCAGAGAATGCTGTGAGAGCAGCCAGTACAAGATATGTATGGGAAAGATGATTTGGGGGAAGGTGGGCTAGAAATGGGGAAAGATGACATAAAGATAGGGAAAAGCTGGAAGAGAGATACAGGACAGTCAGTTTGAGGGAAGAATTTAATAAGATTTTAGGGAGCTATAAGTGATTAAATAGCTCTGGGGAATGAGTGATATAAAAGTGTGTTAATAAACTTGTGCTTTTTTACAACTGTATCTGCTTATTTCTATTAGGTTTGATAGAAGGTTTGGTCATACTTACGATGGCAAACCCACAGAAAAGCACAGCCACTGGTGCATGTACTGGCACTATTGCTTCCATCCTCTTCCTCTTCATCTGAACATTGCCAAAAAGACCCTTTTTTTATATTTTTAATCTCTCAAGCAAGCCTGAGCTCATTCTATACTTCCACTTTTCTGATTTTCCTCCTATAACTGCTGGCTATTTATCTGCATTCTCTTTAGTGGTTTCCTCCTCCTTTCATTTTTATACATGTCTCTTTTAAATCTTGGCTCATCTGAAAGTTCTTTCTATATCTACTTGGGCTTCTTTAGACACATCCCATTTCTTTCCTCTGTGCCTCCAACATATCACCTTTAAGAAACAATTCTTTGATACATTCTTGACATTCGTGTATAATGCTACTTTTCCTCTTTAGTCTATTTCTTTGGAATAAGTTATATCCCTACATTATTTCACTTCAATGGGACAGATCCACCAGGTTACAGTGACTCCTATTAAATCATGTTCCTTTTTCTATGCTGAAATCTCCATTTTTCCCCATGTTTCCTGTATTAGCATAGAGATATCCAAAACTATGGGACAGATTTCTCTCCAGTGGATTCCTTGTTGCTTTTCTTATGTGCCCTGTGTTGGGCTCTTATAGTGTATGGGCTTAATTTTCCTATTAAACATGCCGCCATAGTTTTGGCAATGAATCAAATTCATTTCTCCTTCTATGCTATTAACTCCAATTAACTAAACATAGACAACACTTTTCCATCACAGGAGAAGAAAGGAGAGCAACTGCAAGGAGCTGGAAGCTTCCCTCAACTCATTTCCCCCCACCACCGCTGCAAATTGACTGTTGACAAAACTATAAACTGCTGGAAAGTTACTTGGGACTTAAGTAGGAAAAATATCATTGACCTAAAATACCATTTAGGGTCCAAACAAGGACTGAGGACAGCATTGCTCCCTTGAGGCTTCTGAAAGAATGATTCTCCGCTTTTATCTGGGACCACAGAGAAGGCCCCTAGTAAGTGAATGTAACCCACAGATTGCCCGATCCCTATTTGTGTCTTCTAGACACTCAAGCCTTATTTAATGAATTACTGATAAAATTAAGAATATGAGAAAAAGCCAGAGATACCTGGAGCAGATTTTGATATTTCCACTGGAAGAAAAGATAATAGGCAACTTCTTTGCCAATTCCCACTTTTTCTGCAGATCCCTGTGTTCTTTAAAATCTATTCTGAAGGGCTAAGAGAAAGTGCTATAGTTGGAAAGAAACTGGCAAAAATTAATAAGCAATCGTTTCCTCTATCAATAGTAAATTCTCTTTTAGTTGCAAAAGTTTATTTCTGGATTCAAACCACAATAACTGATCTAAACAGTTCTACGCATAACTGATCTGTCAGTATACAGGGGGCCGGGCTGTGGTGCAGCTGTTGAGCAGCTGCCTTAAATCACTCTGACCATGAGGTCATGAGTTCGAGGCCAGCCCGTGGCGGGGTGAGCACCCGTCAATTAAAAATAAAAAAATAGCCCCTGCTCGTTGCTGACCTAGCAACCCGAAAGATAGTTGCATCTATCAAGTAGGAGATAAGGTACCACTTATAAAGTGGGGAGGCAAGATTAACTCATTTATGACCTGGAATGAGGAAGTGCCGCCAGTGTGGATGATGAAGCAGCTGCTCCCCCCTGTGGCCAGAATCGAACATCCCCTCAGAAGAAGGTTAACTTCCCTCTGCGTGTGTCTCTCAGTCTCTGTTTGATGTGTTTATGGGCATTGAATGTTTGCCCTATGTGTGTTATAATGTGATCCGCCCTGAGTCCCCTTTGGGGTGAGAAGGGCGGAATATAAATACTGTAAATAAATATAAATACTGTAAATAAATATACACACATTCTCCATGTATTTTTTCATAAGCAGAATTAACTCATCTATTTGCGGTCATTGGTAATAATCAACATGGATTTATCAAAAACAAATTTAAATCTTATCAATAAAAATTTATTACAAAAAAAACCCCAACAAATCATGCCAGACTAATCTGATCTCTTTTTTCAATAGAATTACAAGTTGGGTAGATGAGGGGAATGCCGTGGATGTAGCCTATTTGAATTTCAGTAAGGCCTTCAACAAGGTCCCCCATGACCTTCTGGCAAACAAAGTAGTCAAATGTGGGCTAGGCAAAACTACGGTTAGGTGGATCTGTAATTGGTTAAGCAAACGAACCCAAAGGATGCTCACCAATGCGTCTTCTTCATCTTGGAAAGAAGTCACGGGTGGAGTGCCGCAAGGTTTCATCCTGGGCCCAGTTCTATTTTACATCTTTATAAATGACTTACATGAAGGGCTAGAAGGCATGATCATCAAGTGCAGATAACACCAAACTGGAAGGGAAAGCTAATACTCCAGAAGACGGGAGCAGAATTCAAAATGATCTTAACTGATTAGAGACATGGGCTGAAACTAACAAAATAAACTTCCAACAGGGACAAATGCAAGATACTCCACCTAGGCAGAAAAAATGTAATGCAAAGATGCAGTATGGGGGACGGCTGGCTTGACAGCAGTATGTGTGAAAAAGATCTTGGAGTCCTCGTAGACAACATGTTAAACATGAGCTTACAATGTGATGCGGCGCCGAAAAAAGCCAATAGAATTTTGGCCGGCATAAATAGGAGTATACTGTCTAGATCCAGGGAAATCATGCTACCTCTCTATTCTGCCTTGGTCAGACCACACCTGGAATATTGTGTCCTGGGCACCACAGTTGAAGGAAGATGTTGACAAGCTGGAAAGTGTGAGGAGCGGTTTAAAGAGCTGGGCATGTTTAGCCTGAAGAAGAGAAGGCCGAGAGGAGACATGACAGCCATGTATAAATATGTGAGGGGAAGTCATAGGAAGGAGGAAGCAAGCTTGTTTTCTGCTGCCCTAGAGACTAGGACATGAAACAATGGCTTCAAACTACATGAAAGGAGATTCTACCTGAACATTAGGAAGAACTTCCTCACTGTGAGAGCTGTTCGGCAGTGGAACTCTCTGCCCTGGAGTGTAGTGGAGGCTCCTTCTTTGGAGGCTTTTAAGCAGAGGCTGGATGGCCATCTGTCAGGGGTGCTTTGAATGTCATTTTCCTGCTTCTTGGCGGGGTTGGATTGGATGGCCCGTGAGGTCTCTTCCAACTCCTATGATTCTATTTTGTTAAAATTGAAGCTTAACACATGCACACTTAAACAAAAGAAGAGATCCTATTCTAAAGATCAGTCTCCACTTATGAAGGAATACTTCAAAGTAAGATAATGTAATACGGTAATTTAATAACAAAAGAAATCCAATTAATAAACTTTGCCATGACAGTTCAAACTGCTGAACAATAGATAAATACCTTATTTCCTCAAGTCTAATGCACCATTGAATGTAATGCACACCTCAATGTTCAAAACCAAAACCAAAAAAGGATTTGCTGTCAAATGCAATGCACAGCAGCAAAAAGTGTCCTCTTTGTCATTTGGCCATTACAGTTGCTGCCTGATTATTAGAATTCCTCCTTTAAAAACAAATGTGTTAGGACACCAAAGCTTTCATCGATATAAAGGAAAACCTTGGGGTGCAGCTATGCTGCAGAAGGAAGCCATTTTAACTGCCTTGGTTCAATGCGATAGTCTTAAGTGTTCTCTGCAAGGGAATGCAGATGCTTTACCAAACTACAAATCCTAGGATTGCATTGCATTGAGCATTGACCATTAAATTGGAGATAAGGTCCCTCAAAGAGGAGCTCCAGATGCAGGTCCTGAAGCAGCTTCCCCTTTTGCTTTGCCTCAGTGCTAAAATTATGCGTATCTAATGCACACCCTAAGTTTGGCCAGGTCATGTAGCCAGAAAAGGTGAGCATTAGATTTGAGTAAATAGGATAAATAAGATAGACATTCTGTAAATGAAATTCCTGCCTCTTCAGTTCACATCAGTATAAAACTAGAGTGCTCAGCTCTAAAAGAAGCAGAAGTTGGAGCTGGGCAGAGAAGGAACACAGCTGTGCTTTTTCTTTCTAACCCAGCAAACAGTATGGCTCACTGAAGAAGAGACGCTCAGCTAAGTGCTAAGCTGAAATCTGGCCCACATTCAATAAAAAGCACATGAAACAAAACAAGCCACTTTCTGCTCACCCTTTAATACTACTGTTGCTCTCTGGTAGTAATACTGACTGACAATCAGCAGATGGAGATGCATGCATTGGCACAGTCTGCTACAAAACAGGCTGTTTTTGGAGGGCTACCTAACTACAGCCTTATGTTTCATGAAAGAAGATTTCTCCAATATATATATTACCTGTCTTTCTGAAACTCATTTCCACCTTCTTCACATCAAGACAGATACAGCATATAGGTCCACTTTGCATTGAGCTCCCTTTCATACAAGAGTTTTCAGATTTAAATGTAATTGTAACATCTTGCTTTTAGTACTCCAGAAGTGTACAGTGTTCCCTCACTTATCGCTGGGGTTAGGTTCCAGGACCACCCACAATAAATGAAAATCCACAAAGTAGGGACACTATGTTTATTTTAATATTTATACATTATTTAATAGTTATACACTATTTTAAGTCTTTATCAATCATGTGTTGATAAATCGCCTCCTTCTCCTCCCATTACCACTTGGGCTCCTTTTCTCTCCTTTCAGCTTCTTCTTCCTCCCTTCCTTAGGCTGTAAATTGTAATTTTTTATGATTTATAATAGTCTTTTAGAGTTTATTGAAAAACCGCAAAACAGCAAATCTGTGAAAAATGAACCATGAAGTAGTGAGGGAACACTGCATTTTCTTAAACTGGAAATATATCTCTTTCACTCACACAAAGAGAAATACTGTATCATATGAGACTAAAAAATGATGAAAAAGCAAGCTCTTCCTAATCCTTATTTTTGGGGCACCTGGAGGTAGCAATGATATAGCTTTTATACATAATACCTAGAAAGTTTAAATGAACTTGTCATTTTAATTGCATACTATAATGGCAACTTGAACAATTTGCCCAGGACTACAAGATAATGGTTTAGTACAGCACTAGAGTAGTCCATATTCAATTTATTTTGTAAACTATAGTCAAGCAAAATATCTCTGTGGATGAAGTGAAGACTTCACCAAGTTTTTCAAATGTTAATATTGTTTTTAGATACTGATGCTTGACTGCTGGGAACCAAACATGAGCCTGTCTGAGAACAGGAGGTACGAAGACTTATTTTTAATTCATGGAGCGGGAGTCTAAGAATTGCACGGCAGCTTTCCTTATGCACTTTTCTTCTTCACAAAAAACTTTTTATTGTGCTTTAGTAGAAGGTCAATGGCTATCATTTCACTACTTGAGCACAATGGTGAATTGAAACAAGAACTCAAAGCTGTTTGGACCGACAAAGCTACCAGTATGTCTAAGCCAATAAAGCGATTTGTTCATTAAAGCTACTAATAAAGCAACCTTTTGTTAGTCTATGAAACATCAGAAGCCTCAGAGAATGCATCTAACTGCAATATTTCTGGCTTTCCCACAAACTCAAGAAACGTCTCTTAAAACAAGTTCAAGCTTTACTATCTGAATTTTTATATAGGGTGAATACACTATTCATACTTAATGATATGTTCCTGCTACAGAAAGTCAGATAATGCAGCTTTTTAAAAAACCTGTCAATAATCCACTACATGGTATCAACATCTCATCTTTTTAAACATTAAGCTATAATACATTTAAGATTGGCCTTTAAAAAGAAATTGACATTGAAAATAGAAGGTTTTAACAGCACCATAATGCTACTTGACCAAATTGTGGGTTCTTCCTAGGCAGGCAGCACAGTATACCTTATACAATTTTGTAGACTCTGCCATTCCTCTATTTCAGGGGTCCCCAAACTAAGGCCCAGGGACCAGATGCAGTCCATCGAAGCCATTTATCTGGCCCCCACGGCACAAGGGCAGAAAGGGGTTGGGCTAAATGACCCAAGGGGTCTCTTCTTCTCTTACAACCCTTATTACTATTATAATTATTATTAATTATTAACATTAAGGCTGGGTGGCCATCTGTCAGGGGTGCTTTGCTTGTGCTTTCGGTGCACAAAGGCAGAAGGGGATTGGACTCAATGGCCCAAAGGGTCTCTTCCAACCCTCTTTTTTATTTTTGTTGTTGTTGTTATTATTATTATTGCTCGGTGGCCAACTATAGTCCGGCCCTCCAATGGTCCAAAGATCGTGAACTGGCCCCCTGCTTAAAAAGTTTGGGGACCCCTGCTCTATTTGCTGATTCAGAGCACAAGCCAACAGAAGATACCACATTTAAATAATTTTCGACTTGCCCTAAACACCCATCCTGAATCTAATGTTTATTATTTTATTTATTTACTACATTTATACCCTGCTCTATCTCACCCTAAAGAGGACTCAGAGCGGCTTCCAAATTGGCAACAATTAAATGCAATGCAAATATATATACAAATGCAATAAACACATACATTAAAATCCCCCAAAAATTTAAATCCAACATCAATATATTAAAATTGAGTATTAAAATCACACAGATCCAAATCATACTCAAGGAGCCATTCGAGTCATGTTGTACTTATTTCATGTCCACCTATCTCCAAAGGCTTGGTCCCACAGTCGGGTTTTTAAATTTCTTTCTAAAGGTTAGGAGGGAGGGAGCTGATCTAATTTCACTGGGAAGACAGTTCCACAGCCAAGGGGCCACCACTGAGAAGGCACTGTCTCTCGTTTTCACCAACCGCACCTACGGAAGAGGTGGGACTGAGAGCAGGGCCCTAACGTACCTTTTTACTTTTTTTCCCCCTATTCCCACATCATGCTCAAGAATACCTTTAGTCAAGCAGTTCAACTTTGTGGATTTTTTAAAAAGCTCAGCAGAATGAATTTTGAGACTCCATGGTGTAAATGAGTATAACAGAGAACATGCTAAATGTTCTCTTTATATTAAGTTTAGACAATAGGCAATTTTAAGGCTCTAAAAACAAACAAAACATTGGCAATTGGATTGATAGATTTAAAAAGAAAATATGAACATTTTATGATTCAAAGTGCAGAAAAATGAAACCTTCATTGCTACAAATCTTTTGTTCTTGATGTAACACACCCATAGAATCAGCCCACAATAAGTTATAATCAAATATATTAATTAGCCTATCCTTCTAACGCGACAGTCAAATCCACACATACATCACAATGTCAACATTCAGAGCAGCAGTTCCCATTTTCTTGGGGAGGGGGGATCTATAGAAAAGGAAGCGGGAGAATTTTTACCTACTCATGCATGGAACCCTGAATCATTGGTCTGATTTTTAAACTAAGAAATGACTCATAGCTCAAAGTGTGAACTGTCAGATCTATAATATTTTATTCAACACTATGGTACAACATTATTCTTCTCATAAAACTGATTACATGCTATGGTAGAAATACAGAGCAGATATACACTGCAGAAGAATCTAGCATAACCAAAAAAAACTTCATTAAAAAAGAAAGCTGTTCTCAATGGGCATAGGCCAAACAAAATCAAATGTTTTGTAATTCCAGTCATTTAAATGAACATGTCAAGGATGAATTTAAATCTCTTTTATGGCAAGAAATGAAACTCACTAGTGCTAGATTATGTTGTTAGTGCTTTATATTGTTTGTCTAATGTAAGAAAGATTCACAATCATGCAGTTTGCAGAATCCTGGAACAACCTGGTCTTGCTAAGATCCTTTTTGGCTTTGCAAGAACTTATGTCAGGTGGGATATATATACATCTAGCCAGAATATGGCAAAAAAGGACGGTTACGTGCGCACATACACTGGCTGTTTGGGTCTGCAAAGCAGAGATATGGATTGGTATTGTCCAGTTGCTATCATGCAAGTAAAATATTGCACAAGCAGGCACAAAATACTTCCTTGTCCGCAAAAATAAAATTTAAACCTACATATCACCTGATTATGCAAGTGTAAGCCACCAAGAAAATGCCAGCAATATTATGGAAGCAGTGTTATTTTTGGAACCAGTACTCATTTTTTCAGATACATAAAGCAGTCACTTGTTAGCACAGTGGTTCTCAACCTGTGGTGTTTTGGCCTACAACTCCCAGAAATCCCAGCCAGTTTACCAGCTGTTAGGATTACTGTGAGTTGAAGGCCAAAACGTCTGTGGACCCACAGGTTGAGAACCACTTTTTGTTAGCAGAAAGAACGAGGTGCATTTTTACAAAATAATAATATATTGACAACAAATCAATTACTTACTTAGGCGATCACTCAGTTTGAGGATGATGGTCCTCCATTTCTGTTATCTTGGGGATGGATCTATAGATGGCTGAAGAGACCTATTCTTGATCTGCATGTTCTCCCACAGTGAGGACATCGGTTTCCAAGTGGAAGGCGGTCCCAGTCAGGGTTGGCTTGATGGGCCTTCCTCTTGGCACGTTTCTCCCTTAGGCCTTCCATTAGGGCCTCTTCGAACTCCACAGCACTGCTGGAGCACAGCTGACCTCCAATTAGAGCGTTCAAGGGCCAGGGCTTCCCAGTTCTCAGTGTCTATGCCACAGTTTTTAAGGTTGGCTTTAAGCCCATCTTTAAATCTCTTTTCCTGCCCACCAACATTACATTTCCCGTTCTTGAGTTTGGAGTAGAGTAGCTGCTTTGGGAGATGGTGATCGGGCATTCGGACAACGTGGCCAGTCCAGCGGAGTTGATGGCATAGGAGCATCGCGTCAATGCTGGTGGTCTTTGCTTCCTCAAGAGCACTGACATTTGTCCGCCTGTCTTCCCAAGAGATTTGCAGGATTTTTCTGAGGCAACGCTCCAGGAGTTGAGTGTGATGTCTATAGACTGTCCACATTTCGCAGGAGTAGAGCAGGGTTGGGAGGACAATGGCTTTATAAACAAGCACCTTGGTATCGCTATGGATATCCCGATCATCAAACACTCTCTGCTTCATACAGAAAAAAGCTGCACTCGCACAGCTCAGGCGGTGTTGTATTTCAGTGTCGATGCTGACTTTTGTGGAGAGGTGGCTACCAAGGTAGCGGAAATGGTCAAAGTTTTCTAATGTTACACCATTAAGCTGTATTCCTGGCATTGCAGAGGGATTAACTGGTGCCTGTTGGAAGAGCACTTTGGTTGCCTTGATGTTCAGTGAGAGGCCGAGCTTCTCGTATGCTTCTGCTTGTACATCTTCTTCTGAATGCACACAGACTACGTTGTCATCGGCATATTGGAGTTCTATAATAGATGTTGTGGTGACCTTGCTTTTGGCTTTCAGTCTACTGAGGTTAAATAGCTTACCATCTGCCCGATAGATGATTTCCACTCTGGTGGGAAGCTTCCCACCAACAAGGTGAAGTATCATAGTGATGAAGATGGAAAATAAGGTAGGGGCAATAACACATCTTTGCTTGACACCTGATTCCACCTTAAATAGGTCACTTTGGGAGCCGTTGCTGTCCAAGACTGTTGCCATCATGTCATCATGGAGGAGCTGCAGGATGTTCACAAATTTGTCAGGGCACCTGATTTTTTGGAGGATGGTCCAGAGAGTGCTCCGATTCACTATGTCGAATGCCTCTGCAAGGTCAATGAATGCTATGTACAGAGGTTGATTTTGTTCCCTGCATTTTTCTTGGAGCTGTCATGCAGTGAAGATCATGTCCACTGTTCTTCTGGAGGGGCAGAAGCTGTTCTGGGATTCTGGGAGGGTGTCTTCTGAGACAGGAAGAAGGCGGTTTGCAAGGATTCTTGCGAGGATTTTCCCAGCGGAGGTTAGAAGGGAGATACCACGATAGTTCCCGCAGTGTGTTCTGTCCCCTTTCTTGAAAAGGGTGATGATGGTGGCATCCTTGAAGTCAGCTGGGATTTTCTCGGTCATCCACACCTTTTCAATGAGCTGGTGGAGTTGTTGTATCCACTCAGGTCCACCCTCTTTGAAGATTTCAGCAGGAATCCCATCAGGTCCACTGGCTTTGTTGTTTTTTTGTTGGCTGATGGCATTGCTGACTTCTTCCAAACTAGGCAGTGCTGCAAGCTCATCCCTGGTTTGTTGTTGCGGGATTTCTGAGAGGGTCTCTTTGGCCACATTGGAGCTGCGATTCAGCAGGTTCTGGTAGTGCTCTTTCCAATGTAGTGCAATTGATGCTTTGTCCTTCAGAATTTTGGTTCCATCTGATGAGCGTAGAGGCTGTATGCCATGGTTTCTTGGTCCGTAGATGATCTTTGTGGCTTTGAAAAATCCCTGAGCATCATGGGTATCTGCTAAGTGTTGGATTTCTTCAGCCTTCTTTGTCCACCAGATGTTCTTGAGTTCTCTGGTCCTTCTTTGGACCTCAGCTTTTGCACTGGCATAGATCTTTTTCTTGGCAGCACAGTTGGTGTCTCTCTGCCATGTTTGGAAGGCTTTCCTTTTGTTATCAATTATAGACAACGAATAAACGCGTCACAATGTTGCACAATATATGAAATCATACAATATCAAATCAGATTAATGCATAACTCAAGACAAATCAGAGTAGAAGCATCATACATATTTGCGTACAGATTAATAATGACTGGGAAAATTAAATCAATGGAGTATATAGACATTTGAGCAGGAAAAGATATTTCAAGTAGTTAACTAGCCATATTCATAATATGACCAAAATAATTCAGTGTCAAAATTCACAGAGAATTTTGTACTTCTGATCTCATGTTGACATTTCACTTCAATGGCAACCTGGGTCTATTGCTGAATATCTTATCATACTACAATACTTCCATACCAGTTTTCTCAATATTAACAATATTGATGTCTCTTAGGTGTCCAAAATGAGACAATGGACATTTAGAAAGCCTAGCCTTTATTCTTTTATATAACAGGCCTAACTCAGATGCCTACTTCCAGGATGACATGTACAATACCAGACTATTAATGCATATATATGGCTTACACCAGGCATGGCCAAACTTTGGCCCTCTGGGCGTTTTGGACTTCAGCTCCCAGAAATCCCAAGCAGTTTAATGGATGTTAGGAACTGTAGCAGTTGAAGTCCAAAACACCTGGAGAAGCGAAGTTTGCTCATGCCTGGTTTCACTATCCATGTATGTGTGGGTTTTTAAGTATTTTGCTTCCCAAAAAGCAGAGAGGACAGCTGCTATATTAAGCTACTTAGCATTCATTCCCACTTTTACTGTAGTATATAACAGTTTTCTTCTCTACTCTGTGCAAGTATACATGTCATGATTGCCAGTTTAGATTTAGGAATTGAGTATGGGGCCTTTCCAGCAATTAGTGCAAGGTTCAACATGGCTATGTTGCAGCCGTAAAGAATGCATTTCTTCTCTTTGAACCCTGGGCATATATACCTAAAGACTAAAAGGATTGATTCAGGCGTCCAGCCAAGTTCATTCTAGCCCTAAAATGTTTAAGACACAATAATAAATGTATTCGTCTTTAAGATATCACAAGACTGTGTATACTGAACCTACTCGTATAGAATTTTTCACCACAGCCTGCTTGCCCATGAAAGTATATATAACTGCAAAACAACAAAATGTTTTGACAAAACATTTCAGAGATATGAGGCAAATAAACTATCTTATATAAATATTTGACCACTGGGAGCTTCTTGAAAGGAAGCAAGAATGCAAATTCAATGGTGTGTATCTATTTAAAATGTATAGTTTATTCTAGTACTGCTGGTTCCACTTCAGCTTTTGCCAATTTTCTATCTACTCTATTAATCTCCTACTGACTCCATTCAACTTTATCTAAAACTCCACCCTTAGTCTCCAAACCTACATTCTCCAACTTAGTTTCAGTATGAATGGTAATCATTTGAAGGCCTGCTTTTTATACCTTTGCGCCCTTTCATAGTCATTTTTTCCTTTTAGGCCTATCTCAACTCACTGTATATGCTGTTTTTGGCAAACGTCCAGCTTTTTTCTAAAAACAGCCTTGGCTGTTCTCTTCCCTCCAGCAAAGTGCTTGAACAGCTTTTGCTTTTTCTTTCTCTGGGAGGAGAGAAGGGTGGCCTATACATCCCATTTGGCTTGCCTCCCATAAAGACAAATTCTGAAAGTCGAATAAAAACTTAGGGTTGAGGAAAATTTAAAAAGCCTTAAGGAAAATAACATGGATAAAATATTTCTAAGTTATCTCTTAAACTGAGGATAGAGCAAAAGTGCTTCACATTGTGCTGTTATGCAAACAAAAGGGACCCATTAAGCCCATCACAAATGCACAAAAGGCAAAAGCTTTAAAAGGTAAATGAAGAAATCTATTCACACACATAGGAAATAGTGTTACAGCCTACAAATAGTAGGCTGTAAATGATAACTGAACTACCTTGCCTCCAGAAGTTTGATTGACCTACTGCCATTTATATTCCATTTGTACTCCATAAATGCTGGGTTTCAATATCCTAACAGTCACAGAATCCCAGAAGTAGTTGTTGAGCAGATCACTCCACAAAAAAATGTCAAAGTGTTCTGAAGCATAGTTGTTTAAGATTCTGAAAACAATTTACTACTTACTAAGCTAATATTGGAATAGTAACTGACAAGAAATACAGTCCAAAGAATCACATATAGGCAAGGCCTACTGATTTCAGTGTCTGTTCACAACAACAGGCTTAGATTACCAGTTTGTCTGCATTATTGATCTTTTCATTAAGCTATCTCCAAGGGACCCAAAGATTCCCTGAACAAAAACTAATTGATTTGGTTAATGTGAGCCATCACCTCAACCCTCCTACTCATCTCCTATTGACAGACATCAAAATGAAAAAGATTGTGTGGAACTTCAATGCAAATCACCTTTGAAAAATCAGAACAGTAAATAAAGAACAACACTCTGAAAATTACAGGAATTACAAACAAGAATAAATGAGGGGCAGCTAACACCTCCGAACAAAGGATTCCCCCAGGTAGGAATGAAGCTTGCAAAGCATTAATGCTAATCAAGGTGAGTAATTACAACATTCACACTGGCCTCCAACAGACAAGAGTTCATTCTCCCACTCTGGACCTCCCACAGATATATAAACCTCCCTTGCTTAGTTTTCCAATATACCTCACAACCTCTGAGGATGCCTGCCATAGATGTGGGTGAAACGTCAGGAGAGAATGCTTCTGAAACATGCCATGTAGCCCGGAAAATGAGCAACCCATCTTTGAGTGTGTGTTTTTCAAATGGTTTTCCATATTAAATAAAAATTACTGCTAAGTTTGAATAGTTCATTTAAAATCCAAGCAAATTTTATTATTTGCAGTGCTTGGGGTTGTTTTTTGTGGTGTGTTGCCTTACTGTTGACTATACCTAAAGGCACCAGATCAAATGACCTTGGAAGCAAAGCATGATCAGCCCTGATTAATACAGGTTGAACAACACTTATCCAAACTGATAAGGTTAGAAGTGTTGGATTACAATTTTAATACATACAGTAGAGTCTCACTTATCCAACATAAACGGGCCGGCAGAATGTTGGATAAGCAAATATGTTGGATAATAAGGAGAGATTAAAGAGAAGCCTATTAAACATCAAATTAGGTTATGATTTTACAAATTAAGCAACAAAACATCATGTTATACAACAAATTTGACAGAAAAAGTAGTTCAATACACAGTAATGCTATGTAGTAATTACTGTATTTACAAATTTAGCACCAAAATATCACAATGTATTGAAAACATTGACTACAAAAATGTGTTGGATAATCCAGAACGTTGGATAAGCGAATGTTGGATAAGCGGGACTCTACTGTATTTGCATTTAAGTACGTAATGAGATATTTTAGAGCCGGAGCCCCAGTCTAAACATGACACCATATGTACACTCCTTAAAGATCATTTAATAATCAATACTCGTAATACGATATTTTCTACGTAAACTTTTTCCTGTTGATGGTACTGAAATTAGTGTGTGTCTCACGACTGACTATGTCTTAGAATGGAAGAAATATAGTAATTTTGTGCATCAAATAAAAGTTTTTGTATACTGAATCATCTAAAAACAAAGGTATCACTATACAGGCAATCCCCAAGATACAAACATCCGACTTACAAACAACTCATAGTTAAAAACAGGAATGAGACAACAGGAAGTGAGAGAAATCTTCCTCAAGGAAGGGAAATTCACTTCTGAAAAAGTTATAATGGGAAAAGGTGTTTCCATTGAACCTTTATCACCAATCTTTGTTTCCACAACAAGTCAAATTTTTCAAAATCCAATTATCACAGGGACAGAAAATGAGGTGAAATCTTCTGAAACCACAAACCAAGATGAAAACAACCTCAATAGAAGTTGTGCATTTATCTGTAGGATAGCCCATCTACATGAACTGGATCACAAAGCTCAGCAACTATGTAAAAATGCAGGAATATTATACAGAAAAATTGTCCTGAAAAGGCTATCAATATGCATTGTGAAGCATGAGGACACAAGCACTTCATAAGGGGATATGACAGGGATTTGGAACCTGGTCAGGACTGAGGGCTAGATAGAAAAAAAACCAAATAGAGGGAAAATTCTAGAGGAAGCCTGTTCCAATCTGTAAGGGACTTGGGATGTGGCTGCACTTCATCTTCCAGTAGGACTGTGACTGAACAACTAGAAGCTGAGTGTCTCTGAATGGTTCAGTCAAAGGCTAGATCTCAATCCAATCCAATTGAGAATCTGTGGCAAGACTTGAAAATTAATTCTGTTTTACTATTTGTATATTGGGTATATTTTAAGTTGTATTGTAATGCTTTTAGTTGTGATCCACTTTGAGTTTCCGTATGGAGAAATAGCAGGATATAAATAAACATAATAAATACTAAAAATTTGTGTTCATCAACTATCCACATACAACCTAAGAGACCTAAAACAATTTTCCAAAGAAGAATGGACAAAAATAAAAGAGTTAATATGTGTGCAATGCTAACAGACTTATCCAAGACTCACAGCTGTAAATTGCTACCATAAGTGCTTGAACGAAGTATTGATTCAGAAATATGTTATAGTCATAGGCATGAGATAAGCTCATCTGCACAGCAGACTAGATGAAAAGACCACCCAGGCTTTTCTTGTGGGCAACTAGATGCCAAGTAGGATGTGAAGCTCAGTAGTTTCCTGTATCACGGTTTCCTTGTTACTGGTATTTTGAGTTTCTGATTGTAGAGTTATGGTCATTGGTAGCTTCTATATATTTTATAATCTCCTTTTCATAACCATCAGGATGTGCTCTATATACTAAGTTATATACAAGCTATTAATGAATCCTGTGTCACCAAATTTCATAGTTAATGTACTGTGAAGAAATACTTGTCTTCTATCTGGTGAAGAGCTGCTCTGCAGGAAATGCATGCCAGACAAAAGTTACTTGAAAGAACCTCTGAACGGTAGTCATAACATGCGGCTGTTCTCACATGGTAATATAACTAACTGTGGATGACTGTTTGAAACATGGCCATATGGAAGGCAGCTCCACATAGTAAGTAGTTTGAATGAGTGGATGGCTCACCATGTGATTCTGGCAGCTTTAAGCACTTAACCATAAACAGAAAAAAGTATTTGTTTTGTAAGATTAAAACTTTTAGGATCATTTCAGGAATCAGAAGCATAAACTGGGTTGTTGTATGTCTTTCGGGCTGTGTGGCCATGTTCCAGAAGCATTCTCTCCTGACGTTTCGCCCACATCTATGGCAGGCATCCTCAGAGGTTGTGAGGTATGGATAAACTAAGTCAGGAAAGGAAAGAATATATATCTGTGTAGAGTCCAAGGTGTGGCAAGAGTTCTTTGTCACTGGGAGCCAGCATTAATGTTTCAGTTAATCACCCTAATTGGCACTGGAAATGTTTTGTCCCTTGCCTGGGGGCATCCTTTGTTCAGTCAAGTCCTCATTGTGTTGGTTCCCATCTACTGTTTTGATTTTGGAGTTTTGTAATACTGGTAGCCAGATTTTGTTCATTTTCATGGTTTCTTCCTTTCTGTTGAAGTTGTCCACATGCTTGTGGATTTCAATGGCTTCTCTGTGTAGTCTGACATGATAGTTGTTAGAATGGTCCAGCATTTTTGTGTTCTCAAATAGTATTCTGTGTCCAGGCTGGTTCATCAAATGCTCTGCTATGGCTGATTTCTCTGGTTGAATTAGTCTGCAGTGCCTTTCATGTTCTTTGACTCTTGTTTGGGCGCTGCGTTTGGTGGTCCCTATGTAGACTTGTCCACAGCTGCATGGTATCCGGTAGACTCCTGCAGAAGAGAGAGGATCCCTCTTGTCCTTCGCTGACCGTAGCATTTGTTGGATTTTCTTCGTGGGTCTGTAGATAGTTTGTAGGTTGTGCTTCTTCATCAGCTTCCCTATGCGGTCAGTAGTTCCCTTGATGTATGGTAAGAACACCTTTCCTCTGGGTGGATCTTTGTCTTGACTCTCATGGCTTGTTCTTGGCCTTGCAGCTCTTCTGATGTCTGTGGTGGAGTATCCATTGGCCTGTAGAGCCCAGTTTAGGTGGTTGAGTTCACCTTGGAGGAGGTGAGGTTCGCAGATTCTTTGTGCACGGTCTGTCAGGGCTTTGATTGTGCTCCTTTTTTGACTTGGGTGATGGTTGGAGTTTTTATGAAGGTATCTATCTGTATGTGTAGGTTTTCTGTAAACTGTGTGGCCCAATTGTTGATTGGGTTTGCGGATGACCAGAACATCTAGAAATGGCAGTTTTCCTTCCTTTTCTTTTTCCATGGTGAATTGGATGTTTGGGTGGATGCTGTTAAGATGGTCCAGGAACTTGCTGAGTTCTTCCTCTCCATGGCTCCAGATTGTGAAGGTGTCATCTACGTATCTGAACCAAACAGTTGGCTTTTTTGGTGCTGTTTCTAGGGCCTGTTTTTCAAAGTATTCCATATAGAAATTTGCTACTACTGGGCTGAGAGGGCTCCCCATGGCCACTCCATCCTTCTGTTCATAGAATCCAGTGTCCCACTGAAAGTAGCTAGTGGTGAGGCAATGGTGAAACAGGGCTGTGATGTCTTCTGGGAAGTTTTGTTTGATTAGTGTGAGGGTGTCAGCTACTGGGACTTTGGTAAAAAGGGACACCACATCAAAGCTGATCAGGATGTCCTTGGTGCTTAGATTGAGGTTGCTGATCTTTTCTATAAAGTGTGTAGAGTCCTTGATATAATGTGCAGTGAGCCCAATGTGGGTTTGTAGCTGTGTAGCCAGAAATTTTGCCAGGTTGTAAGTCGGCGATCCAATGGCACTTACAATGGGTCTGAGTGGGATGGAGTCCTTGTGGATTTTGGGGAGTCCGTAAAGCCTGGGTGGGAGAGCTTCTGATTTGCACAGCTGTTGGCGTATGTCAAAGTTAATGGAGGAGTTCTTGATTAGAGTGTTCGTTTTTCTGGTGATTTTGTTAGTGGGGTCTTGTTTCAGTTTCTTGTAAATTGTGGGATCTAGAAGTTGTCTGATTTTTTCTTTGTATTGTTTTGTTTCCATGATTACTGTGGCATTCCCCTTGTCAGCTGGAAGAATGATGATTTCAGGATCTGAGTTGAGATCTTTGATGGCCTGTCTTTCTTTTCTCGTTATGTTGCTGGGGGGGAGTTTTGCATTTCTCAGGATCCTTGCTGTTTCCATTCTTACCTCCTCTGCTTCTTCCTCAGGGAGCTGGTAAATTGCTGATTCAACATTGGCAATGATGTTTTCTACTGGGATCCTGGTGGTGGTGACTGCAAAATTTCCTCCTTTTTCTAGAATGGATACTTGGTCTTCAGTGAGTTGTCTGTCTGTCAGGTTGATGATGGTCCGTGATTTATCCCACATTGGGCTCACTGCACATTATATCAAGGACTCTACACACTTTATAGAAAAGATCAGCAACCTCAATCTAAGCACCAAGGACATCCTGATCAGCTTTGATGTGGTGTCCCTTTTTACCAAAGTCCCAGTAGCTGACACCCTCACACTAATCAAACAAAACTTCCCAGAAGACATCACAGCCCTGTTTCACCATTGCCTCACCACTAGCTACTTTCAGTGGGACACTGGATTCTATGAACAGAAGGATGGAGTGGCCATGGGGAGCCCTCTCAGCCCAGTAGTAGCAAATTTCTATATGGAATACTTTGAAAAACAGGCCCTAGAAACAGCACCAAAAAAGCCAACTGTTTGGTTCAGATACGTAGATGACACCTTCACAATCTGGAGCCATGGAGAGGAAGAACTCAGCAAGTTCCTGGACCATCTTAACAGCATCCACCCAAACATCCAATTCACCATGGAAAAAGAAAAGGAAGGAAAACTGCCATTTCTAGATGTTCTGGTCATCCGCAAACCCAATCAACAATTGGGCCACACAGTTTACAGAAAACCTACACATACAGATAGATACCTTCATAAAAACTCCAACCATCACCCAAGTCAAAAAAGGAGCACAATCAAAGCCCTGACAGACCGTGCACAAAGAATCTGCGAACCTCACCTCCTCCAAGGTGAACTCAACCACCTAAACTGGGCTCTACAGGCCAATGGATACTCCACCACAGACATCAGAAGAGCTGCAAGGCCAAGAACAAGCCATGAGAGTCAAGACAAAGATCCACCCAGAGGAAAGGTGTTCTTACCATACATCAAGGGAACTACTGACCGCATAGGGAAGCTGATGAAGAAGCACAACCTACAAACTATCTACAGACCCACGAAGAAAATCCAACAAATGCTACGGTCAGCGAAGGACAAGAGGGATCCTCTCTCTTCTGCAGGAGTCTACCGGATACCATGCAGCTGTGGACAAGTCTACATAGGGACCACCAAACGCAGCGCCCAAACAAGAGTCAAAGAACATGAAAGGCACTGCAGACTAATTCAACCAGAGAAATCAGCCATAGCAGAGCATTTGATGAACCAGCCTGGACACAGAATACTATTTGAGAACACAAAAATGCTGGACCATTCTAACAACTATCATGTCAGACTACACAGAGAAGCCATTGAAATCCACAAGCATGTGGACAACTTCAACAGAAAGGAAGAAACCATGAAAATGAACAAAATCTGGCTACCAGTATTACAAAACTCCAAAATCAAAACAGTAGATGGGAACCAACACAATGAGGACTTGACTGAACAAAGGATGCCCCCAGGCAAGGGACAAAACATTTCCAGTGCCAATTAGGGTGATTAACTGAAACATTAATGCTGGCTCCCAGTGACAAAGAACTCTTGCCACACCTTGGACTCTACACAGATATATATTCTTTCCTTTCCTGACTTAGTTTATCCATACCTCACAACCTCTGAGGATGCCTGCCATAGATGTGGGCGAAACGTCAGGAGAGAATGCTTCTGGAACATGGCCACACAGCCCGAAAGACATACAACAACCCTGTGATTCTGGCCATGAAAGCCTTCAACAACACACAGAAGCATAAACTGCTTCCTGCACAACTCTGTAGACCACATACTTTGATTAAAATGTGAAGAAAGCAATGCTGAAGAAGGCCTCCTGCTTGACAGCTTGGAAAACTACTGTTGGGCAGAGAAGAAGATATATTAGATAGGAGTGGCCAATATGTGATCTTTAGGCTGTATGCAGGGTTGCAAGGCCATTTTTTTAGCAACTCTCTAACTGCTAATAAGAGAATGAATATTTTTCCTCCCAATTGGCCCATGGCACCTCCTAACACTGTAGTGCTATTACTGTCCATTTTGCCATGTTTTCAGGGTCCTGGGGGCTATCTCATTTTTGTGGATCTATATAGTTCCTTTTTTGGGAAGACGTACCTGTCACTATTGACCCCTTTTGGGAAACTAGGAAGTGTAGGGTATGTTGATAGTGGGAGAACATGAGCATTTAAATGCCTTGGAAGTTGCCACTCCTGACCTAGGATGCTGGTAGAAGGCAACTTTATATATTTTCAGCACAGGTCTAGATAAACCCTATCTAAAAGTACTGTAAATGTGTTTGTTGGTGAACTATGAGGAGACATACAACGTATTTCCCTATTTGACTCTTTAACGTTCTGTTGTATTATAGCCTGGAGTTAAAATGAATTTATGTGGCATTACTACCACCTCAAATAGATTAGATGTTCTGTTAAGGTGCAAAATATTTTTTCCAGCACAAAATTAAGAAAAGAAAACAAACTAATACTGGTTGGTTAAAGAAGTACAGTATTTATATTTCTTCTTCCTCACCACTACTATCATTTTCTTATACTATTATAAAAGTTGAATATTTAACAACGAACAGACCCAATCACTGAAGCCAGTGTACTCTACCATAAATAATATCTTTATATTGTGAACACTGGCATTTGGATAACAAATTATTAATTTACTTTGCATCACACATATCAGTTTAACTGCAAGATAATGCTGTAGAATAGTTTTCCCAACACTGTCCCATATCAAGAAAAATGTTAAGAGTGCTACTGATACCACCTTTCATAGCTGAACCTACTTCATCACATTTTTTTAACCAACAAAGGTCCATGCCACTCTAATTGAACTAGGTCTTCATGTCAGCAGATAAGCATTTGTTATTCCTACCACAGAAGACTACCACTGTTGTGTGAGTATGTGCCCTGAAGTCACCTGTTAACTTATGGTGACCTTGTGGTTTTCTTAGGCAAGAAATGCTCAGAAATTGTTCTGCCAGTTCCCTTCTCTGAAATACAACATCCTCTTCTTTAAAATGCTATTGAAACAATTCCAGACATAACTTGGTGGAAATTATTTGGTTGACAATACTCACTAGTTTGCCATTGTCCAAAATCAATTTTGTCACAGGAAAGGGCAAGGTGCAAGTTCATAGATAACTCCTGAGGAAATGGGAAAATCTAGAGAAAAGCGAAGCTCCACAAAGTAGAAAATAAGGATTGGAAAATAACTGGCAGGAAGCATCTGGAAAGAGGAGGATTTAAGGGACACTTTCAAACCTCTATGTACAGTAACATTCCCTGCTGGGAAGAATGGTCTTTTGAACCACAAATCAACACAAGGAGTTGGGATACATAGGCAAAACACAAGATATCAAATGAGCTTCTTGTGCATCATCTTCTTGTACAAGCATTAGAAATACAAATAATGGACGCATAAACTAGACTATGAAGAGCACTACAGAATCAAAGATATTCTTAAATTAAAAGGAGTATTATTACACATTAGGTGTTAAAACAAAATAGCCTAAGACTTCATGTCTAGATTCTATGAAAATTTATATAATAATAATTTCTTTACTGTCTATAGTTAAAAATTAAATAAACTTTTTCTGCAATAAATAAAGACTCTACTAAAAATTCTTGTATTAAGAGGTAGAAAGTACTTGGAGACTAGTTTCAAAAGCAAAGGTATAACTGATTCATCCACAAAAAATATAATCAATAAATGTACTCAGTAGTCTTGGAAATGTGACTTATGTCAACACAATTCACTTCCAGACATTTTTCTGGGAAAAAGTTCCTAGAATCCCAGCATATAAGAGTACTGCCAATCAGTCTCCAATCTACCTTTTCTATGCAAGATTTTTAAATGTGTACTCGTCTTTCAGCGACACGAGTTCCTGGATAAACTGGATTTCAATTTTGCTTTTAGGCCTCGATATGGGATGGAGACAGCTTTGGTCACCATGGTGTATTACTTGTGCCAGGAACTGGGCAAGGAAAACATGTCCCTCTTGATTCTTCTGGATCTCTGTGTAGCTTTTGCTAGCATTGTCCATGGTAACTTTCTAGGCCATGTCTTTGTGAAGAGACTTGGTGGGATGTTATTAGAAGATGTCAGTAGGGAATGACAGTTCAACAACCTGGTTCTTGGTTAGTAAGGTCCCTCACTGCTGAATTCTGTATCAGTGTTGTTCAACACAAACATGAAACAATTAGGTGAGGCACACATATAGTAAGACAGTAAAATGGGTTAGAAACCACAAATTTCATTATTAAAGATAATAGTTGCAACAGTATTAACGCCTCAAGAATGGTACTGTCTACTACATATTACCAGACAGTAGAAGGTCTTAAATACAACTCCTTTTTTTATACATCTGCTTTGCTCAATACAATTACACCAAAAGAAAATGTGTAAAACGTTTGCATTACCATATATATTTAACTCAAAGCAGCAGAATCTTTAAACATTTACATGGTTTCCTCATGTTAAATGAATTAGAAAAGTGCAAGTTAGCCAAAAGAGCACAGCACACAAACTGAGAGAAAATGAACCATTGCTGGTCAAAATCACAATAATGTTGTCTTGGGACAACGCACTAGCAGGCATGGGCAAACTTCAATCCCTTCAGGTGTTTTGGACTCCCAGATGTCTCAGCCAGTTTACCATCTGTTAGGAATTGTAGGAGTTGAAGCCCAAAACAACTGGAGGTCTTTTGCCCATGCCTGCACTAAAGTATGTGCAGATGAAATGTCAGACATTGAGATAAAAAAGAAAAATAATGGAACCTGCAAATAATTGAGAACCAATGCATGAAACAAATTTGCTGGAATTAAAGCACATGTGGGCAAAGAGCAGATCTAGATCTACTGGTACCGTATATCTTTGGAAGATTTTAAATAGAAGCAAGGAATTATAATACTTCAACAACATTGCCTACAACCGCAGATGACAATGTTCAAATGAAGGAAGTCTGTGAAATTTAGGAATAGTTTTGCAGAAACTTGATTCCATTTCATTCTCATGCTGACAACATAGAATTTAGGCTATAAACTCCTAAATTCTAAGCAGGTCTTCGTGCTAAATTTCTATAGTAGTATAGCAATGCCTGAAATCTAGACCCCCACATTTTAAGGTATATGATTGTAATGCAAATCACCACAATGAAAACAAGAAAGGTTATCTCAGAAGCTATACACAAACTCTCATACTATGGAATCCTTACTTCAGTTTCATATTGGTCTGCATCCAAGATACTGTAGTTGGAGTCTGCCAAGTTTAAACTAACCAGATTCAGAAATCAGTAGCATTAAGGTTTCTCACAAATTAAATGCACATTGGTGTATTGTCTTGATTTTAAAACTAAATACAACCAACACTGCTGATTTTAATTAGACTTTCTTGGAGTGCTTAGGCCTCAAGAGCAAAGCTAGGAATCATACAGCCTTCCCTGTGCCAATCTGCTAAATACAATATGACCCCCAGATCTGTGGGACCAGTAACTGTAATTTAACTTACCCATGTCCAAAACAATACATTTTCTCTAGAAATTTTCTAAGTCCTCCACCAGAAGTTGACAAGAAAGTCATGCTGGAAGACCTAGAAATGCAAGATAAAAGTTCTCGCTAGGAATGTTCTGGGTGCCCCAGCCATAATTCTATTATTCTTCTACTGAAAGTTGTTCATTTCAACAGTAAGTCCAAGGATATATTCCTTGCAAATATGTGGGCTGTACTGTACAAGTTAGTTCCTAACCTAATAATAAAATACTGTTTTAATACAACATGCATTAAAATTGTGATGTCCTGGCTTTGTCCTAGTCCAGAATCTAAAGTAGCTCACAACTAATCAGTCTTGGTCTTGACAGCTCCCAAACAACAGTCTGAAAGAGAAGTGGCCCATTTTGCACCATAACTCTGGAAAAGAGTTATGAAATCTTCCTGATACGAGCTCTTCAAAGCAATAACCTTAATGCAAGAAGTAGTTCCACAAGAATAGGATCCTATAGGACAATGATCTTTTTGTGAATTTCACTGAAAATTAAGTGCTTTCTCCAAATTCATCAAATAAAAGCTATGGATAGTCAAAATTCAAAAACACTGGTCAACCCATCAAAACTAGACATAACTAGAGAACTAAAGTTTATGCACATTTGTTAATGCACACAGAAGTTCATTCAAGCCTCTCATCTATATATATAAAAGAGTGATGGCATCACGGCAATTCACAAAACAACAAAAGTACAGGCCCCCCAACCTCAAAATTTGACAACACAACCCATCATCCACGCCTCAAGGTTGATACAACAAAAAGAAAAGAAAAATAAAGTCCTAATTAGAGGGAGAGCAATAATTTTTTTTATCCAATTGCTGCCAGTTTAGAGGGCTAATCTCTGCCCACTTGGTTGCCTAGCAACCAAGGGACAGCCAGGTTTCAGTTAGGGGACAGGCAGATTTAGGCCTCACTTAGACTTCTTCCACAGATTATCTAATTTGCACTGGATTATATGGCAGTGTAGACTCAAGGCCCTTCCACACAGCTATATAACCCATTTATAATATTATATTATCTGCTTTGCACTGGATTATCTTGACTCCACACTGCCATATAATCCACTTCAGTGTGCATTTTATACAGCTGTGAAGAAGGAGCCTCATATAATCCAGTTCTGAGCAGATAATATAAGATTAGAAATATACAGTAGAGTCTCACTTATCCAACGTAAACAGGCTGGCAGGATAAGTGAATATGTTGGATAATAAGAAGGGATTCAGGAAAAGCCAATTAAACATCAAATTAGGTAATCGTTATACAAATGAAGCACCAAAACATCATATTATACAACAAATTTGACAGAAAAAGTAGTTCCATGCGCAGTAATACTATGTAGTATTTACAGTAGAGTCTCACTTATCCAACACTCGCTTATCCAACGTTCTGGATTATCCAACGCATTTTTGTAGTCAATGTTTTCAATATATCGTGATATTTTGGTGCTAAATTCATAAATACAATAATTACTATATAGCATTACTGTGTACTGAACTACTTTTTCTGACAAATTTGTTGTCTAACATGATGTTTTGGTGCTTAATTTGTAAAATCATAACTTAATTTGATGTTTAATAGGGTTATCCTTAATTCCTCATTATCCAACATATTCACTTATCCAACGTTCTGCCGGCCCGTTTATGTTGGATAAGTGAGACTCTACTGTACTGTATTTACAAATTTACCACTAAAATATCACAATGAATTTAAAACACTGACTACAAAAACATTGATTATGAAAAGGCAGACTGCGTTGGATAATCCAGAACATTGTATAAGTGAATGTTGGATAAGTGAGATTCTTCTTTAATATGAAATAATTACTGGGATAGAATAATGCAGAACAATATAATCTCTAAAACCAGGACAGTAAATAAACAGGGGAATTCCACACAGGAAACAATCAGGGCCAGCTAACACCTCCCAACAAAGTATTCCCATCATCAAAGTCTGGCAAATCCTGTTTTCTCGGGGCCACAGACAGTAGAAGCACATAAAATATCGCAAACAACACCACTTTGAAAACAAGGGAATTCCAGACAGGAAACAATCAGGGCCAGCTAACACCTCCCAACAAAAAATTCACTCAGGGAGGAAACAGCCAGGCTTTAAAGCTGCAAGGCCATTACATCCTAATCATTTTTCCTAATTGCAGCATTCATACTTGCCTCCAACAAACAAAAAAAAACCAATCAGAAATATTGTATATTTACAACCTTTAGGAAATAATATCCCCTGATGGCGCAGCGTGTTAAAGCGCTGAGCTGCTGAACTTCTGGACCGAAAGGCCACAGGTTTGAATTGGGGGAGCGGAGAGAGCCCCCACTGTTAGCCCCAGCTTCTGCCAACCCAGAAGTTCAAAAACATGTAAATGTGAGTGCATCAATAGGTACTGCTCCGGTGGGAAGGTAACGCCGCTCCATGCAGTCATCCCACATGACCTTGGAGGAGTCTACAGACAACGCCGGCTCTTGGGCTTAGAAATGGAGATGAGCACCAACCTCCAGAGTAAGACATGACTGGACTTAACGTCAGGGGAAAACCTTGACCCTTTACCTTAACTACCACCAATACTTTATTTCCCATACCACCATTCTTCGCCACAGCAACGCGTGGCCGGGCACAGCTAGTTTAATATAAAAACTATGCTCTGTAGAATGCCTATAAAGAGGAGGTGGCCTTTCAACTATTTGGATGCAGGGTAACTGATTAAATTCTTTCATGATTTGGTCCATCTAAACTGTGGATGTTTGGGGCCTAGTTAAAATCAATGCTACAAGCCTTTCCTTTAAATATAAAAAGTATGCTCTGTAGAATTCCTAAAAAGTTGGTAGCCTTCTCAAGCATTGGGATGCAAGTGTGACTGAATAAGTTCTATCCCAGTCAGGTCCAGCTAAACTGTGAGTGTTTAGTGCCTAGTTATATGAAGACAAATCAATGTTCACATAGCACAGGCTCTCAAGAATCTAAACTACTTTCTGTTACTAAGAAAAGGAAAAAGGAGGGGGGGGAGAAAGAGACAGATTCTGGTAACAAATACTATGTCCGAGCTCATTTGATTGGCTCTCTCGACCAGTTCTCTTCTCATTAAGCTAGCCAACAAAGCCATTTAAAGTCCTCTCAAGACACACCAATGGTTTCCGCCTGACCCCGAAGAAACAAGGGAAGGGAGGGGAAAGAGATTTCCCGGCTGAAAGGGAGGTCACTTAGTGCAGCAGACCGTGCAGAGAACCCTGCAACGTGAGGCGCATATGAAACAAGAGTCAGAGGCCCCCATCTACACTGACCATTTAATGCAGTCCGAAGTTAGCTTCCAACTGCAAGGGCCGGGAAAGAAACTTCCATGAAAGCACATGAAAGAAAACCCTTCATGAGGTTGGTGGAATCACTATCCAAGCCCCAAACTGGTTCCAGGATTTCCTATGGAATAATCTACACAGCTAAACAACTTTAAATGGTCAGTGTAAATGGGGCCTTTTAGTCTGTTTTGGATGAAGGTTTTAGAAAAATGTATGCGTCCCATATCAAAGATATGAAAAGTGCTGAATAAATTAAAGTCCAAACAAATACACTAAGAGTCCTTGCAGAGTGCTCCTCTTATTCAGAACTTTACCTGCATGATTCTTCACACAAGAGGTCAGAGAAAACATCCATTTAATTTTAGGACACGAATTTAAGTGAATAGGATGGAAGCTGAAACTGTAAAGACCTGGAGAACTTCCAGTCTTCCGACTGAAGTGCTAAAAGTTGTTATTTAACAGGGCAGCCCCCTTCCTCTCCCTGCTCCAAAAAAGAGGAGGAGGAAAAGAAGAAGAAAATGAAGAGAGAAGAGGAAAAAGGAGATGAAGAGAAAAAAGAAGAAAAAGAGAAAAAAGAGGAGAAAGTATGGGGGTTTAATCTATTGAATGTTTTAATTGTGTTTTTGTTAGATGCTAATTACATTTGATGTGGGGTTTTTATCATTTCTATTACATGTGATTATGCTTATGATGGTGCTGTTTATTTTTATTGTATGTTATGTGTTTGCTTTTTATATGTTGTTTGCCGCTTTTGACTCCCAATCTAGGAGAAAAGCAGGAAATAAATAAATAAATAAATAATAGAGAAGAGAAGAAAAAGAACATGGATGAGGAGAAAGAAGAGGAGAAGGAAGAGAAAAAAGGAGGAAAAGCAAATGAAGGGGGAGGTAGAGTTAGAGGAGATGAAAGAAGAGAAGAATGAGGAGGAAAAGGAGAAGGAAGAGAAAACAGAGGAGAAAGAAAAGAAGGAAAAGAAAAAAGAGAAAGCAAATGAAAGAGGTAGAGGAAGTGGAGGAGGAAGAGAAGAAAATGGGGAAGAGGAAGAGAAGAAATTGGAGGAGGAGGATGAAGAGGAAAAAAGAGGAGGAAGAAAATGAAGGAGAGGAGGCAGCGGAAGCAGAGAAGAAAGAGAAAAAGGACGATGAGAAGGATGAAGATAGGGGTAGAGGAAGAGAAAGGGAAGAAAGAAGGGGGAGAGGATGAGAAGATTAGGAAGCAGAGGAGGAAGAGGAGAAAGGAGAGAAGAAACAGAAAAGACGAGGAGGAAGAAAATGACGAGAGGGAGGTAAAGGAAGAGAAGAAAGAGAAAAAGGACGAGGAGAAAGAAGAAGAGAAGGAAGAGAAAAAAGTCGAGAAAGAGAAGGAAGAGAAAAAAAGGTGAGGAGGAAGAAAACGAAGGGGAGGAGGTAAAAGGAAGAAAAGAAAGATGAGAGGAGGAGGAGGAGGCGAGTGTCCACCCCACGTGCACCTCCTGGAAGGCCAAAAACAGCGACCAGAAACACACCCCTTCCCTTCCGCATCCCTTTCTCAGAATTACTCACTTCGGGAGCGCGAGCAGCAGCAGCTGGACCGGAGAGGCCCGGCGGTCTTTCCTGCTGGGAGAGTAGAGGGCCGAGAGGGAGCTTCTTCGGGCCCAGTCCTGGGGGGACCCGGCGGCTTTGAGGCGCCCGGGAGGGGTCCCTGGGAGGCCCTCTTCCGTTCCCACGCCGCCTGGGCCGCCCGCCTCCGCCCTCGCCCCCGAGGGGCGGCGAGAGGGTCGGGCCGCGGCCCCCGCCCGGCTCTGGCTCTCATAAACCTTCTCCTTGGGCGCTGCTAGGGCCCCAGCCAGGCGGAGGCAGCGCGGAAGCGGAGCCCGGCGGCGGCTAGGCTCAGCGGCGCTCCCGCCCGGCTCCCAGGCATGAGGGTGACTGGGTCTCGGCCGAAGAGAGGCGGGAAGGAAGAAGGAAGGGAAGCCGCTCGCTTTCTGTCCCTCGCGCACCACAGAGACACACACAAGCAGCGAGCGCTCTGAGGGAGGGGAAAGAGAAGGCACGGCGCGGGGAAATGACGCCAGCCGTAACCTGGCAACCGCAGCCCTCTCCACCCGCCTCCTGTTTCCGTCGCCAGGCGGTGACGTTGAGGGTTTGCGACGCCCAGGAGCGTCTCTATGTAATATATGCAGAAAATGAAAACTCCGGCGTGTGAAGCCATTGGAAGAGACAAACGTGGCGAGCCAATCCCGTCGCAACGATGTGCGCAGGCGCAGTCGGGGGATTTGGACATGGGGGAGATTAACCTCTTCCGCGCCTGCGCATTCCCCTGGATAGGACAACGCGGTTCAGTCGAGTCTAGTGATTCCCAGGCTAGTCCTCCAGGTCTGTGGACTTCAGTTCCCAGAAGCCTCAGCTGCCTTGGTCAATGATCAGGGATTCTGGGGGCTGAAGTTCAAAATACCTGGAAAGCTAGAGTTTAGGAAACACACTGTCCTAGGGGTTTGTTTTATTTTTTAATTCGACCAGGCAATTTAGAAGTTCATGTGATATGACTGAAGGGAACAGCTTGAGAAAAGAGCATTATTAGAGAGCTTGGGAAGTTAGTTTTAAGAACTAATATCCCTCACTGAGCAGTGGTGGGACAGTGGCTGTATCTACACTGTAGCATTGTTGTCAATGGTGACCCCCCCCCCCAAATAAAATCAGGAAACTTATAGTTTTAACAGAATTAATGCGGTTTGAGACCTTTTTTGTTTGCATAGGTCAATGCTGTTAGCCCCAGCTTCTGCCAACCTAGCAGTTCGAAAACATGATAATGTGAGTAGATCAATAAGTACCACTCTGGCAGGAAGATAATGCTCCATGCAGTCATGCCAGCCACATGACCTTAGAGGAGTCTATGGATAACGCTGGCTCTTCGACTTAGAAATGGAGATGAGCACCAACCCCCAGAGTCGGACACAACTGGACTTAATGTCAGGGGAAAATGTTTACCTTTAACTAGGTCAATTCTATAAGATCATGGGAGCTGTAGTTTTCAAAGTTATTTGTGCCCTTCTGCCAACAACTGCTGGTACCTCACTGAACTACAAATCCAAGGATTCCACAACATTGAGTAATTTATTTATTTATTTACAGTATTTCTGTTGTAGATAGCTACCTTCTCAAGCCTCCTCTATTTGATGTTTGTCTGTTTATAATGTGTCAGTTTATTTCCTGAAGTGTATGTCTTTGGTTTGCAGTTTTCTTAGCTCTATGTCAGTAATTTCCAACCTTTTTTTGACCAGGATCCACCTGACTACTTTGACCAACAACCACTTTGACCAGGGACCACTCTCCAACATTAGTACCAAAAGGGTTATGAATCAGTTTTTGGCAACTTTAGATTTGTTTTGGTTACTTGGGGTGCTGATTCAGAAAACTGCATTGGACAACATCAGCTCTAGTTTCTGATACAGTAGTTGTCATCTGCTAGCCCACAGAAAACCATATTTAATAATCTAGAGCTGATGTGGTCTGTCCAATGTAATGGTCAATTCTGCAGAAAAATAAATAAAGAGGAGGAGGTTTGCAGACCGGATTTTCTTTCTCACGGCCCACTGCTGGGAACCACCGCACTATGTACTTGAAGCAGTGGGAGGGGCTGCTGGTCATGTGAGTGTTTAGAATACATTTTTTAAAGGATGACAGAAAAGACAGTTGAGGCTTGAGTCTGTTAGAGTGCAGAAGCCTATGTTAGGCGTTAGAAGATGTTAAGGCATTAGAAGATGTTAAGGCGTAAGTTTGTTTGAGTACAGAAGCCAATGTTAGAAGTAAGAAGATGGTGGTTTAACTTGCTGAGCTAAAGCCCAGCCCATTAATTCTACAGTGTAGATTCACCTGGGGTAAAACAATGGAAACTCCAAAATGACATTTCCCACTAAGAATGTATTAGAACAGAGCTTTCCAAACAGTGTGTCGGAACACACTAGTGTGTCGTCTGCAGTCCCTAGGTGTGTTGCTTGAAAAATGCTCCCCCCCCCCCTTCTCTGCCCCCATAAACAAAGGCTGCCTGGCAGGAAGACAGAGTCAAAGCCTTCCCAACAGGTGGCCATCCAGCCTATGTTTCAAAACTTCCAGAGAATTAGATTCAACGACTCCCAGACAGTCTATATTTCACTAGAGTTGGAAGAGACCCGCAAGCGGAAATCAATCCCCTTCATCCATGAAGGAGAACACAATCCAATCCCTCCCAACAGATGGCCAGCCAGCCTCTGTTCAAAAACCTCCTGAGAAAGAGACTCCACCGGACTTCCAGGCAGTCTATATATCACCAGGTTTGAAAAAGGCCCCCAAAGGCCATCTAGTGAAACCCCCTTCAGCTATGAAGGAAGACAGTCAAAGCCCTCCCAACAGACAGCCATCCAGCCTCAGTTCAGAAACATTCACAGAGGTTTAATCTGTACAGAAGTGGGGAGGTGGTGCTGGTCAAGTGTGCGAGAACTTTTATAATTTGCACAATTTGTTGATTGAGGCCCCTTCCGCACAGTCATATAACCCAGAATATCAAGGCAGATAATCCACAATATCTACTTTGAACTGGATTATCTGAGTCCACACTGCCATATAATCGAGTTCAATGTGGATTTTATACAGCTGTGTGGAAGGGTGAAGTAATTGCCACTAAAAGGGATAAGCTTCTAGTTAAAAAAAGAAAATCTGTTGATAGTGATGAACCACATGGAGCGGCTAAACTACACAAGAGAAAACTACACAAGAATCAACTGTAATACATAAGTATAAAGGGGAAAATCCAAACCTTGTTTACACAGCAAAGTTTATATGAAACGTAAATATATTATACTTTATTTAGTAAGATGTAATATATTTATTGTATGAAACTCCTCTAAGCGGCTGGTTTAATTTCCAGCTGCCAGTAAAACTGAAAAAGGACGCATGTATAAAAAACATGCCACCCAACATGAAAAGTTTGGAGAGCTCGGTATTAGAAGGATGCTCAGTTGACCAAAACTTAAACAGAGATAACCAAGAAAATATAGGTGATACAACCCAGTGTAAACAAAATACTTTGGAGATACAATGCAATGGCCTACTTCTTTGTTCCACAGTAAAGTAGAGCAAATGTAGAGTCGTCTTGTGGAGAGGTGAATGCGTTCTCCAAGCACTTATGGAAACTGATTTGTCCCTTATGCAAAAATGATATACTGCTGTGTCACAGCTCAGCATTTCTGCATCAGCGGCAACCTCCTAATTCTGTATGTATTTTTAGATCCTTGGTCTGCTGGGACGAATAATCACACTGAAATGTAAAAATAAGCAAAAATGGGAGTTTATACAATATAGCTAAAGAAGTAACACCAGTAAGGTGAAATAGTTGGAACATAAAGATGGCCATGGACCTTTGAGGATGACTGAAATTCCAAATTTTCAGTCCTCAGGTGAGCTGTTTTTGTCCTGCTGCTGTGAGCCAGTTCTGATTAAAGTATTAGGCAAATATATCTTTTGGTTGTTGCTGTCAAATCATCAGCAACAACACAGAAACCATGTCTAATGTTTTCTATTTCTAAGCAGCTGAATTCAACAGCTCACTGTCTTTATATTGTTGAACTTCAAATATGCAAGCAACAAGAATGGGCTGGATTTACTTTATGTATAAATCGGTGGTTGGTTTGTCTTCTACAGCACTGAAAAATAATACTGGCCAACACACATTTTGTTCTCTCAAATGTTAGCCTTATTTCTGGGTATATTTGACACCAAGAAAAGTTTTTATTGGACTGTTTAATCTTATAGAATATCCAGACATAAGTATTTTCTTTCAACAGTTTTTAATAATATTTTAATATTATTTTAATAATATTTTGTGAGTTCAATGTACATTTTACACCCCTGTTTTGACAATATGATTCAGTGGCAGAGAAACATCCTGCAAAATCTTTCGAGCCATTCCATTAATTTTACCAGGGTTTCAATGACAGGATATTGTGGTCATATATAACATAAATTAAATTCTTTGTCACCTAACAGTGCTTTTTAACTACACTTTTCCTCTCCCAAACCAGTTTTTCAGGAGCCATCCCTTGAGGAAAGTACCTGTTACCCCACCCAAGTGACACTATGGGACTGTAATGTACTTAAATTGTCCAGAAATCTGTCTTGTTATTATGTTCAACTTGTATCTTTTTCATCCCATATCATCTGCCTAGGTGGAATATTTCAATTGCACAGAGATCAGGAGAGCATTAAAGGCTAGGCATTTATACAGTTAAAATAATTCCAAGGGTTTAAAATACTTTTTAGCTTTATAAAAAGCAGCTTCACAACAGTCCTGTAATGTAAGCAAATATAATTCCATCTATGTTATATCTGAGGAGTCAGGGCAGGAGAAAGGTACTGAAGCAAAAGAATAACGAGATAATGAATTTCTATCTGGGATTAAGCTTGAATCAACAACTGGCCGCCTCATATTCTTATTTATTTTAAATATATGTATTTGTTATGTAATGCTTTTCTTACAGTAACTGTGTTTCCTCTTTAGGTGACTTACAATATATAGAATTACTAGCTGTGCCCGGCCACGCGTTGCTGTGGCGAAGAATGGTGGTATGGGAAATAAAGTATTGGTGGTAGTTAAGGTAAAGGGTCAAGGTTTTCCCCTGACGTTAAGTCCAGTCATGTCTTACTCTGGAGGTTGGTGCTCATCTCCATTTCTAAGCCCAAGAGCCGGCGTTGTCTGTAGACTCCTCCAAGGTCATGTGGGATGACTGCATGGAGCGGCGTTACCTTCCCACCGGAGCAGTACCTATTGATGCACTCACATTTACATGTTTTTGAACTTCTGGGTTGGCAGAAGCTGGGGCTAACAGTGGGGGCTCTCTCCGCTCCCCCAATTCAAACCTGTGGCCTTTCGGTCCAGAAGTTCAGCAGCTCAGCGCTTTAACACGCTGCGCCATCAGGGGATATTATTTCCTAAAGGTTGTAAATATACAATATTTCTGATTGGTTTTTTTTTGTTTGTTGGAGGCAAGTATGAATGCTGCAATTAGGAAAAATGATTAGGATGTAATGGCCTTGCAGCTTTAAAGCCTGGCTGTTTCCTCCCTGAGTGAATTTTTTGTTGGGAGGTGTTAGCTGGCCCTGATTGTTTCTTGTCTGGAATTCCCTTGTTTTCAAAGTGGTGTTGTTTGCGATATTTTATGTGCTTCTACTGTCTGTGGCCCTGAGAAAACAGGATTTGCCAGACTTTGATGATGGGAATACTTTGTTGGGAGGTGTTAGCTGGCCCTGATTGTTTCCTGTGTGGAATTCCCCTGTTTATTTACTGTCCTGGTTTTAGAGATTATATTGTTCTGCATTATTCTATCCCAGTAATTATTTCATATTAAAGAAGAATCTCACTTATCCAACATTCACTTATACAATGTTCTGGATTATCCAACGCAGTCTGCCTTTTCATAATCAATGTTTTTGTAGTCAGTGTTTTAAATTCATTGTGATATTTTAGTGGTAAATTTGTAAATACAGTACAGTAGAGTCTCACTTATCCAACATAAACGGGCCGGCAGAACGTTGGATAAGTGAATATGTTGGATAATGAGGAATTAAGGATAACCCTATTAAACATCAAATTAAGTTATGATTTTACAAATTAAGCACCAAAACATCATGTTAGACAACAAATTTGTCAGAAAAAGTAGTTCAGTACACAGTAATGCTATATAGTAATTACTGTATTTATGAATTTAGCACCAAAATATCACGATATATTGAAAGCATTGACTACAAAAATGCGTTGGATAATCCAGAACGTTGGATAAGCGAGTGTTGGATAAGTGAGACTCTACTGTAAATACTACATAGTATTACTGCGCATGGAACTACTTTTTCTGTCAAATTTGTTGTATAATATGATGTTTTGGTGCTTCATTTGTATAACGATTACCTAATTTGATGTTTAATTGGCTTTTCCTGAATCCCTTCTTATTATCCAACATATTCACTTATCCTGCCAGCCTGTTTACGTTGGATAAGTGAGACTCTACTGTATATTTCTAATCTTATATTATCTGCTCAGAACTGGATTATATGAGGCTCCTTCTTCACAGCTGTATAAAATGCACACTGAAGTGGATTATATGGCAGTGTGGAGTCAAGATAATCCAGTGCAAAGCAGATAATATAATATTATAAATGGGTTATATAGCTGTGTGGAAGGGCCTTGAGTCTACACTGCCATATAATCCAGTGCAAATTAGATAATCTGTGGAAGAAGTCTAAGTGAGGCCTAAATCTGCCTGTCCCCTAACTGAAACCTGGCTGTCCCTTGGTTGCTAGGCAACCAAGTGGGCAGAGATTAGCCCTCTAAACTGGCAGCAATTGGATAAAAAAAATTATTGCTCTCCCTCTAATTAGGACTTTATTTTTCTTTTCTTTTTGTTGTATCAACCTTGAGGCGTGGATGATGGGTTGTGTTGTCAAATTTTGAGGTTGGGGGGCCTGTACTTTTGTTGTTTTGTGAATTGCCGTGATGCCATCACTCTTTTATATATATAGATGTGTTTATATACTGTATTTTTAAACCACACTTTGATTTCATGGATACCAGATCAACATATAAATATACCAATAATTACAATTAGATGACATTACTCTAATTAAACAATACTTATTATCAATAGAAAGGAGCAAGAAAACAATAAAAGGCCATAAAATGCACTGACAAGTAAAAAGATTTTGAGACCATGCTGGAGTATATATTGCCTTATATATAGGCCGTGCTGTGTCACAGCTAGTTAGTAGCCAGCTGCAATAAATCCCTACTGACCGAGAGGTCATGAGTTCGAAGCCAGCCCAGGTCGGATTGAGCTCCTGATCATTAATAGCCTAGTTTGCTGTTGACCTGTGCAGCTCGAAAGACAGCTGCATCTGCCGAGTAGAAAATTTAGGTACTGCTTTATGCAGGGAGGCTAATTTAACTAATTTACGCAGCAGCGTGTGGAAGGAATGAGGAAGTACTTCATCAAGGACTCGGTGTCACAAGTAGATGATGAAGTGGCAGCTCCCTCTGTGGCTGCAATCGAGCATACCCTCATGAGGCCAGAAGCTGGAAAATGTTAAATTGCCTCTGTGTCTGTCTGTATGTCTATATGTCATATGTCTAATGGCATTAAATGTTTGCCATGTATATGTGCATTGTGATTCGCCCTGAGTCCCCTTCGGGGTGAAAAGGGCGGAATATAAATACTGTAAATAAATAAATAATTTTTTTCCCCTAGGCTTGTCATTCTGGAACATTATTATAGTTATATGAGGCATTGCTTCAACTCATGGGGCACAACCCTGAGAGATGTCATCAGTTGTATAAAGCTCCAAAACCACTATTAGAGGAGGAGGGATCCAGATCTGTCCAGTTCTCTCAAGAAGGGTCCAAGCAAAAGCCCCTTAGTTGTGTTGTTATGTTTATTAATACCCTGCTTTTTCTCTCCACAAGGAGACTCTGATGACCGTCACCCCGACTTTCAAATTGAATTGAAAACGCAGCGGAGAGTTCCGCCGGTCACCCACCAAAGGAACGGAGCGGGACCGCAACAGACTATTATTAAAAGACCTTTTTTTTTCTTCATTTTCCTCTTCCCTGAACTATGTAACAAATCCCCCCAATAAAAGTAACATTTATTTTAACAGTAACACTCTCTATCTGGTTATTTTGTATCTTTCCCTGACTCCTTCCTTCGCATGAAATCTCTCTCTCTCTCCCGTCCCTTTAACTCCGGTTGAGGTTTCTCTGCCATAGATTAACATGGCGGTCGATATAAATTGGCTCATATCTCTATCAAAATTACCCCTAGAACGCTCCTCTTTTAGTCCTAACCCTTTCTAAGGCTCCTGACTCGAAGACAACCAGCAGAACCGGAATCGGTCCAGTTTTCGGCACCTCAACAGCTGACTGTCAAACGGGACCGACGGCTCCTTACAAGCTAAAATGCTGCCTTATCCCGGATTTTCCTCTCCCCGCGGAAAGGGTTTAAGAGATCCCTAGCCCCTTTCTGTGAATTGGGGATGGGGGGGATCGCTCTCTCGCTGGGGAGACATAGTTCTCCAAGGACCCTCGCCCTCTGCAGCTGCCAAGGGGTGCCCGGACGGGTGCCCTCCACGTTTCATTCATACTTTTCATGATTTTATGAAGGAGAAGAACACTCTTCCCCAGACCTACCCCTGGACTTATGAAATCTTATACTTCCAAAGACTGCAACCCACATGTGCCCCTTCCCATGCCATCTCTATGAATTCCTTATGAACTCTTTTTCCTCATGTATTTGTGAATTTCCATATTCTATGTACTTGGACACTCTCATGACTCACTGTTGTATGAATTTCCATATCGGGTTCCCCAGATGTTGTGAACTTCGTCCTTATCAAATGTTTTCTATTGCTTATATCATTCATGATGCCCCTTTATGCGATGTCACCCACCTTTATGGATTCTCCTTTATTTCCTTGAAATCTATCTATCTGCCTATATGTATTTGTACTCTTTGGGATCCCCGGAAAATATGTGTTTTTCCCAGCTGGGTTTATGTTCCAACTTTATTTTAATTTTCATTCTATCCCATATAATTATCAAATCATGAAATCTAATGGGAAATATTATGACCCCAACATGAACTCTAGCCCTATGACCCAGACCTCCCTTCCCAAAAACAAAAGGATAATCTGCCACAGTTTAATCCAATCTCATTCCGATCGCATGGACAATATAGGGCGAGTCACCAAATTCCTAAAGGTGACTCGCCCCCAAGGCAAACATTGTCATATCCCAGGCCAGGACGCCGCAGGAAGGCACCCTGTGGGGCCGTCAATGACGGCTCATCACCACCCATCACCACTTCCCGTCTGACACCCCAAAGATATATCTAAAATCTGTGAACGTGACAGGACCCCGGACATCCTTGATGGGTGTCATTAATTCCTTTAGAAATCGGCTGGGCCAGAATTAATCTGATATTTCCCGTCCGGTCACCTCATTGTTTCAATAGCTCCCGCCTCCTCCTCTCTGATTGGCCCGAGGGGGGACAAAAAGCGGCTCCCCATTGGGCCAGCAGAGCAAGGCGGGAAACGAAAGCCCGCCTCGTTCAACCTCTCAGCCTATCCACGATCAGATGGGCGGGGAAGCGGGGCGGGAAATTCAAAGGGCTGTCAGACCGAAACATTGTATAAATATGGCTTTATTTGAAACATATGTTACGCTAGTAGATTGAATGATCGCTATTAGCGTCCTTTTCAGCTGAATTGCTCAATAAAAACTCCTTGGCGGATTTTCCTTCATCTTTGGCGGACCTTCTTCATTTCAGGCTTCAGGTTGTATTGCGGCTTATATTCTCCTTTTGGCTTCGCCAAGGTCCGTTCCCTCAGGACCGGGTCGGGTCTCTCCTTAAGGGCCCGATCCCCTAAAGTGCGGTCGACAACAACTCAAAGCAGCTTACATTAAAAGCATTTCAATACAATGTTAGCATGGACATGGTTTAATCCTTCCGCATTGCTTTCAGTGTGTATGTGGGTGTGTTCAGGGAGAGAAGTGGAGGTTAGGTGTAAAACATAATCATGCTCCAGAATGACAAGTCTAGGGAAAACTATTACCTGCCACTTCCAGTCATTCATCTTTAGCATTGCCTGGCATGAACTGGTAAGGTAGAAGTAGGATAGATGTGGCCCTCCTGGCATCTGAGGCAGTTCTCTTTGGGCATCTGAGGAAACACATTAAAATCCACAAAAATACTATAAAATAAATCAGTTTTATCTTAAATGTGCTCCTAGATTCCTTCTTATTTCCTCTTTTATTATCTGGAGAGATGTACCTTGCCCATTCTTAGCCAAGAACATATTACACAAAAAAAAATAGGATGGAAAGGACGACTTAAAGTAAGAAAACACAATCACAAGTTCTTTGAGTTACCTTGTTTCTCAATATGGTGGAATGGCTATTGGATAACAGCATGCTCTCCAACATTATGAGAAGCAAGAAAAATATGCTCTCCAAAAATATTCGAAACAAGAAAAATATGGCCAAACAACATTAGATTACAGTCAAGACAGCAAAAGTTATTAATGAGGAAGAGCACACAAGTTAGGAGAAGTTGCAGCAGTTTGCGTTTTCCTGAGCCTACAGGGTCTCTCCTGATTCTTCCATTGAGCGCCCTTCCACACAGTCATATAACCCAGAATACAAGGCAGAAAATCCCACAATATCTGCTTTGAACTGGGTTATCTGAGTCTACACTGCCATATATTCCAGCTCAAAGCAGAAAATGTGGGATTTTATTCAGCTGTGTGGAAGGGGCCTGAGAGTGCATCTACACTGTGGAATGAATGCAGGTTAGTATCACTTTGACTGCCATGGCTCAGTGGTATTGAATCATAGGAGTTTTTATTTTTAAGCCTTCTCTTTAGCTTACTGTACCAAAGAGTACTGTTGACTCTCCAGATCACAGCCCCCAGGAACCCATAACATTGAGCCATGGCAGTTAAAGTGATGTCAAACTGAATCAATTCAACCAGGTAGATGCACCCAAGTAAATTGAGTGAAAACTACTTTTGCGCTTGAACTCATCTTGCAGCAACTGAAGTAATCTGAAGACTAAAGGAGGCAGGGAGGGAAACAGTAGGAGCAGAAAGAATCCAGGACATTTTATAAGGAATGAAAACACAACACAACAGAGGATTAATTGGGACAGTTGGAAGATAAATGACAACTGAGAATGAGGATGTATGGCAGCCTTGCCTTCTTTTTCCTGTTCTTCTGCAGGCTGAAAGAATGGTACTGGATAACAATGCTAATACTTACCCTGAGTGAATTCTCCTGAACAACACAGAACCTCTTAAAGAGTGAGTGAAGGACTGCAGTTACAGATATTAATGTCAGGAAAGTAAATCAATATATTGGGTACAGAAGAGATTGTTCTGTGCTACACCATCCCTGAAGTCAGTTTCCTTTAAAGCCATGGAAAAATCCTTTGCTGAAACCTCTTTGACTATGCACCCAACAAGTCTTAATATTTTATGCCTATGAAATAAAAATAGGCTCATTTCAATGGAAATACCACAACCTAACCGCACTCCCAATCGAATGCTAATTTTGCCAGATGTATTTATGCTGATGGGCGATTAATCTTGCCATTGTCTAATGAGCTCCAACCCATGAACTTTATCTTCATTTTGCAGGCTGCCTGGCAATATCGGAACTTGTTACCATTCAATTAACATACTAAAAAGGTTTGCTCAAAGGTGTTGCCTGGTCTATTAACAATTCAACAGGGAACATTACAGTGTACAGGAAGTTTGTTTCCTAGGCTTACTTGTGAAGAAATATTTGTGACCATTTTTCTGGAGAGGTGAAAAGGGGACAGCACAAGGAAAGGAAGGAAATGAGAGTTTGGTATTCACAGTATTCCTTGTGAAAGTGAAATAAACATCCTTTGGGTAACTGATAATACCTTCACATCAGAGCTGCAAGATAGTGGACTGGACAATACTTTTTTTCACATGGCCAGAACCCTGGAAGACGCAAATCTAAAACAGTTTTTTTTACAAAGCCAGAGCCTGCCCACAATTTATTACTACATCTGCAGGAGGCACACACACAACTCACTTAAAAATTGCGCAGACTATCACAAGCATCAGTGGAAAAGATTAAAAAATTAAGGTAAAGGTAAAGGTTTTCTCCTGGCATTAAGTCTAGTTGTGTCCAACTCTGGGTGTTGGTGCTCATCTCCATTTCTGGGCCAAACAGCCGACGTTGTCCGTAAACACCTCTAAGGTCATGTGGCTGGCATGACTGCATGGAGCACTGTTACTTTCTCACCAGAGCAATACCTATTGATCTACTCACATTTGCATGTTTTGAACTGCTAGGTTGGCAGAAGCTGGGGCTAATGGCGGGCGCTCACCCTACTCCTTGGATTTGAACCGCCAACCTTCCGGTCAGCAAGTTCAGCAGCTCAGCAGTTTAATAATTGCACACTGTTGATTCCCACTGATATTTCAACATTTACCAGTCTGCCTCTCCCCCTCTACATTTCTTTCATTCTTTAATTTCAAGGAATCAGGGATGGGATGTCAGGCCAAATAGATTTTCTTTCTGTTTTTCTCCTTTCCTTTTCTAATTCTAATGGACGTATATGTTTACAGGGAAAGAGTTCTTGTTTCTTCTGTATGCATCCTGAGCATCTCAGAAAGATCGGAAGCACACATAAGCCAAAGAAAATAAACAGTTGCAAACAACAAAAACTCATTGCATCTATCGTGGTAATTACAATGATTCAACCCAGAGATGCCGATACTTGTTCAGTGTTTTCTATTTAAAGAAGGTTGTCTCCTCAGCCATTACTTCGTTTCATGATGATGTTCCGCAAACAATGGAACAATGTCTCCCTCAATTCCCACAGAACTACAGTCCCACTCTGCTAAAATTCCTCATATGTTACATTGGTCACTAGTCATTCAAATTTAAGGTGTCAATGGCATTTGCTCTTCATCTGATTCCTCAAGATCCATGAACTGAGTTGTTGTTGTGTGTGTGTGTAATAGCTCAACTCATGAATCTTGAGGAATCAACTCATGGACAGTAATATACCATATGTTAGTGATGCGTCTCTCTTCAGCAGACAAAGCAGAAGCACCGTCTTATCATTCATCCAGTGTTGGGGTGTGTGTGTGTGCTTGGACACATATGATTACACACAGAATTACCATTACACAAGAACCAACCTTTGTATTGTTCAAAAAGTCTTCTGGAGCCATCACTGGCCATGCTTTCATAACTGGGGCTAGGACATTATTTCACTATACAGATGATTGTGTGAAGTCCTACAACTGATTTTGGGCCTGGATAGTGCTTAGATTCACCGCAGAGTCTGGCCTTAAATCCCATTGAGGATCTGAAGTATCCTATGGCTGTGGAGGAATCAGGGTTTTCTCACCTCTTCCCACTACAATGTGCATGCACAAAGAGCCAGTAATTTAACCACTTTTGCTGTGCGACCTGGTTGACACTCAGACACACTGATGCATGTTCCAGGCTCTATTTCAGAGTATCCCCTGGCTTTGCTCATCCGGTTTAAAGCTACCTTAACTACCTTAAGTGGTCAGCATAGAGATGCTTTAGGTTTGACAACTTTAAAGGGCTGGCATAACCTATGTTTTCCCAGCCACCACAGCACCATTCCCCAGAATACAAGTTGAGATAAAATATGATGGGCATTACCAGAATGACCAGGACTTCTGGTGAGGCCACTTAAGATTTCAGATTCAGGAGAGAACATCACTATAAACATTCGACTTACAAACAAGTCATAGTTAAATACAGGAGTGAAACAACAGGGTGTCATGGAACCCAGTTACAGGGCTTTGGTAATTCAGCTCTGTAACTGGGAGTCATAACATAAACAATCCCAGAAGCACCTGGCAGAAGAAGATAGAATACGCCTGGGAACTTGGGGCCGAAAGTATAAACAAACATAATTGGTTTAGTGTGTGAAAATGGTAGTAATGTGATATTGGAGGTGGGGCTTGATGATGATATTTACGTGTGGTGTTACGTAGCATCAAAAGTTATAAAAATAGTTGTATGTAAACATTGAGTCATTCCTGACTTTTCCAAAGTCATGTGTTCTTCAATAAAGATTGGATTTGAGAGCAGTTATCTCTAATCTGCGTTCAGACTGATCCTTTGAAGTGAGCAGGACAATTAAGTCAGGAATCCAGTTCTCACCCTCCTGCAAATTTGCAGTGAAGTGATAATGAGCAGGGAAGGAGATCAAAGCCATGACGGAGCAAAGGGGCCTCCGCTGGGAGATCGGCCGTTGGCGGAAGAGACGCTGCAAGCCATAGCTTCCTCTACGGGGTACCCCAAGCCGGACGGTGTGACTCAGAGGATTCCCAGAGGGGGAAGAGGCGTTCCGGCGGCGGCAGAAACCAGCTGGGGATCTGGAGGAAGCATGCCGGAGACCGTGGCCCTGCGGTTATCCATCCTGGAAACAAATTTATCCAGGCTGTCGGAAACCGTGGGGAGGTTGGTGCCACTATTGGAAGAGAATCTCCAAAGGGAACCCATCCAATATGGCGCCGAGAGAGAGCCAAGTAAAGAAGGAGATTGGAGCCAGAGGGGCCAGCGAGCGTCAACGCAGAGTCCCGTGGCGACAAGGGACGAGGGGGACGAGGAATACTGGCAGGAACTGCAGTTCCGAGACAGAATGGCGCGCGAAGTGGAGCGCCAGCGAGCTCTGGGAACTCTGAGGCCGCCATCTCCAACAGAGCTCCCAACCCCCCGGATGGGCGTCGGGGTGGAAAGGCCACTGGGGCCAGGGATCGGGTCCAGTGGATTTGCAGACGGAGGCGGAGAGGAGCAGGGGATCCAGGAAGAGGAGGAGGATGTGCCGTACGACGAGGAAAGGCGTGATGAGGGAGCTACAGCGAGGCCGGTATGCGGATGGGCGGAAGGGCCGACAGCGGCGGCAAACTTTCGGGAGCCGCGCAGAATGACCACCGGAGTGGGGCGCGGCGTGTTCCAAGGAGCCACCCGAGGAAACCTGATGCAACCCTTCCCCATGCCTCCCAGACAGCATCAACGGGCCGCAGAATGGATGCCGAGAAGGGAAGATCTCAAACTGGAATACGGAGGGGAATCAGATGAACTGAACTTTTTTCTAATTAGCATCAGAGGATACATGGAAGACAATGCACACACATTCCCCTCCGAAGCAAGCAGGGTTCGAGCCATCGGCAACACACTAAAGCGAGGAGCAGCCAGCTGGTACGTGCAACTCCATGCCAGACACGACCCATGTTTGAGGTCAGTGCCCCGCTTCCTCGCCGCACTGGAAAACCGGTTCAGAGACCGGCTAGAGCAATTGAGGGCTCGAGACCAGCTGAAAGGAATAAAGCAGAGGGACAAAACGGTGCCCGAGTACGCAGAGGAATTCCTCCACCTCGCGGAAAGGGTACCAGAGTGGTCTGAAGTGACCAAAGTGGAATTATTTAAAGAGGGACTACGCCCCGAGATTTTCAGCTGGGCAGCGCACAGAGATGACCCCGAAATGCTCCAGGGATGGATTCAACTAGCGGGGCGCGTCGAATCAACCCTGACCCAAATAAAGCGCTTCAGAAGCAGCGGCGGCCAGCAAAGACCGGTGGCGAGAGGTCGAGGAGAAACGAGGAAGCAGGAAAGACCCGGAGGGAGGCCGGGGATTCCCTCCAGAGGAGACGACAACAAACCTAAACCGGGATGCTTTGTATGTGGGAAGACGGGCCATCGAGCAGCAGAATGCTGGGCACGGAAGGGGGAGCCGCCAAAACCCCCAAAGCCCAAGCCAGCAACCGGGAGGCGCGCGGAAGAGGAGGTGCAGGCCCCAGAATCTTCAGAAAAATTGGTGAGTCGGGACAAACGCATGATAGTAGTGCCAATCTGCCTCTCGGGACTAGAGAATCAGGCCACCTGCAAGGCATTTGTGGATTGTGGTTGTTCTAGAAATATTATAACTCCGGAATTAGCAGGAGCGCTGAAATGCCAGCAGATGGCGCTTGACTCCCCAATTGCATTTTCGCAGCTAGATGGATCAGTCGCTGCTGGGGAAGTATCTACAAAGGAAATACGGGAGGTCCCATGTAAAATAGGCAAATGGGAAGGAAGAATATCCTTTGTAATAGCCCCTATTGCCACATACCACGTAATATTAGGGATACCATGGCTCGAACAGGCAAATCCTGAAGTAGATTGGAGAGGAAAGAGCTTAGCATTCAAAGAACAGCAGACGCAATGGGAGATAAGCAAAATTGCAGAAGAGGAGGACGAGGAAGATGAAGCAGGTGAGATAAACCCACAGCTATTGCCACCTGAATACAGAGACTTTGTGGATGTTTTCAATCAGAAAGAGGCCAGTAAATTGCCTCCCAAAAGGAATATAGAAGTAGAAATTGAAATAACCCCAGGAGCAGACTTACCAAAACCAAAAGTGTATCCCATGTCCGTGCAGGAGAAGGAGGAATTGAGGAAATATATTGATAAAAACCTGGCGCGAGGCTTCATTAAGCCATCCAACTCTCCTCTCGGAGCCCCAGTGTTATTTAGGAGAAAGAAAGACAACTCCCTACGATTGTGCATTGATTATCGAAATTTAAACGCAATTACTAAGGACAATAAATACCCTATGCCCTTAGTAAAGGATTTAATTACCGTATTGAAGAAAGGGAGCATATTTACTAAACTTGATTTAATTGAAGCGTACCATAAATTGAGAATAAAACCGGAGGATACTTGGAAAACTGCATTTTCCTGTGCATTCGGCCATTTTGAATATGAAATTTTGCCTTTCGGTTTAAAAAATGGAGGGGGTTGCTTTATGCAGCTTATAAATGAAATACTACACCCATTGTTGTACAGAGGGGTATTCATATTTCTTGATGATATCTTGATTGTGACTGAAGATAAGGAAAAGCACGTGAAATTGGTCCGGGAAGTTTTGCAGAGACTAAGGGAAGCAAAGCTATACGCAAAACTGTCCAAATGTGAATTTAATAAAACTCAAATTGACTTTCTGGGGTATCGGATATCTCCAGAAGGGTTAGCTATGGATCCAGCTAAAGTATCAGATGTAAAAGAATGGGGAGTGCCTCAAACAAGGAGGCAATTGCAATCGTTTCTGGGGTTTGCAAATTTTTATAGATCCTTCATAAAAGGCTTCGCGCAAATAACCGCACCCCTTACTGAACTTTTAAAAACAAAAGGGAAAGGAGAGACAGCAAAAGTAAAAGCTCCTGGCGCCAAACTGGGTTGGACGCCAGAATGCCAAAAGGCATTTGAAACCCTAAAAGAATGCTTCACAGAAGGACCCATCCTAAAACACCCCGATATCAGGAGCCCTTTCATAATCCATTGCGATGCCTCAGACTGTGCGTATGGGGCAGTACTATTGCAAAAGGATCAAAATGGGAACTTAAAACCCTGTGGATATTTGTCCCGGAAGTTCAGCGAAACTGAAAAATGTTGGCCGATATGGGAAAAAGAGGCACTAGCCATATTAAAAGCCTTAGAATGCTGGCGACACTTTCTCGAAGGAAGCGGAATCCCATTTGAAATTTGGTCTGACCATAAGAACCTCCAGTATTTAAAGTCCCCTCGGAAATTGTCCCCCAAACAGATTAGATGGGCACAATACTTCAGCAGGTTCGATTTCCAATTAAAGTTTTTTCAAGGGAAGCAGAATGTCTTGGCAGATGCTCTTTCACGCATGCCTCAACACGAAGGAATACCCACAGCAAAAGAGGGAACAATATTCTCTGACAAACAATGGGGTTTAGCTGTCAGGACAAGAGCACAAACCCAAAAGGAGAACACTGCTATGGTTGAACTCGACGGAAAAGATAATTGGGGAAACGAGCTGAAACAGTCTTATGAAGGAGACCAATGGATCGCGTCCAATGCAGAACAGGGGGAGCAGAAGGGGGGATTTTGGTTTGTGAACAAGAAACTGTATATCCCAGCAACATTAAGGATCAAGATTTTGCATCGTTTTCACAATAACCAGAGCGCTGGTCATACAGGGATTACAAAAACAACCAAAGCAATAGCAAAACATTGCTGGTGGCCAGGGATGAGGAAGGACATAAAAAATCATGTTGTTCAATGTGATGATTGTGCCAGAAATAAATCGAGAGGAGGGAAACCAATGGGATTATTACAAACAGTAGCAGAACCTACCAGACCTTGGGAATGTGTAGCTATGGACTTTGTGGGGGAACTACCGGTTAGCAAAGGACATCGTTATATTTGGACAGTATTGGACCTGTTTTCTAAACAGGCCCACTTTATAGCACTGACGAAACTACCATCAGCCGAGAAACTAGCTGAATTGTACATAAACCACATTTACAAACTGCATGGATGTCCCAGTAGAGTAATCAGTGACAGAGGAGTACAATTCACAGCAAAATTTTGGGAAAAATTCCTGGAAATACTAGGAGCAGAAAGGAGTTTAAGTTCTGCTTTTCACCCCATGACAAATGGGGCGGTAGAACGTACTCAGCAGACACTTGGGCAGTTCCTTCGAATGTACTCTAACATGAGACAAAATGACTGGTCTCGGTGGTTGGCTTTTGCAGAACTAGCTTTTAATTCGACTATACATTCAGCAACAAATAAAACCCCCTTTGAGGTAGTTTACGGGTATGAAATACAGCCTCTGCCCCAGCTGCCGAGATGGACAGAGAATGAGGGAACAGAGGCAGGGAAATGGAAAGCGCAAATGATGGAATGCTGGAGTCAAGTGACTGCATCCTTAAAAGAAGCACATAAAAAGTATAAAGTATTCGCAGACAGAAAGAGGGTGGAAGGTGATAAATTGGAGAAAGGAGATTTAGTGTGGCTAAGTACCCAAAACATCAAACTGGGGCTACCTTCGAAAAAATTGGGCCCTAAATATATTGGACCATTTAGAATACAGGGTGTTATCAACGAAGTGACTTTCCAGTTGGCATTGCCAAGAAGTTTGGGGAAAATACACCCTGTATTCCATCGTAGCTTACTGAAAAAATATATGGGTACTTTGGACAAAATGGACACATAGAATTATTGTTTTGTTTCAGGTTTGTGATGAAGGAAGAACTGAAGAGGAGGACGAAGAAAAGGAGGGCACCATGTCATGGAACCCAGTTACAGGGCTTTGGTAATTCAGCTCTGTAACTGGGAGTCATAACATAAACAATCCCAGAAGCACCTGGCAGAAGAAGATAGAATACGCCTGGGAACTTGGGGCCGAAAGTATAAACAAACATAATTGGTTTAGTGTGTGAAAATGGTAGTAATGTGATATTGGAGGTGGGGCTTGATGATGATATTTACGTGTGGTGTTACGTAGCATCAAAAGTTATAAAAATAGTTGTATGTAAACATTGAGTCATTCCTGACTTTTCCAAAGTCATGTGTTCTTCAATAAAGATTGGATTTGAGAGCAGTTATCTCTAATCTGCGTTCAGACTGATCCTTTGAAGTGAGCAGGACAACAGGGTGTGAGAGAAATCTATCCCTTGGAAGGGAAATTCACTCCTGAAAGAGTTATGATAGATAAATGGCTGGTTCTCACCAATCCTTGTTTCCACAAGTCACGTTTTTCAAAATTCAATTTTCACAGGGACAGAAAGTGAGGCGAAATCTTCTGAGCAGGGGCACAGACCACAAAACAAACACCACAGATGTGTTAACCTTTTTCCTATGCTATCCAAAGACAGATCGATAGATCAATATTTGGCAAGATTTACACTTTTAAAAAAACTGTTCTAACTTACATACAAGCTCAACTTAAGAACAAACCTACAGAACCTGTCTTGTTCATAACTTGGGGATTGCCTATAAACTTAATCATATCAATTCTCCCACATATTTCTACCTTATTTTGTTGATTATTTGCTCCAATTATTTGTAATTCTTCCAATCAGCTCATGTTACCAAGAATCTCAAATATTTAACAGTACTTTTGGTAACATGAGCTGATCGGAAGAAAAGAAATGGAGCAAATCACCTTTAGATAAGATTGATATATTCTTTTGCAGAAACTCACTCATTGATTTTTGTTATCTGTATTTCTGACAAGACAGAATGCCCTGACCAGGGGAACACCAGAGTGTTCTGCCCTTGTACAAAAAGACACAGCAATTTTCCATTACTCAGCCACCATTTGGTACACTGAAATCACATAACTGCAAGAGGAGAATGAAATGTATTTTTATGATTGCTTCATTGTCTAATCATGGTCACTGTGTGGTGATTGATTTAGGGTTTCAACATGAGTGGCTACAGGCAGTTAGAAAAGGCTTTGGATCTCCTAGGAACAGGAAAGTACACACAAGGAGTGGCCTGTCAGTTGTGTATGTAAGCCTAGGATTTTTACAAGTAAGATGCTAGATTCACAGAGATCTTAAAGGATGCAGAATTAATTGTTTCATAATCCCTTCCATGCTTTTGGCCACCAGGCAAGTCTCCTTGCTTGTCCAGCTAGAAAAGCCCTAGGTGGACCATCTATATTTAGTCCAAGAAATATTAATATATTTGACCTGGAACAAAAACCACATTTGCCAGAAACTTTACATTATTTTATATTTATTTATATATTCATAAAACTTAAATGGGTTACAATGAGAGCAAAGGGTGTTTCAGTTTTTGCAATTAAAGCAAATTAGAGTAGATTCTCAACTAAAACTAGTATCTTGTTATAAATAATACATAAACAAGAGCAGAATTCAGATGCACCTTTACTTCTAATTAATTTGTTTGCCCAATAGTGAGTGTATGAATAAGGGCACATCTCCACTGTAGAATTAATGCTGTTTGACACCAGTTCAAGTGCTATGGTTCAATGCTGTGACATAATGGGAGCTGTCGTTTTCCCTGTCAAAGAGTGCTGGTGCCTCACCAAATTACAACTCCCATGATACCACAGCATTGAGTCATGGTAGCTAAAGCAGTGTCAAGCAACAGTATAGATGCACCCTAAATTACATTTGAGTATAATGTAATCATAAGTAATTTACACCTGTAATTGTAACCTATAGTGGATTTTATAATAATAGAGATATTGTTTTACTAAATGATGGGAAAAGAATATACCGTATTACATGTTTACAATACTGGCTTACATTGCTGCCTTGTACTGAGCAGAAAAGTTGGATAGGAGGAGGCAGGGCCGTAGCCAGAAAAAAATTTCGGGAGGGGTTTTGAAAATTGGGGGGGGGGTTGAACCCCTGACCCACCCGCCCCCCGGGTTCAGACCTGTCAATATCTGCTTGAGATAGTGCCTGGAGGGACTCTTAATTTTTTGCATCTCATAGACTTAGCATGGGGATTTGGTTAACCAAATTTGGTTAGGGGGTTGAACCCCTAACCCCCTCCAAAAAAATTTCAAGTTAAAAAAAAACCTGGTTTACTCATGAATTTTAACTGGTTAACCAAATCCCCATGCTAAGTCTATGAGATGTTAAGATTTTTGGGAGTTGAAGGTCAAAAGATTTGGGGACCCACAGGTTGCGAACCACTGCTCTAAAAGATCCTGACAGTAAGACCTTGCTGATGTGGAGTTGACATTCCACTCAAATTCTCACTCTAAGCCTGGAAGGAGCTTTCAGAGCAAGGCATTTCAAATCAGGTAATGGTAGACGTTGAAGTGACGGGAGTGGTATGTATGAATTAAATAGCTGTGGAAGGAGCTCATCATTCCACCTCAGGATGAAAAACCCTGTGTACCGCCACTGTGGTCTACATATCTAATCTGTGTAGATACATCAGCAACATATCCAATTTTTCAATGGGGTAGTACACTCTTGCCTTCCAAGTAGGCTCTGGCCAAAGTAAACTGCAGCAGCCTTTTCTAGTATACATGGTCTCCCTCAATAGAAACGTTTACTATCTTCACCACACTTTAAAGTTGCTTGGTCACATGTGTCTCATTTTCACTAGTGAAATGTTGGAGGATGCAGTACTGTTTTTTATTATCTGTAATCCATAATTTTCCCAGCAGATGTAAATGTTGGTAAGCTAGTCTGGTAGAATCCTAGAAGCACAGAATTAGAAGACACCACAAGGGCCATCTAGTCCAACCTCTGCCATGCAGGAAAATGAAATGAAAGCACTCCTAATGGAGATGAGCACAGCTTGAGACAACATCTCATTGCCAAGAAGGTTGTCAGATCATCCTTCTCTGCCATTTCTAACTTGAAGATAATCTCCAGTTTCCCAAGACAACTGCCTGTCCTTAGCTTGATCTTACTTACTTACTTAGATGATCCCTCATTGTCCGAGTATGATGGTCCTCCAAGTGTAGTGTCTTGTCGGTGGATACATAGGTGACCGTGGAGCCCTATTCTTGATCCACATGTTATTCCACAGTGAAGACATCGGTTTCCAGGTGGAAGGCAGTCCTGGTCACGGTTGGCTTGACATGGGCTCGGGCTGTGGCGCAGGCTGGAGAGCAACTGCAATGAATCACTCTGACCAGGAGGTCGTGAGTTCGAGGCCCGCTCGGAGCCTATGTTTGTCTTGTCTTTGTTCTATGTTAAAAGGCATTGAATGTTTGCCTATATGTGTAATGTGATCCGCCCTGAGTCCCCTTTGGGGTGAGAAAGGCAGAATATAAATGCTGTAAAATAAATAAATAAATAAAATGTCTTCCTCTTGGCACATTTCTCCCTTTCGCCCTCCATTCATACCTCTTCGAATTTTGCAGCACTGCTGGTCACAGCTCACCTCCAGTTAGAGCGCTCAAGGGCCAGGCAGGGCCGGTTGATCCTAAGAGGCCGCTGACGCGGCCGCCTCGGGCGCTGGCCGCTAGGGGCGCGGTCGAGGCGTCGACAGCGGCCCGTAGCGCCACCGACGCCTCCGGTGTTGGCGCGGGGCTTCAATCCCCGCGCCAACGCCAAACCACTAAAAACAGATAGGCCATTTTGCCCTTAGTCTACAAACTAAGGCCGCGACCAGGAAGTAAGGGCCAAATGGGCTATCTGCGCTGTGCGCGTGCGCAATTAAACATTGGGATCAAATTCTGAAACGCTTGCTATGTGTTACACGGTTTTTGGGAGTTCAAGGATTGCCATTTAGAGGGACAAAAGATGTTCTATTTGAACCTAATAATGGCAACTTTTTAAAATTGATAGAACATATAGCACAGTTTGATGATCCGATGGCTGAACATGTGAGAAGAATCACTTCCAAAGAAACACATGTCCACTATTTGAGTAAAAATGTCCAGAACGAGTTTATTTCTTTCTTGGCAGGCAAGGTCCAGAATAATATTTTGGAACAACTACATGAGGCAACATATTATTCTATTATATTGGACTGCACACCAGATATTAGCAACACCGAACAAATGACGTTGGTGGTTAGATTTGTTACATGTAAAGCAAATGAAGATATCTCGATTAAGGAACATTTTTTAGGCTTTGTTCCTGTTGCCAGTCCTTCAGGTGAAGGTATGACAGAAATATTACTCCATGAGTTGGAAGCACGACGTATTCCATTAAAAAACATGAGAGGCCAGGGATATGATAATGGTTCTGCAATGAAGGGAAAACATGTTGGAGTCCAGAGGAGGATCCTTGATTTAAATCCTAGAGCCTTTTATGTACCATGTGGAAACCACTCCCTGAACTTGGTCATAAATGATGCAGCTATGTCTTGCAAGATTGCAGCAGACTGTTTCGCCACCGTACAAGACCTCTATAACCTTTTTTCAGGTTCCCCAGTAAGATGGGGTACTTTGTTGAAGCATGTTTCAACTCTCACACTCAAACCACTTAGCAGTACTAGGTGGGAAAGTAGAATCGAAGCATTGTTGCCTTTGAGGTTCCATATTGAAGAAGTATACGATGCCGTATATGAAGCTTCTCATGATCAGAATTTTGATGGACTCTGTAGGAGCCGTGCTGGTGCTCTTCTTAAAAGACTGCAAAGCTTCACATTTCTGTGCAGCATAGTGACATGGCATGAGATCCTGCACAAGATAAATATCGTTAGTAAACAGTTGCAAAAAGTGTCAATCGATCTTCAAAATTCTATGGCTCTTATTAAGAGTGTGAAAAGTTTTCTAGAAAGGATGAGATCTGAAGAAGGTCTAAATAGCATCATTACAGATGCAAAGGAACTGGCAGAAAAAATCGATGCTACTGCCGACTTTGAAAACGAACAGGAAGCTCGACCGAGAAAAGTAAGCAGACAATTTTCGTATGAATGTAAAGATGAAGCTGTACATTCTGGCAAAGAGTCTTTTAAAGTGAACTTTTTTTTGTTGTGCTTGACACAGCAATATCCTCATTAAAGGAGAGATTTCAGCTAATGGACAACCATAGTGGAAGTTTCAAATTTCTGTATGACATTTCAAGCCTTGGGAAATGTTGGAATGAAAACGAATTGAAGTACGCCTGTCAACGCCTTGAAACTGTTTTGACAGATGGAGAAGACCACGATGTGAATGCTGGTGATCTGTATACAGAGCTACAATTACTTGCAGATATGCTTCCCCCTGGAAGTCTCCCAGCTGATGCCTTGTCTTTTATAAATCATGGTTCGGAGGATGTTTTCCCAAATATCTACATTGCACTGAGAATTCTGTTAACACTTCCAATATCCGTGGCCAGCAGTGAAAGGAGTTTTTCTAAATTGAAACTTATAAAAAATTACTTAAGATCTACTGTGAGTCAAGAGCGCTTGAGTGGACTATCAACCTTGGCCATTGAAAATAGCTTGTTGGATGACATGGACACAGATTCCCTAGTACATGAGTTTTCCAAATTGAAAGTCAGAAAAATCAGGTTTTAATTTTTACAAGTGTTCAAGTTAATTTGTGTTAAGGAAAACTGGATGTTAAAATATCCACTCAAGTGAAGGGGCCATAGGCTGGCTATGTTGCCACTCCCATTACAATGGTCCACGCTGGCATGGCACTTCTGAAGGACAAGAGTTCACTTCCTGAGAAAGGAAGTATCTATTTTCCTATTCTCCTATTGTTCTCCCAAACAAAACTGATCTAAAGCTAGTCCAAAGTCTGGAAAATCTTCTGAAGAGATATCATGACCAGGAAACCTTTGTGTAGTACTTGTAGACTAGAAATAACAAAAAAAATAAAATTGTTGCAAAGTTTATTAAAATATTTATTTATTAAATTATTATTATTATTATTATTATTATTATTATTATTATTATTTATTAAGATTGGTGTTAATTCTATGTAATGTTACTATATGAACATAATGTTGTTAATAAACTTCTGGTTGTAAGGTAAACTCTTTTATCCATTCTATTCACCTATACCTTCTACCTTTTATTTCTCGGTGATTGGGGGGTTTTTTTTGGGGGGGGCACCAAAATCCTGTTTCGCTTACACTTGAAAATTTCCTTGGGCCGGCCCTGGGGCCAGGGATTCCTAGTTCTCAGTTAGCTTTAAGCCCATCTTTAAATCTCTTTTCTTGTCCACCACTGCATTCCATTTTCTGTTCTTGAGTTGGGAGTATAGTGACTGCTTTGGGAGACGGTGATCAGGCATTCGGACCACGTGGCCAGTCTAGCAGAGTTAATGTCGTAGGAGCATTGCTTCAATGCTAGTGGTCTTTGCTTTTTTCAGCACACTGGCATTTGTTCACCTGTCTTTTGGAAGTAACGCTGATAGAATCGTTCCAGGAGTTGACTGTGACGTCTGCAGACACCCCACATTTTGCAGGCATATAACAGGGTTGGGAGGACAATGGCTTTATAAACAAGCACCTTGGTAGCCCACATGTGGTATCATTTTAGAAAAGTTACTTTTGGGGTCTACACATCTAATAAATGCTGGCACAACAAATGTTGTGTATCCTTTATAAATTATAAAACAGCAAGAGAGCGTGAAGGAACATATTTTGCCTTGCAGGTCACTTACAACAGCTGGGTCAATATAATCAACCATCCTGCAGTTACCTGAGAAAGATGACATCACGTATTGCATTCCAAGGGCCGTGCTTTAAGGTTGGTACAATTCAGAGTTACAAATGAGCTCTCCTGTGTTTTGTGAAAACTGGCTCAGGAATTTTGGGTTGGAACCCCTCGCCCACCCTACTTAGCAATGGATTGCAGATACAGAGCTGTTTTCGTTTCCCAAAGGGTAGCTGAAATTTTTCTAAGAAATACTGAATTATTGATAGGCTTCATAATTATTCTGTGGCTGTGGTTACTTCAGATGTTGGGCTTGCATTGTTCTCACTTGTTAAAAATTTAACAACAACAACAGAAGAGAAAGGCATCAGAGTCAATTTCTTCTGCCACATTGTTCCAAGTTATGATTCTGAACGGTGTTACAGACCCCATTCACACTGGTCACTTCCCTTGAGACAACTACCAAAGGTTTTTATAGTGCAATAGATTTGTGACTGCTCTTGCCTTTCTTCAAATCTCTTAAGTAACTGCTTTTTGTTGGTAATAACCAGATCTTAGTAAAGTTATTTTGAGGCATACAATGCCTAGAATACCCCAGACAGCATGGCCAATTGTAAATCCAACAAGTAACATTTTCAAATCTCTTAAAACACAAAGAATAGTGCCCTGCTGCCTTTCTGAACTTCTTTATATGACCTGTCCCACCCCACCCCCCAAGACAAAAGCCTTACTTTTATCTCATGGTCTAATTTATTTGTGCTCTTGTGACTTCAAAATATTTCGGTGGGTGCGCTTGTAAAATACGTATCCCCTCACTACTCTCTATTCACGCCTCTCAACTTTTAATCAGAGTGTGTATAGGTCAAGGTAAAGGTTTCCCCTGACATTAAGTCCAGTCATGTCTGACTCTGGGGGTTGGTGCTCATCTCCATTTCTAAGCCGAAGAGCCGGCGTTGTCCGTAGACACCTCCAAGGTCATGTGGCCATCATGACTGCATGGAGTGCCATTACCTTCCCGCCAGAGCGGTACCTATTAATCAATTCACATTTGCATCTTTTGAATTGCTAGGTTGGCAGAAGCTGGGGCTAACAGCAGGAGCTCATTCTGCTCCCTGGATTCAAACTGCCAACCTTTCGGTCAGCAAGTTCGGCAGCTCAGCGGCTGTCCCACTAGGGGTTCCAATGTGTACACATGGACAAAAACACACACATTGTTGTATTGCAGTCTATATAGAACAATGGATTAAATTATTTTTTAGCTATGTGTCATGAAGTTGTCTGTCAACTTATGGCAGCCCCATGGATCTCCTAGGATTCCTTCATTGGGGAATTCTTTGCTGGGAGGTGTTACCTGGCCCTGATTGTTTCATGTCTGGAATTCCTCTGTTTTCAGGGTGTTGTACTTTATTTACTGTCCTGATTTTAGAGTTTTTAAAATACTGGTAGCCAGATTTTGTTCATTTTCATGGTTTCCTCCTTTCTGTTGAAATTGTCCACATGCTTGTGGTTTTCAGTGGCTTCTCTGTGTAGTCTGACATGGTGGTTGTGAGAGTGGTCCACCATTTCTGTGTTCTCAAATAATATGCTGTGTCCAGGTTGGTTCATCAAGTGCTCTGCTACACAGAGAAGCCATTGAAATCTACAAGCATGTGGACAATTTCAATGCCAATCAATGAGATTAACTGCAACATTCATGCTTGCCTCAAACAGACAAGAGTTATTTCTCACACCCTGGACCTTCCATAGATATATAAACCTCCCTTGCCTAGTTTCCAGCAGACCTCACAACCTCTGACATGCCTGCCATAGATGTGGTGAAACATCAGGAGAAAATGCTTCTGGAACATGGCCATGCAGACCTTAAAACTCACAGCAACCCAGTGATTCCGGCCATGAAAGCCTTCGACAATGTGATATATAAAACTAAGAAAAATTGTAGCCAATGTAAATGTACCAATCTTTCATTGGGAATTGTGGGTCTGCTTTTGGCTGATGAGAGAGTCAAGTTAATTAGAATGGGTGTTGTTGTGTGCCTTCATGTTGTTTCAGACAGAGGCATATGTTGCCTCAGAGTCTGGAGTATCCCTCTCTGGAGGCTTTTCAGCAGAAGCGGCATGACCATCTGTCGGGAGGACTTTGATTGTGGCAGGGAGTTGCTGCCTGGCTTTCCCCTTTTCTTCCTAAGGGAGGAGCTACAGCAAAAGGCAACCTTTTTGGAAAGTGCAGAGCCCTGAAGCAGGATGAAGGTGGAGAGGAGAGGGAATGGGTGCTTGTCCTCCAGGGCCTGCCCTTCCCAGCCATGCAATAGCAGTGGCACCAGTGAGTGCATGGGGCAAGCAGGGCAATTGGGGAACCTTCCTTTGCAAAGAAATAAATAGTTGTGGGGTGAGAGAGACACAAGGGGCCACTGGGATGGGATGTCAGAAGCCAGAGTCACCCGAGGAGAAAACGACACTTCATCGGGGTGAAGGGATGCAAGAGGCCATCTAGGAAGGAAGGAAGGAAGGAAGGAAGGAAGGAAGGAAGGAAGGAAGGAAGGAAGGAAGGAAGGAAGGACAAATAAAAATAAAGACGTCAAGGAAGGGAAGGGGGGAAGAAAAAAGCATGGGAGAGAGGGATGCCTGGAGAGAGGGGGGTTGGTGGATATTTGAACAGAGGCCACAATTGACCCTGCTTTATTTAAGCTTTGCTCCCTTAATCACGGTCCTTTCATTATTAAGCAAGGCCTTTTACAAGCCCAAGCAAGTTTTTGTGGCATGACCCATGGTTTTATAAGAGGATGAAAGCAGCAGTAGTGACAGAGGCAGGGGAGGAGGAGGAGGAGGAAGAGGAGGAGGAGGAGGAAGTTGATAGTGTTATCGACCGCGTTTGGGGAATCGGGCCCCTTTAGAAGGAAGCCGATCCGGTCCTGAGGGAACGGACCTTGGCGAAGCCAAAAGAAGAATATAAGCCGCAATACAACCTGAAGCCTGAAATGAAGAAGGTCCGCCAAGTTGAAGGAAAATCCGCCAAGGAGGTTTTATTGAGCAATTCAGCTGAAGAGGACGCTAATAGCGATCATTCAATCTACTAGCGTAACATATGTTTCAAATAAAGTCATATTTATACAATGTTTCGGTCTGACAGCCCTTTGAATTTCCCGCCCCGCTTCCCTGCCCATCTGATCGCGGATAGGCTGAGAGTTGGAACGAGGCGGGCTTTCGTTTCCCGCCTTGCTCTGCTGGCCCAATGGGGAGCCGTTTTTTGTCCTCCCTCGGGCCAATCAGAGAGGAGGAGGCGGGAGCTATTGAAACAATGAGGTGACCGGACGGGAAATATCAGATTAATTCTGGCCCAGCCGATTTCTAAAGGGATTAATGGCACCCATCAAGGGTGTCCGGGGTCCTGTCACGTTTCACAGATTTTAGATATGCCTTGGGGTGTCAGACGGGAAGTGGTGATGGGTGGTGATGAGCCGCCATTGACGGGCCCCACAGGGTGCCTTCCAGCGGCGTCCTGGCCTGGGATATGACAATGTTTGCCTTGGGGCGAGTCACCTTTAGGAATTTGGTGACTCTAAACCCTATATTGTCCATGCGATCGGAATGAGATTGGATTAAACTGTGGCAGATTATCCTTTTGTTTTTTGGGAAGGGGAGGTCTGGGTCATGGGACTAAGGTTCACGTTGGGGTCATAATATTTCCCATTTGATTTCATGATTTGACAATTATATGGGATAATATAATAAAAATAAAGTTGGAACATAAACCCTGCTGGGAAGAATACATATTTTCCAGGGATCCCAAAAAGTATAAATACATATAGGCAGATAGATCTCGAGGAAATAAAGGGGAATCCATAAAGGGGGGGGGTGATATTGCATAAAGGGGAATCATGAATGGTATAAGCAATAGAAAACATTTGATAAGGACGAAGTTCACAACATCTGGGGAACCCGATATGGAGATTCATAAGAGTGGAGTTCTAGCAGCATACTTTCATAATCCATGAAGTTAGCCCAACGATTAGAAATTCATACAACAGTGAGTTAGGAGAGGGTCCAAATACATAGAATATGAAAATTCACAAATACATGAGGGAAAAGAGTTCATCTGTGATGGGAGGAATTCGTAGAGGTGGCATAGGGAAAAGGCACATGTGGGTTGCAGTCTTTGGAAGTATAGGATTTCATAAGTCCAGGGGTAGGTTTGGGGAAGAGTGTTCTTCTCCTTCATAAAATCATGAAAAGTATGAATGAAGCGTGGAGGGCACCCGTCCGGGCACCCCTTGGCAGCTGTAGAGGGTGAGGGTCCTTGGAGAACTATGTCTCCCCCGCGAGAGAGCGATCCCCCCATCCCCAACTCACAGAAAGGGGCTAGGGATCTTTTAAAAACCATTCCGCGAGTCGCGGGGAGAGGAAAACCCGGGATAAAGCAGCAGCTTGGCTTGAAAGGAGCCGTCGGTCCCGTTTGACAGTCAGCTGTTGAGGTGCCGAAAACTGGACCGATTCCGGTTCTGCTGGTTGTCTTCGAGTCAGGAGCCTTAGAAAGGGTTAGGTCTAAAAGAGGAGCGTTCTAGGGGTAATTTTGATAGAGATATGAGCCAATTTATATCGTCCGCCATGTTAATCTATGGCGGAGAACCTCAGCCGGAGTTAAAGGGACGCGAGAGAGAGAGGTTTCATGCAAAGGAAGGAGTCAGAGAAAAGATACAAAATAACCAGATAGAGAGTGTTATTGTTAAAATAAATGCTACTTTTATTGGGGGATTTTGTTACATGGTTCAGGGAAGGGGAAAGTGAAATAAAAAGATCTCCTAATAATAGTCTGCTGCGGTCCCGTTCCGTTCCTTTTGTTTTGCGGTCTACGGAACTCTCTGCTGCGTTTTCAAATCAATTTGAAAGCCGGGGCGACGGTTATCAATAGTCCATGACCAGAAGATCTTAATAGCTTCTTGCATATTGGTATATAATTTTTTTTGTCATCACCTCAGGAATGCACTGACATATATAGTTTGGAATGTCTAAAATGTGAACAGTGAATGATCTCGACTAGGAATGATCTTGACTAGGAAGGATGCCTAGCTAAACAAAAGCACCCACACAAAATATCCTCAGCCAGCCACTGTGCACATAGTACAATGACAATGTTTGACTGAGAGGTAGATCCACACTGCATATTATAAGCCACTTAAGTGCCATGGTACCATCTTAAAGAATCCTGATTTGTAGTATAGTAGAGAGACTTACGTTTCCCTGAAATACTGCACCAGAGTTATTCTGAATCCCTCATGAAGCAACAAATCTCAAGATTCCATAGGATGGAGTAATGGCAATTAAAATGGCCCCAAATTGCTATAATTACACCATGTGGATGCACCCAGAGAGTGGCAGGTTTACTTTCACGATCTCACTGTACTGTGACACTTATTGAGTGACCTGGTCTGGTCATTCTTTCTCAGTTTGACGTCACAGTTGTCCCAAAAGACAAATGGAGATCAGCCTCCATTATCTGTGTGGATTCTGTTCCTTGATTTCATGTGAATGTGCAAAACTGGATAATAGTGAACCCTATTAAAATGAAGGACCTCTAGCCCATAGAGCCATGCTGAAGGACCTAGAAAATGTCATATTTTGTCAGACATGGATAAATGAAATTACAGATGATTGTCAATGGATATGGGAATTGTATTAAAATCTTGAAAGAAGATGCTGTCAAGGTGATGCATGCCGTATTCCAGCAAATATGGAAAACAATAGAATGCCCATCAGATTGGGAAAAAATCAACTTATATCCCCATACCAAAAAAGAGAAACGCTAAAGAATGCTCAGACTTTTATACAGTGGCACTTATCTCCCATGCTAGTAAAGTAATGCTCAAGATCCTGCAAGGCAGACTCCAACAATACATGGAGTGAGAGTTGCCAGATGTACAAGCTGGGTTTAGAAAAGGCAGATGAACAAGAGACCAAATTGCCAATATCCGCTGGATAATGGAGGAAGGCAAGGAATTTCAGAAAAACATCTATTTCTGTTTTATTGACTATTCTAAAGCCTTTGACTGTGTGGATCATAATAAATTGTGGCAAGTTCTTGGTGGTCTGGGGATACCAAGTCACCTTGTCTGTCTCCTGAGAAATCTGTATAAAGACCACGTAGCAACAGTAAGAACAGACCACGGAACAACAGACTGGTTCAGGATTGGGAAAGGAGTGCGGCAGGACTGTATACTCTTACCCTACTTATTCAACTTGTACGCAGAACACATCATGCGACGTGTTGGAGTTCAAATTGCTGGAAGAAACATTAACAACTTCAGATATGCACTTTGATGGCTGAAAGCGAGAAGGAGCTGCTGTGGACCGCAAGAAGATCCAACCAGTCCATCCTCCAGGAAATAATGCCCAACTGCTCACTGGAGAGAAGGATATTAGAGGCAAAGATGAGATACTTTGGCCACATAATAAAAAGACAGGAAAGCTTGGAGAAGATCATGATGATGGGGAAAATGGAAGGAAAAAGGAAGAGGGGCCGATCAAGGGCAAGATGGATGGATGGTATCCTTGAAGTGACTGGTTTGACCTTGAAGGAGCTGGGGGTGGTGACAGCCAACAGGGAGCTCTGATGTGGGCTGGTCCATGAGGTCATGAAAAGTCAGAAGTGACTGACTGAATGAATAAACAACAATGAACACTTATGCCACTTTGATGTCATCTGAGGAATGGAGGGATATATATGTAACTGATAAGGAAAGGCTAATTACCAGGATAATGGTATTGAACCAGTGCATACGTTATTTCAGCTAACATAAACCCAGTTCTCTGTCTTTTAGTTCCAGATATCTATGCTCCGCTATTTTGTCGACAGACCAGTTGCTATTCATTGTGTCAAAAATGTTACTGGTTCTGGAATGGTGTCTAATAATAATAATAAAAAACACTTCACCAACAGTGTGAAAGGCTTAAAGTAGTCAAATAAGAAATACTGGACTACAAAAGCCTCACATTTTAGACCACAATCGTTCTGATTTAGCAAGTGGAGAGCAGACCTATCCCTATCCAGCTTTCTGTCTGAGCTGTTTCTTGACTTTTATATCATTCTGTGTAACATAATCCTGCAATCTTTTCCCCTGTAAACAACCAGCAAGGAAACAATAATCAATACAATTCTATGCTTACAAGTAAACCCCAGCATGGTCAATAGGGCTTACTCATGAGTGAGCATGAGTGAAAATAAGTCCCTTGACATCACTGAGACTTACTTCTAAAGTGAACAAAGAAGTAAAAAGTAAGAAAACTTGCCCAATTTGACACTCCCAGATTCCAGGGCTAGGGAGGGAAGCCATGGCATGTGACAGAGGTTTCTTCATTTAAAATTTCTTTGCCACAGTAATTACTATTTGCTGCTTCTTATCCCTATGTCTCAGAATGGTTGTGCATCCGTACAGGCGTGTACTGAGTTTTGATTGCTAAGGAAAAGAAGTTTCCTGCCAGATAAGACAGGATATAGCAGCATCTGGCTACACTGAACTGTTAAATCCTCTGCAGTGATCCAGGGATTAAAATTTGCCATTCTGCAGTGTTGGAAGGACCTAACTTGAAAACAATAGTCAAGTGCAGTTCACATGTATTGGCTCTAAATTTTTATTTTTTGAGATTTTATATGGTAATGAAAAATGTGAATAGGCAACTGGATGGAAGAGTTCTCAAAATAGATGAGAAGAGAAAATGTACACACACACACACACACACACCACAAATATTATAAATCACAATGGCTTTTTTGCTTTTAAAATTGTGATTGGAACATTAACACAATAGTTCTTAATAATTGTAAGGTATATAATGATGTTAGCAGTTGATGCAGTATACTGTTGAATTTAGAGAATATTAAAGAAGTGGTTTTGAAATGGAAATATCTCCCCCTTTTTTGCAAGGTTCTAAGAAAATAAACATTCCAGTGGTTTTAGTGGATAAGCTGTAATGACATAATGTTGCAATTTAATGTCTGGGTCTACTTGCCTGCATGTGTTCTCCCTCCATAGAGGAATATCAATTAAAGAATTAACATGAAAAACATTGTGTTGTAATGCAAGATCCACACGAATTCCAGCTTCTGCTGTTAACACTTCTATTGTTTTCTTTGTAGGCCTTGAACTATGAGGACTCAACAACAGTTGGAAATGTTTCTTTTCTGACTGCAGCTCCAAGCATCCCTGAACTTTTATGGAGTTGCAGAGTGGGAAAATGAACTTTCCCAACTCTGGAATAATGTTTATGTTGAAATAATCTTGTCCCTGCTATTGGCAGGAAAATCCATCAATAGCCGCAGATCACACCACATTCCCATCACTTACCTAGTGTGATGAGCCTGATCCGCTTCTATTCTGACGTGTTGGCACTGAAGTGATGTCAGGAGCAGGATTCTCCTTTTTTCCCATTTTCCTATCTTCCCAATTATTTGATTTTTAGTTTTATTTAATAACCTTAGCTGGAATTGCAAAATGGCTTTAATTTTTTTCCAAAAATTTTTGGCACCATGGAAGTGTGGGAGGGCAGAATTACAAATTATGCAGAAGTACTACTATGGGACCATGGATTGGCACACTGCATTGACTCTGCTTAGGCAATGAAGTCACAGGCAAACACCACAACATCTAAAGAATATGTGGTGATGCCCACAGCTTTGAAATATATGTCTGGGATCAATGCAGTTTTGGGAGGCAGGGATTTCTATGTTAATTGGTCCAGAAATGTGTTGTTTGCAGGGACGATATAGCGACCATGACCTAATATCTTTGATGCTTTTGTGGGACCTTGCTAGCCTTCTATGAACATCACCCAACCCTCAGTGACTGCACCAGTTTCCACCATCTCATTTTCCAATGTTGCTTACCTAAGAGTCTAACCCTCTCAATGCAACCTTTATAGGCCTGTGTCATTGTCATTAAGGGGCTACCTATTGTCAGCTACCAAGATATGCCCTTAGAAGGGCTCTGCCTGCTTTATCACCAAGGTAAGTGTGCAGAGAACAAAATTGTTTCCAACAATAATTTCTCCTGAGGAAAGTTTCCAACTCCAATTAAGTTTCCAGGTGTGGCAGACTGATTGGTGCTTTATCCCAAGATGAACAGTGCCAAGTACATGGTTTTACATATGGCTTCGGGATCCCCAATATCGGTAAGCATTCATATTTTTTGGCACCCAACTCTTAATCTATCAACAAACTACATCATATAGGAAGAAGGAAACTATCCAAAGAAACTGGTGCAGGACAGGTGTCAGGCCAACATGCTGCACAACCGATACCTACCTTGAAACAATTATCTTTGGATGTGATCCCTAAGAAGTCTCCAGTTAGTACTGCCTCATACAAAACTTTCCCTTTACAGAGCATCAGTGAACTGTGTCTTTGATCCTGCCTGTGGTCTGTCAAATATACATCTTTTGATGCAGCTGTTAGTTTGATTTCAGATTTCGAACAAGGAGTACTACATTAAATCTGCATCCCATTTACTCTCAGGCCATTCTGATGATTTTGATGTGTCGGGGTTCCACTTTGAGGGCACCTTGTATCATGCCAAGGCCATGTCTGTGGGGTGTGCTAAATTTTGCCATGTGTTTGAAAAATTCAATACATTTTTGAGTGATGTGATATTAACTGAGTACCTCAAGTGCTTGATTTGGCAATTCAGCCTCATTTTCCTTGTATTCTGATACCCTCAAACTTTTCAGGACCTTGTCCTTAAACTAGAGTATTGCATTCCTCTTAAGAAGACCAAGGGCCTTTCTACCACCCTTACATGTCTTGTTTTTGAGCTGGACACTATACCGGGTATCTCCCGCCTCCTAGTGGACAAGTTGAAACTCCTTGCAGATTAGGCAAATGGCATGAGGAAGAAAAAGAAGGAATAATTTCCAAGTCTTGGCAGGTCATCTTAATTTGCATGCAAAGTCATTCTGGGACAAGCATTCGGGGCTTATCTCTATGAGGCCACTAGAAAATGTTCATCCCTTATCACTACATTTGAATTGTGTGGGGTGGATTTTTATGGACGTCTGATGGGATGCAATTCAGGAGAAGCACCTGTCTTCATAAGACTGATCTTCAAGTTCCTTCTGACATGGGGAAGCCGCAGTTTTCAGCTTATTTTGGCATAGGCAGTCACGTGTAAAACCTTGGCTGGTGGACTGAGTGAAAAACTCACTTATTAAAGACCTAAAGTTTCTTGAGTTCTTCCCTATTCTGGTAGCATTGCAAATTTGGGCCCGTGAGTTTACTAACAGGGCTGTCATATTTTGGCGTGACAATGCTGAGGTTGTAAACAGGGTGAATGAATGCTCAGAAATGGATCTTCCCTTGGATGATGAAACTGGTTCAGTGTTTTCTTTTAGAATGCTTGAGACATAGCATACTCTTTCAGATCAACCATGTTCCTGGCATATAAAATACCAGAGCAAATTCTCTCCCTGGTTCTCAGTTCTGCAGATTCTGGGAACTGGCACCAACAGCCTCTCAACAACTCGGGAGGTCTTGCCACACCTTTGGAACACTGTCAGAGAAAGAACAATTGGGCAATTCTCCTTTCCTTAGCCCCTTCAACACATACATGCTACCAGCAGAGGCTTTGTATCTTTTGGAGTTTCCAGGGAATGGGAAAGACTTAGGACGGGATTGTCTGTGGGAACCGAGGACATGTTTCATTATGCCTTTGGAATCTGGCCTGGATCCTGCAACAATTAGAAGCTCACTGGCAGCTTTGGCCTTTTGCTCTATGGCTGAAGGTTTCCAGGATCCTAAGGCCAACTTCCAAGTCCATCATGTCCTGGAGGGCTGGGAAAAGAGACCCCCCCAGGCTCCAGATGGTCATTTCCCTATATCAGAGGTTGTCCCCCTACAACTTCTCAATGCCCTTCTCAGTGTCTGCTCATTATCAAGCTAAGATGACCCCTCCCTGTGGGAAAAAGGGAGATTAGGCACAAGTTAAATTAAGAAGTTGGGTGCCCTGGGGCTGCTGGACAGATTGGAAAAAGGAGGGGGGGGGGGGTAATCTGCAATTTGAGCATCTGTAGAGTCATAGAATCATAGAATCATAGAATCATAGAATAGTAGAGTTGGAAGAGACCACATGGGCCATCCAGTCCAACCCCCTGCTAAGAAGCAGGAAATCGCATTCAAAGCACCCCCGACAGATGGCCATCCAGCCTCTGCATAAAAGCCTCCAAAGAAGGAGCCTCCACCACGGCCCCGGGGAGAGAGTTCCACTGTCGAACAGCTCTCACAGTGAGGAAGTTCTTCCTGATGTTCAGGTGGAATCTCCTTTCCTGTAGTTTGAAGCCATTGTTCCGTGTCCTAGTCTGCAGGGCATCAGAAAACAAGCTTGCTCCCTCCTCCCTATGACTTCCCTTCACGTATTTGTACATGGCTATCATGTCTCCTCTCAGCCTTCTCTTCTGCAGGCTAAACATGCCCAGCTCTTTAAGCCGCTCCTCATAGGGCTTGTTCTCCAGACCCTTAATCATTTTAGTCGCCCTCCTCTGGACGCTTTCCAGCTTGTCAACATCTCCCTTCAACTGTGGTGCCCAAAATTGGACACAGTATTCCAGGTGTGGTCTGACCAAGGCAGAATAGAGGGGGAGCATAACTTCCCTGGATCTAGACGCTATTCCCCTATTGATGCAGGCCAGAATCCCATTGGCTTTTTTAGCAGCCGCATCACATTGTTGGCTCATGTTTAACTTGTTGTCCACAAGGACTCCGAGGTCTTTTTCGCACACACTGCTGTCAAGCCAGGCGTCCCCCATTCTGGATCTTTGATTTCCATTTTTTCTGCCGAAGTAAAGTATCTTGCATTTGTCCCTTTTGAACTTCATTTTGTTAGTTTTGGCCCCTCTCTCTAGTCTGTCAAGATCGTTTTGAATTCTGCTCCTGTCTTCTGGGGTGTTAGCTATCCCTCCCAGTTTTGTGTCGTCTGCAAACTTGATGATCGTGCCTTCTAACCCTTCGTCTAAGTCGTTAATAAAGATGTTGAACAGAACCAGGCCCAGGACAGAGCCCTGCGGCACTCCACTTGTCACTTCTTTCCATGATGAAGACGACGCATTGGTGAGCACCCTTTGGGTTCGTTCGCTTAGCCAATTACAGATCCACCTAACCGTAGTTTTGTCTAGCCCACATTTTACTAGTTTGTTTGCCAGAAGGTCGTGGGGGACTTTGTCGAAGGCCTTACTGAAATCCAGGTAGGCTACATCTACAGCATTCCCTGTATCGACCCAACTCATAACTCTATCGAAAAAAGAGATCAGATTAGTCTGGCATGACTTGTTTTTGGTAAATCCGTGTTGACTATTAGCAATGACCGCATTTGTTTCTAAGTGTTCGCAGACCACTTCCTTAATGATCTTTTCCAGAATTTTGCCTGGTATTGATGTGAGGCTGACCGGACGGTAATTGTTTGGGTCGTTCTTTTTCCCCTTCTTGAAGATAGGGACCACATTCGCCCTCCTCCAATCTGCTGGGACTTCTCCCGTTCTCCAAGAACTCTCGAAGATAATTGCCAGTGGTTCTGAAATAACTTCCGCTAGTTCCTTCAGTACTCTTGGATGTAGCTGATCTGGCCCTGGGGACTTGAATTCGTTTAGAGCGGCCAGGTGTTCCTGGACAACTTGTTTCCCTATTTGGGGTTGGATTTCCCCCAATCCTTCGTCCATTCCATGTTGCTGAGGTTGAAGATGGCTTTCTTTTTGTGAGAAGACCGAGGCAAAGAAGGCATTAAGTAGTTCTGCCTTTTCCCTGTCCCCTGTTGCCATCACCCCATCTTCTCCTTGCAATGGCCCTATCGCCTCCTTTTTCTTCCTTTTTCTACCAACGTAAGCAAAAAAGCCTTTTTTGTTGTTTTTTATGTCCCTGGCAAGCCTGAGCTCATTTTGCGCTTTAGCCTTGCGAACTTTTTCCCTACAGGTGTTGGCTATACGTTTGAATTCTTCTTTGGTGATTTCTCCCCTTTTCCACTTCTTGTGCATGTCACTTTTGAGCTTTAGCTCAGTTAGAAGTTCTTTGGACATCCATTCTGGCTTCTTTGCACTTGTCTTATTTTTCTTCTTTGTTGGCACTGTTTGCATTTGCGCCTTGAGTATTTCACTTTTGAAAAACTCCCATCCATCCTTAGCTCCCTTGTTTTTTAATATCGGCGTCCATGGAATGCCGCTCAGTAATTCCTTCATTTTTTGGAAGTCAGCTCTCTTAAAGTCCAGAATGCGTGTTTGACTTGTCTTAGTTTCAGCATTCCTTTGTATTGCAAACTGCAGGAGCACATGGTCACTTGCCCCTAAGGATCCAACCACTTCAACTGTATTGATCAGGTCTTCCACAGTCCTTGATCAGTCCTTCTCCTCAGGAGGAACTTTTTGTTTGCCCCATCAATTGGACATTACAGCAAGCTTTGTCACATGACTACCAGACACTTGTTGCACAAGAACCTATTTGGGAATGTATTGGGCTGGAAACTGTGAAACCCAGTATCTCTTTCTCCTCTTTTCCTACATATTATATAGAATCATAGAATAGTAGAGTTGGAAGAGACCTCATGGGCCATCCAGTCCAACCCCCTGCCAAGAAGCAGGAAATCGCATTCAAAGCACCCCCGACAGATGGCCATCCAGCCTCTGCTTAAAAGCCTCCAAAGAAGGAGCCTCCACCACAGCCCGGGGCAGAGAGTTCCACTGTCAAACAGCTCTCACAGTCAGGAAGTTCTTCCTGATGTTCAGGTGGAATCTCCTTTCCTGTAGTTTGAAGCCATTGTTCTGCGTCCTTTCTATATATCTACATTGTATATGAATATGCCAGACAAACGTATTATTTACTGTTAACTTTTGTGGCCATGCAACTTAACCCACAACCCAGTGTCCACCTTCTCTGTTTCAGGGTAATGCTACTTACCAACTGTACATCCATGGCAACTGCACAGGTTTCTTAGCAACTACAATCCTCTATCACTAATTAGCAGCTCTCCAGTGTGCGCTTCTTTTTCTGGAGCACCTATGTCTCTCATATAGAGGCATCGCAAGTTAAGTAGCACAACAAATGCTCTTAAAGCAGGCCTTTGAACTTTTCAGTGAAGCTTCTATCCTTGTTGCAATGTAAAATGGCAATTCAAAGCAGTCTCCTGTCATGGTTTAGACTGAGTAGAATTAATTGAAAAGCAATAGCATCCAGCTGCCATTTAATAAATAGAAACATTCAATAGATACTAATTATTTTGAGAGGAGAAAAGAAAATGCAGACATGCTGTTACTTTCCTGTATCTGATTGTTTAGACTATCTTAAGAATTGGAGTCTGTGTATAAGACCAGAGGCTGAAACTCTAGGGGTGAATGTCAGTCATCAGTAGGACCATCTGGACCACCTCTATCTGGGATAAGCAATGCTACTATTAGGTAGATCTATAATTGGTTAAGTTACTGAACCCAAAGAGTGCTCACCAATGGTTCCTCTTCGTCCTGGAAAGAAATGGCTAGTGGAGTGCCTCAGGGTTCGGTCCTGGGCCCAGTTCTCTTCAACATCTTTATTAACGATTTAGATGAAGGTAGAGGGCATACTTATCAAGTTTGCAGATGACACCAAATTAGCATAGATAGCTAATACTCCAGAAGGCAGGATCAAAATTCAAAATGATCTTAACAGATTAGAGAGCTGGGCCAAAACTAACAAAATGAATTTCAACGAAGACATATGTAATATACTACACTTAGGCAGAAAAAAAAATGATCAAAGGTCTCGAGACCATGCCCTATGACAGTGGTTCTCAACCTATGAGCCCCCAGATGTTTTGGCCTTCAGCTCCCAGAAATCCTAACAGCTAGTAAACTGGCTGGGATTTCTGGGAGTTGTAGGTCAAAACACCTGGGGACCCACATGTTGAGAACCACTGCCCTATGAGGAGTGTCTTAAAGAACTGGGTATGTTTAGCTTGCAGAAAGAAGACATGATAGCCATGTTGAGAGGAGACATGATAGCCATGTATAAATATGTGAAAGGATATCATAAGGAAGAGGGAGCAAGCTTGTTTTCTGCTACCCTGGAAACTAGGACTTGGAGTAATGGATTCAAATTAAAGGAAAGGGAGATTCCACCTGAACATTAGAAAGAACTTTTTGACCATAAGAGCTGTTCAGCAGTGGAACTCTCTGCCTCAGAGTGTGATGGAAGCTCCTTCCTTGGAAGCTTTTAAACAGAGGCAGTATTATCATCTGTTGGGGGTACTTTGATTTTGCTTTTACTGCATGACAGTGGGTTCGATTAGATGGCCCATGTGATCTCTTCCAACCCTATGATTCTATGGTTCATATACTATACTATCCTTGCTCCTACAGCTGGTTTACCCTGCTGTAAGACACTTGTCATGCTTTTAAAGCAGGCGGTTTCACCTTTCCCAAAGCAAATGGCAAGGGATTTACAGAATACATCTTCCTTGGGGTGCTTCTTTAATAAAACTTGAATTTTGTTTTTATGCGGGGGGGGGGGGGGGAGAGAGAGAGAGAGAGAGAGAGAGAGAGAGAGAGAGAGAGAGAGAGAGAGAGAGAGAGAAGCTCCATCAATGACTCAGTGGACTGGATGGAAGCTTAATCCCACTCACAGTTATTCATCTGTGAGTTTCAATAAACAGGAGAAAAAATAAACTGCATAAGATTGTTGACAGTATCCCTCAGCAGCCACTAAAACTTCAATGTAAGTAGAAAATCTGCAAAGTTATATGTTGATGAGGTGTTCCTACTAAATTACCTTGAAGGTTAGAATCATAGATTGAGTTGGGACCACAAGGGTCAGTTAGTCCAACCGCCTGCCATGTATAGTAAAGCATTCTTGAAAGACGCCCATCCAGCCTCTGTTCGAAGATGGACAATCCACTGTTCTCTGAGGTATTCCATTCAACTGTCAGACAGTTCTCATAGTTTAAAAAAGTTTCCTAATATTTATTTAGATTGCATTTTTTTCCTGTAGTTTGAATTCCAGAGTAGTAAAAAACAAGCATATTCTACATGACATCCCTTCCAATATTTAAAGATGTCTACCATGTCACCTCAAACCTTCTCATTTTTAAGCTAAGCTCTCAGTTCCTACAGTCATTCGTTATAAGGCTTGGTTTTGAGACCTCTTAGTGTCCTAGTCACTCTTCTCTGGACATGTTCCTGCTTGTCGATATCCTTCTTGAAACACGAGTTCTCCAGTTTATGAAGAACCCAAGAGATGTCTTTTTCCCAGCTGAGAAAGAGGTAGACAACTGTTGGCCCTCTCCTCTCATTTGATGCAGGCTGTCAGTGTCATCATCTAGGATGGAATCTCTGAAATATAGAGTTGAATTATTCCTTCCTTTTATAAAGATTAATTTCTTATTCATATGAGACTTTGACAATGTTCTTTTTCACTTTCATAGAACCATAGAATCATAATGCTGGAAGAGATCTCGTGGGCCATCCAGTCCAACCCCCTGCCAAGAAGTAGGAAAATCTGCAGGCTAAACATACCCAGTTTGAAATCATTGTTCCACATCCTAGTCTCCAGGGCAGCAGAAAACAAGTTTGCTCCCTCCTCCCTTTGACTTCCCCTCACATATTTATACATGGCCCTCATCATGTCTCCTCTCAGCCTTCTCTTCTTCAGACAAAACATGCTCAGCTCTTTAAACTGCTCCTCATAAGGCTTGGAAACATTTTGAAAAACTTTAAAAAATTGTGAGCACTCCTAAATGGTTCTAAATGCTTTCTTCCTTTTGCCAAAGAAAATTAATCAACATTGATCACACCATATTTCTTTTACAGTAGTTGACCTTTTAATACCGAACATTTGCACCAAATTTTATGTTCTCAATATGCACTGCTAAATTGTTTTTCCTAAGATCTGCTGTAGGCTTTTTGATGTATGCTATGTATCTGCAGAAGCTTTCTTTCTATTTTGCGGTATGAAAAGAAAAGAGATCTTATGAGGGAAGATGGAAGAAACAAGGTGTTTACCCTAGAGAAAAAAATATTGAGTTTTGCATTACAGTTCCAGGAATCTCCCATGTTAAGTGGGAAATTGTGAAGGTTTAAGTACAAACATAAATTTTCCACACCCAAGAGGGTTTTTTCATGTCAGGAGTGACTTCAGAAACTGCAAGTTGCTCCTGGTTTGAGAGAATTGCCCATCTGCAAGGATGTTGCCCAGAGGGCCCCCCCCCCCATGGGAAACTGGAGCTGATAGACGGGAGCTCACTCCTCTCCCCAGATTTGAACCACTGACCTTTCATTCAGCAGTCCTGCTGGCACAAGGGTTTAACCTAGGTATGGGGAAACCCAGGCCTGGAGGACGGATGTGGCCCCTTGGGCTCTTTTCTCAGGCCCTCCTCTCTCACACCATCTTATCCTTTCCTTCCTTTTCTGATTTTCTGCTGCTCTAGAGACTAGGGAACAAGGGAGCAATTGTTTCAAATGCCGGAAAGAGGTTTGATTAGGAAGAACTGCATAGGCTGCCTCCAAGTATGGTGGAGTCTCCTTCCCTGGAGGCTTTTCCGCAGAAGAGTGCTTGGATTGTGCCTTCTTGCATGGTAGTGGGTTGGACTAGATGGCCCTTGCAATCTCTTCCAGCTCTAGGATTCTATATCAGGAGTAGGCAATATGGGGGTCTAATGGATACTTTTTTTCCTCCCATCTACTATCTCATCCTGATGAAGTTTAACCCTTTTGGGATCCAAATGTTTGCCGTCTTTCCTTCACATGCTTCTAAGAAAGAGAAGAGGAAGGGGAAGAAAGGGGCAGTGGAAACATGATGGCTACACTTCAAAGACTTAATGCAAATATATACACTTATAGATGGCAGTATATTATCCAATATGCCCATGGGCTCATTCACACGCCACAGTTTTAGCACTTTTTTCATGTCAGGAGCAACTTGAGAAACTGCAAGTCGCTTCTGGTGTGAGAGAATTGGCCGTCTGCAAGGACGTTGCCCAGGGACCGCCTGGATGTTTTGATGTTTTACCATCCTTGTGGGTGGTTTCTCTCATATCCCCGCATGGAGTTGGAGCCGATAGAGGGAGCTCATGTGTGCTCTCCCCGGGTTCAATTCAAATCAGCAACCTTAGGTCAGCAACTCTACCTTCAAAGTCATTAGTCCTGCTGGCACAAGGGTGTAATCCACTGCACCACCAGGGGCTTTAGTTATAGTACTACCATTCAATTTTAACTGTGATGGCTGATTGGAATCCTAGGGTTTGTAGTTTTGTGAGGCACTAGAGCTTTCTAGCTGATAGTTCAAAGCACTTCTACCTAAATTACAATTCATAGGATGAGATCATGGAAGTTAAAGTGGAATAATCAGAGCCAACCCTAGGTAATTTCCAAGTGTAAGCAAGCAGTATTTCTGGCACCCTCCCTCCCCCCCCCCCCCCCGCTCCCAAATCAGTCACTTGTCACTTCTCTCCTCGTCCAGCCCCTGGCCTCCTTCCTCACAGCAAGGAAGGGGTTTGGGGCTTTGGCCAGGAGGAGGGAAGTGGTGTTTCGCTCCCCAAAGCCCCAAACTCTTTCCTCGCTGCGAGGAAGGGGTTTGGGGCTTTGGCCAGGAGGAGTGAATCGGCATTTTGCTCCCCAAAGCCCCAAACTCCTTCCTCGTTGCGAAGAAAGGGTTTGGGGCTTTGACCAGGAGTAGCAAAGTGGTGTTTTGCTCCCCAAAGCCACAAACTCATTCCTCGCTGCAAGGAAGGGATTTGGGGCTTTGGCCAGGAGGAGGGAAGTGGCATTTCACTCCCAAAACCCCAAACTCCTTCCTCGCTACGAGGAAGGGGTCTGGGGCTTTGGCCAGGAGGAGCGAAGTGGACCACCCAAAGGCCATCTTGTCGGGCCCCATTCTGAGGCAGCGCACGCAGGAGTGCCTCAACTGCGCTCCCTTGAGGATGGCGCCTTAGGCAAGTGCTTAATTTGCCTCGCAGTTGAACTGCCCCTGGGAATCATTGTGCTGTTATACCTATACAACGTGGAAGAGCCCTAGGTTTTGCTGAAAGAAACTCTCCACCATTAAGATGCTTCACTTTCCTCCAACTTTCTCTCTCTCTCTCTCTCTCTCTCTCTCTCTCTCTCTCTCAAATTCATATGGGATAATTAGTTTCATGTTTTTTTTCTTTCTTTCTTAAATTTAGGGGTTTGTTTCATTCTAAAAACAGGAAAATAATTCTCTAATACACCAGGTGCCACTGAGGGATTCCTCACTGCATTGAGCAATTAACTGAATAAGAAAGAATTTCACAGCACCCGTATAATATCTGGGAATTCTTGATTTAGATCTGTATTTTAAATATAGGCAATGCTGCAATTTCACCTATACAGAGTAGATGGCTTCATTTTAACAGTATTATGTTCCTGACAAAGAAAATTGGCCACAGGGGGGAATGTTGTAATCGTAATTATACAGTCTTTTCATATGATTATACCACTGAAAATAACTCTGCTGAAACAAATTAGTTTATTTCCAAAGTAAGATGTAAATGGAACAAAATTTAAATCACATATGCCACAATTAATTCTGTTTCTACAAACAGTACCAGATGGTAGTCAAGCAAGCTGCCTGTATGTTGTAGCAGATGTTACACATTGAATTATTTATTCATTTATTGGAATAAAAATAATGTAAATTGTCATTCCACTGTTATTCTTTAAAGTCATGTATGATAACTATTCAGTGGCTGATAGAGTTCATAGGTCCCTTTTTTATCAGCATTCCTGAAAAGATATATCCATGTTTCTCCATCATGTCCACCTAGATCAGACTAATCTGATCTGTTTGTTCTATCGAGTTACAAGCTGGGTAGATGCAGGGAATGCCGTGGATGTAGTGTATCTCGAATTCAAGAAGGCCTCTGACAAGGTCCCCCATGGCTTTCTGGCAAACAAATTAGTCAAATGTGGGTTAGGCAAAACTAAGGTTAGGTGAATCTGTAATTGGTTAAGCAAATGAACTCAAAGGGTGCTCACCAATGTTTCCTCTTCATCCTAGAAAGAAGTGACGAGTGGAGTGCCTCCGGGTTTCATCCTGGGCCTAGTTCTGTTCAACATCTTTATTAATGACTTAGATGAAAGGCTAGAAGGCATGATCATCAAGTTTGAAGATGAAGTTTAACAGGGACAAATGCAAGATACTCCACTTAGGCAGAAAAAATGTAATGCAAAGATACAGAATGGGGGGGGGGGGGCCTGGCTCAATAGCAGTATGTGTGAAAAAGATCTTGGCATCCTCATGGACAACAAGTTAAACATGAGCCAACAATATCATGCGGTGGTTTCAAAAGCCAATGGGATTTTGGCCTGCATCAATAGGAGTCTAGTGTCTAGATCCAGGGAAGTCATGTTACCCCTCTATTCTGATCAGACCACACCTGGTATATGTGTCCAATTCTGGGCACTGCAGTTGAAGGAAGATGTTGACAAGCTGGAATGGGTCCAGAGGAGGGCAACTAAAATGATCAAGGGTCTGGAGAACAAGCCCTATGAGGAGCGGCTTAAAGAGTTGGGCATGTTTAGCCTGCAGAAGAGAAGGCTGAGAGGAGACATGACGATAGCCATGTATAAATATATGAGGAGAAGTCATAGGGAGGAGGGAGCAAGCTTGTTTTCTGCTGCCCTGGAGACTAGGACGCAGTGGAACAATGGCTTCAAACTACAGGAAAGGAGATTCCACCTGAACATCAGGAAGAACATTAGGAAGGACTCTCTGCCCTGGAGTGTAGTGGAGGCTCCTTCTTTTAAACAGAGGCTGGATGGCCATCTGTTGGGGGTGTCTGAATGTTATTTTTCCTGCCTCTTGCCAGGGGGTTAGACTGGATGGCCCAAGAGGTCTCTTCCAACTCTATGATTCTTTGATTCTAGTTTTGTTTCCTGTAAAAAAAAATTCCACATTTCCATGTGTTGCCTTCAAGGAGCAAATTACAGCTAATTACTTCCAAACTCTCAACCAGATCTTGACCCTGACTTGGGAAAGTCGTGCTATTTGTATAAACTGAATACGTACATAATTTGCCTGCTACCTTGTTTGTTTGTTGCCTTCTAACAGCTCAGACTACCAGTTTGTTCATAGACTCATAGAATCTTAGAACTAGAAAGGAGCCACAAGGGCCATCTACTCCAACCCCTCCATGCAGGAATATACACTTAATGTCCATCCAACTTCTGTTTAAATTCTTCCCAAGATGGAGAATTAACTACTCTCCAAGGTAATCTATTTTACTCTCCGACAGCTTTTACATTTTATTGTCAAAGGCTTTCATGACCAGAATCACTGGGTTGCTGTGAGTTTTTCAGGCTGTATAAAGCTCTTACCGTTCTTCCTAAAATTAAAAATCCAGTTAGAACACACTGGATTGTGTTGTAGTCTCTGGAACAGAAGAAAACAAAATCTGTTGTCGAAGGCTTTCATGTGTCCAAATACGTATCAAGGAACATGGAAGGCACTGCAGACTACTTCAATCAGAGAAGTCAGCCATAGCAGAGCACTTGATAAACCAATCTGGACACAGCATATTATTTGAGAACACAGAAATGCTTGACCACTCTAACAACCACCATGCCAGACACACAGAGAAGCCATTGATACCCACAAGCATGTGGACAATTTCAACAGAACAGAGGAAACCATGAAAATGAACAAAATCTGGCTACCAGTATTTTAAAACTCTGAAATCAGGACAGTAAATAAAGAACAACATTCAGAAAACATGGGAATTTCAGACAAGAAACAATCAGGGTCAATTAACACCTCCCAACAAAGGATTCCCTCAGGCAAGAAGAAGCCAGCTTTTGAATCTGCAAGGCCATTAAATGCTAATGAAGCTGGCCATATGCAACATTTACACTGGCCTCAAGCAGACAAGAGTTCTTTCTCCCACCATGAACATTCCTCAGATATACAAGCTCCACTTGCCTAGTTTTCACACCTCACTACCTCGGAGGACGCCTGCCATAGATGTGGGTGAAACATCAGGAGAGAATGCTTCTCGAACATGGCCATACAGCCCAGAAAACTCACAGCAACCCAGAAAACAAAATCCTTCTCCATAATACCATTTCAGATATTTAAAGGTAGTTATCATCTGATTGCTCTAACTTTTATTTTCCAAGCTGAACAGTTTTCCCCTAAATGCTTGGTTTCCAGACCTTTGATCATCTTGTTTGGTCCTTCTCTGGACACATTCCAGTTTGTTAATATTCTTCTTGAACTGTGGTGCTCAAAACAAAACACAATATTGAAGGTAAGATCTCACACAGAGTGCCACTAATGTTTTTCTTGATCTGGACACTTATACTCCTGTTGAGTACTAGCAGCCAAACACTGTCCGCTCTGTTTGACAGCAACTTTCCGTTCCTTCTCAACTCAACAAACGTTGTGGAAGATATTGATTCTTTAGTCGCAGGAGCTGTAAACACACAAAAAACCAAAGGATTTTTTTCAGATAGTTACAACAATGTGCCAGGTTTTTAACACTTTATTCCAAAATATTTATAAAATACATCAGATTTAAGAAACAGTTTATTATAAATTCCATTCCCACAAAAAGAGAAAAAAGAAACAGTATTCACAGTCTGCAATCCCTAAAGATCATCTGAAATATTCCCTCACCAACATACATGCTGACAAAGAGAGGACATTTTATTTTGCTTAAAGACATAAACTGAAAAACAAAACGAGACGTATATTTTTAAAATTAGTCTCAGTGTCATAAACCACTGGTTTCTCCTTGCTGATATTCTGTTCTTAATCTGTAAATCTAGACAAGGCAGAGGGTTATTTTACAAAGGACTCATATCAGGGGCTCCAAAAAAGCTACAATGTTCGACTTTACTTCTTTGTGTCATTATTCCTCTCCAACTGTAACCATAGGAAGGAAAGGATTCATACTGACATAACTTCCCCTTTGGGCTGTAGATAGGAGTGTTTTGCCCACACTGTACCCATAGAGCTGCTATCAGCCTCCTCCCATTCCACTTCTTAAACATTAGAGGTAAGGTCTTTCTGAGCTCTGGATAAGGTCCAAGCGAATGTCTCCTCTGGCCCTTAGATTATAGTCCCAACCAAATAACAAATTTAGATTGGGATTATACCTGCAGTGGAAATTACATAGCCCTCCAGATTTTGTTGGAGTGCAACTTCCAGCACTCATTGCCACTCACCATGCTGTGTTATGGCTGCTGGGAATTATAGTTCAACTACATCTATGGGACTATATAATTTCCATTCCTGATCTATATTACAGATGTAAACATTAAAGATACTAAGCTAAATCAAGCCATTATTTACAGAATAAACATACCATTTCAGTGACATGTTTTTGCTCATCTCTTTTATTATTGTGTACATAAACAATTCACAACTGTGACATAAATACTGTTAGTTAAATGGAAAGTTGGATATTTTGTCATATATTATGTTTGCTGTTGTTGCATTGGTTGGAGAGAAAGAAGTATGTTATAAATGCTGCACATTTATAACATACCGGTACTTATTTCTTCAGTCATTCAGGACATTTAAATAGCTCGTTTTAGGAAGTGTATATTTGGCACCATCACAGATAGAATATAACACACTAGCTTTTCCCGGCCACGCATTGCTGTGGCTTATGCTTTCAGAGTATTGCTCTTTATTTACTGTCCTGATTTTAGAGATTATATTGTTCTGTATTATTATATCACAGTAATTATTACATATTATATTTATAATCTTATATTATCTGCTTAGAACTAGATTATATGAAGCCCCTTCTTCATAGCTGTATAAAATGCACACTGAAGTGGATTATATGGCAGGGTGGAGTCCAAATAATCCAGTTCAAAGCAGATAATATAAGATTATAAATGGGTAATATAGCTGTGTGGAAGGGCCTTGAGTCTACACTGCCATATAATCCAGTTCAAATCTGATAATCTGTATTTTATAGACAGTGTGGAAGAGGCCTAAGTGAGGCCTAACTCTGCCTGTCCCCTGGGCTGAGTGGGTTGCTAAGAGACCAAGTGGGCAGAGATTAGCCTTCTAACTGGCAGCAATTGGATAAAAACAATTATTCCTCTCCCTCTAATTAGGACTTTATTTTTCTTTTCTTTTTGTTGTATGAACGTAGAGTCATGGATGAAGGGTTGTGCTGCCAAGTTTAGTGTTTCTGGGGTGTGTAGTTTTGTTGTTTTGTCCTAGGCGGAAATTTCATTACCCTTTTATATATATAGATACAGAAACATGAATTATTTAAATATAATATGAAAGAACTGAATGGATTTGATCACAATGCTTGGCACCAATAACACTATGTAACAAAATTTGAAAAATGTTCTGTTCCTGGTTTGAAAGTATTGTTTCTTGTTTAATTGTGTGGTACTTGCTATGAAAGTAGTTTTTATACTCCAAAAACTTTGTTTTCGTGGCTGCCACAAACTATATTGTATTGGCTGTGTCTCTTGCGATATATTCATTGAAAAACTATAGCAAAATTTGCTGCAGGATGTCCCACAAAAACAAGGTTTTTGCAGTTTAATAAACATTTCCCATGTTTTTTATGATAGACACAATTAGGAAATGACATTTATAACCCAGGAACAAACATTGTGTTATATAGTGCAATTACTTTTAGTATTTTTAATTCTGTGCATGAAGCCATATATTCTGCTAAACTTGCACCCTCCAAATCTTCTGGAGTGCAGTCTCTAGTATCCCTGCCAACACAACTATTGACCTGACTTACTGGGTATGATGGCCATTGTAAGCAACACATTTGGAAAATACCAGGTCAAAATAGGACACCATCAATATTTGCTTGTCACTCCCAAACCTTTACAAGTCCATACATCTCAGTAATTCAAACTAGATTGAAGTTAAAAAAGAGTCATGTTAAAATGAAAAGAAATCTTACAGTTAATACAGATTTTCAAAAATATTTCATTTTCATACTTCATGCACCACTAATTATTTAGTATTGGCCATAGCTCATTCCCAAATGTGATGATGTCCTCATAAGAAAATAGGATGGGGTGTATTACCAAAGATATTTTGATGACTCATTCTGTGAATAAGGCTTTCGAAGAAGTGCTTCACTATTTTGCTCAATGGGTGATGCTGCATGTCCTAGAACAGTGGTTTTCAACCTGTGGGCCCCCAGATGTTTTGGCCTTCAACTCCCAGAAATCCTAACAGCTGGCAAACTGGCTGGGATTTCTGGGAGTTGTAGGTCAAAACACCGGGGGACCCACAGATTGAGAAGCACTGTCCTAGAACATAAGTAATCTTAATACTGAATTGTGACCACTGTTATTATGAGGCATTATCAGCTTTATTAAATCTAGTTTTCTTGCCTGGGGCATTTTAAAATATGATTCAATCTTACTAATATACATAATATCAGTAGGAAGAAAATAAGCAGCAGCAAACCACATGCTCATACTTGTTCACATTGTCTCACCAGCACCTTCTTCACCGTGTGCTAAATCATCTTGTCACAATTGATGCTGGCATATTGCCTTTCTATCCAAGGCTTGTACTGGGAGAATTAATACCATATAGAGTAAAACAGCTCATAAGCACCCTAACAGTGTTGCTACATTGGGTTATAATTCAAAGATAGAGCTGAATAAGTATGAAATATCCGTAAAATGATAGCATAAGTTTTCATAGGTTATTGTAAGTCTGCATCTGAGGAAGTAGACCTAGGGTGCATCTATTCCATTCAGATACAACTATGTCCAGCATTTCTAAAATGATGAGTTCCTTTGATCCTCCAAGTGATTTGGATTCTCATACAGACTGTAGTCAGCAATTGTGGGAGCTGAAGTCCAAAACATCTGGTGGACCAAAGTCTGGGAACAACACTTTAAAAGTACATAATGATATTTTCTAACCAAACACAGTACAAGCTTTGGAAAGTCTCCCGACTCTCTCCACCTCCTCTAGCTTCTCCTGGGTATTTGAAATGCTGCCCATGTTACATTCTCGTCTACAATCACTGCACATTTTTTGCTGCTCTCATCGGTACAAATCTGAGTGAGGTATCACCATCACTGGGAGAAAAGAAAATGAAATGCCACAGGCATGGCTTATATTTCACAACTGTGGTTTAAATACATCTGAGAAAAGAAATTTAGAATCAAGGGCACTGCGACCTTACTACTTGGCAATATTAGTGTAATTGACAGTATTACAAAAGAAGGAAGATATACCATACTCAAGGGAAGAAACAAATTGCTCTGAGAAATGTCTGAAAGGTAATTGTTCTCTATCCACTCCTGAATTTCACAAAAGTAAAAATTAATTTTGAGGCCTCTGTTTTGCAGAACCAGTGTTGTTATGATGCAGAACAGTATCAGCAGAGACAGACACGATGCACTGACATCTTTTACTATTTGAGCTGAAGGAGATTCATATGCAGATTGTCCGGGACCTCAGGATCTGTTCATTTGTTCTCTTCTGTTAATCCATATAATGCCGTCTCGACCTTTAAGATTCGCAGTCACTGTGTAAACATTATTTAATAAAATAATTAACTTGTTTTTCAGCATTTGAGCATGAAATCCTAATACATGTTCTTCCAATACATTCAGTTAGTTATAACTTCTCTTTTGTGGTCTGTTCATCCTTTACAGCTGGACAACTACTTGTGGTTGAGGAGGTTATATTGACCCTTTAAATGACATTATAAAGGAACACTTTCACGTTTTTAAAAATGCAAGTACTATGCTGTCCAGAGAGCATTTGGGCAAGTTTATCATCTTTTTAAATGTCCTCTCCCTGGGTTCTTGGAAATATCTGCCAACTATTTGAAAGATGAATGGCGCTTGGCTTCTGGGAAGTGTAAATCAATCTGATTTTAATCAGAAAGGGGAAAGTCAGAGAAGTGTTGAGGGATCAAGACCAACAAAATAGTCTCAAGAGCTGCATGCAGTATTAGGACCATGTTTTGCCCACCTTACTGAAACCTCAGAGTGGTACATCTCAAGGATTCTAAATCAAAAGGCTGGTTAGCAGGGTTTTTTTTATTGTATCAGAAGTGACTGGCCATCTACAGAGACGTTTCCTAGAGGATGCCCAAATTTGTTGCCCTCCTGCTGGGAGGCTTCTCTTATGTCCCTGGTTGGAATACAGGTTAAAGACTTATTTCACTGAGAGATAAATTATTTTCTCAACGTATTTCTTCGGTGGTACAATGGATTAAACCCTGGTGCCAGCAGGACTGTTAACCAAAAGGTTGGCAGTTCGAATCTGGGAAGCTCCCATCTCTCAGCTCCCCATGTGGGGACATGAGAGAAGCCTCCCACAGGATTAAAACATTCAGGCAGCCCCTGGGCAACGTCCTTGCAGACGGCCTATTCTCTCACACCAGAAGTGACTTGTAGTTTCTCAAGTTGCTCCTGACACAAGAGAAAAAAAAACACATTTCTCAAGCTGTGACAAATAATAATAAAAACAAAAAAGTACAATACTAAAGAAATAACATTATATTCCATTTTATAACTGGGTTTTTTTTAAGGCTCTGATACAGGTACCTTGTTTTTCTACATCTTCCTTTGGTCCAGCAGCTTAATTGACATGAAAAAACTGGCAACTTGAAACTAAAATGGCAGTCTATTATAAGTCACCCATTCACCTTCCAACAAAACCTGATCTCTGTATCCCTACTTTGGATTAATTGGTGGTGTCAAACCTGGAAGTGTTACTTTTGGATTATGATTGCTGGCCATAGAATAATAGAATCACAAAGCTGTAAGAAAACACAAAAGCCATCCAGTCCAACCCCCTGCCATGTAGAACAACACACGTAAAGCATTCTGGACAGATGGCCATCCAGACTATGTTAAAAACCTCCCAAAGAAGGAGAGTTCTAGCCTCTCATACGGTATGAATTAGAACTAGGCAAAACATAGCCCCCTAGATGTCCCTGGACAGCATCCTGGACAAATTACAATGTTGAACCACCTCAGAACCCCTCAGCAAGTTGTGGTGTGGAAAAATACTTTTCAAAATTCTGCCTAAGAGCTGCTTTTTATTGCAGTTCTATATCTGTCCAATTTGCTGTTTTTGTAAAGCCTTCAGATGAACAAAAACAGTGTTAAATGCATAAGCTGAATGTCAGTACGATTGCACCAAGCTAATGTTCAGGGAATTGTCTTCAGACAGATTTTACTTAGATATTTTTGTCCTCCCATCTCAGAAAGGGTTTTTCCCAAAGGCATTTGTTTTTATCTAAATCTCTCTCTATGTAATACTACAGGAAATGGTATATAGTTTTCAATTGCTTACATTAAATGTATAACAGTACAGTCCTAAACCACTGCCATATTTTATATTAATGTACAGCCACCTAGTGGTAGCAATACATTTTCCCCTTCCTCTGCATCCACCTACTTTACTCTAGCTCAATGGCCCTCTACATTCTGTGCTGCCTTCTTAAAATATTTCAGCTGAAAAGGGAGCGTGGAAGTGAAATATTGCCCCTTTGCTTAGAACACTGATATTTTGAGTCACCCAAAGAACTTTTGGTGGCTTGTTTGTGACAGATATATTAGTCAAGGATAGACTTCACAGGGGAATAATTTGGAAGAGGAGGTCTAGCTATCTGTTCTCAGACGCATTCAAGAAGAAACAGAAAAGAAGGGTTTTTCTAAGGAGAATTAGGATGCATCTGCACTCCAGAATTAATGCAGATTGACAGCCCTTTAACTGCCATGGCTCCATCCTATGGAATCCTGAGTTTTGCAGTTTAGTGAAGTATCAGCACTCTTTGCCAAAGAACACAAAAGATATTGTAAAACTGTGATTTCCATGATTCCATGTCTTTGAACCATGACAGTTACAGTGGTGTCAAGTTGCATTAGCTCTACAGCTATGGTTCTCAACCTGTGGGTCCCCAAATGTTTTGTCCTTCAACTTCCAGAAATACTAACAGCTGGTAAACTGACTGGGATTTCTGGGAGTTGTAGGCCAAAACATCTGGGGATCCACAGGTTGAGAACCACTACTCTACAATATAGATGCACACCTGAGCTCCAACAGGCAACAGATGACATAACTTACAATTACAGATCTTCCTATTTTTCATTCTATTTTCCCATGTTTAAAATACACTTCAGAATAATTCTAATGGTGCTTATTATTGACTCTTAATGCACTCATATCTTTTGAACTACAGCTCTCATTACGTACCACTGATCATGCCTGGCAGGGCTGATGGATGCTGTAGACCAAAAAAATCTGAAGGATTACAGGTTCTCACCAATTTTAAAGCAAAGAAAAGAGTGGGCCCTTTCACACTGCATAGTTATAGAACTATTATTCCATTTTAGCTGCCATAGCTGTGTCCTATGGAATCCTGGGATTTGTAGTTTGGTGAGGTACTAGAACTCTTTAGCAGAAAATTCCGACTGCCCCTCCCCAAACTATGCATACTAGGGCTCCATGGGATGGAACCATGGCAAAGCAGCATCATGGTGCCTTGACTGTATATGTGAAAAGGCCCTGTGTTTTAAGACTGCATAATTTATTCTTTAGGTGCATTTAATCTGTTTATGTCACTTGGTATGCAAAGATTAAATGAAGTATGCGGAAATAGAAATCATCCTAAGAAAAAAATCTCTGACAAGACATTGAATTTATAATGGACAGTTCACAACGTGAATTTCTATGGGTATATCTACATTGAAGAATCAATGCAGTTTGACATCAATGCTATGGAATTATAGGAGTTGTAGTTTTACAAGGACTCTAGCCTCCTCTGCCGGTTCCTCACCAAACTACAACTCTCATCATTCCATAGCTTTGAGCCATGTCAGTTAAAGTGCTGTCTAATTACAATGCAATTTTTAGTTGCACCCTATGTCACTCTCAGCACAGTAATAGAACCTTGGCAGTCTACAAGTATTTTGGATTGTGGCCCATCATCCATGATGACTGAGTACATGGAGGTTGTAGTCCAAAACATCTGAAGGGGAGACACCAGATTGCCTACTTTTGATCTATTCTCTTCTGTGCTTCAGAAAACAGATTGGTGTTCTTCAGTGTAAAACAATAAGCTATTTCTTGGTGTCAATTGAGAAAAAATGAGAAAGAGAGGTCATTATTCAGTTTTGAATCTACCAAGTGCGACAGTCCTTTTCAGAATTATAATGGGAGAATTACAAGTACCTTGGGTTGGCATTACAGTCTTTTTCTTCTTTCACAGGAGGCAAATATTCACATTCCGCTAAGAAAAGATTGGAGACAGTGAAACTATTAGCCTAAGGAATTTTTGAAGCATGTGTTCAATTTGAATAGCAATGACTACACGGTAGATTCCTGTAGGACACGAACATCATTTTTTTATTTTTAATATGTCTGCAGCCATTAGTCCATTTTAAAATCCTCACGAATATGTCGGAAGCCATAGTAACCTTTGCTTTATTTATTTCAATGCATTCTGTAGATTATATGAACAGTGCTCATCCCCAGTACTTTGCCTTTGTCAGAAGCTAAAAATAAATTGGATAATAATAAAGTACCCAACATCCAATCATTTATTATCACATCTGTTCTTCTTCTGGATTACTCCAGCTGGTCAGTTTGGGTGTTGTTTTGCCTTTAATGCTGTTGCTGGGTAGCACCCATCTAGTGTTGTGAAACTGGTATGGTTGACTCAACTTTGAAGACCACTGGTAAGGTCTTTGTCTGGCACCACATGGGGAGAAATTAGGTTTACTCTAGGTCACCTTGGTAGACAAAGGATAGTGGGAAAACCCCTTCATGTAATGACAGGTGATGCTAAATAAAATTGACATATTTATACTATAAAGATTCTACTATCTATAAATACAGTACTTGATCAGACCTTAATCCTTATGTCCTAAGATGGGGCATTTCAGTCTCCCAAAGTATACTCCACTGCAGAATCCACATAGAACTAGAATTATTAATCATTTGGCCAAAACTTTGTATGAGTCAGAATGGGCATTGGTCCAACATGAATACAATGCATCTTGTGTGTTGTTTGATAATTACTTATTTACTTACTTATGCAATCCCTCGTTGTCCAAGGATGATGGCCTTCCAAGTGCAATGTCTTGGCGGTGAATGCATAGGTGGCTGTGGAGCCCTATTCTTGACCCGCATGTTCTTCCACAGTGACGACATTGGTTTCCAGGTGGAAGGTGGTCCTGATCAGGGTTGGCTTGATGCACCGTCCTCTTGGCATGTTCCTCCCTTTTGCCCTCCATTCCTGCCTCTTCAAATTCCAAAGCACTGATGGTCACAGCTAACCTCAATGGCCAGGGCTTCCCAGTTCTCGGTGTCTATGCCACCATTTTTAAGGTTAGCCCATCTTTAAATCTTTTTTTCCTGTCCACTAACATTCTGTTTTCTGTTCTTGGGTTGGGAATATAGTAACTGCTTTGGGAGATAGTGATTAGGCATCCGGACAATGAGGCCAGTCCAGTGGAGTTGATGGTGTAGGAGCATCGCTTCAATGCTGGTGGCCTTTGCTTCTTCCAGCATGCTTACATTTGTCCACCTGTCTTCCCAAGAGATTTGCAGGATTTTTCAGAGGCAATGCTGAGGATGTCCCAATCCACAAACACTCTCTGTTTCATTTGGAAAAATGCTGCACTCACAGAGCTCAGGCAGTGTTGTATTTCAGTGTCAATATTGACTTTTGTGGAGAGGTGGCTGCCAAGGTAGTGGAAATTGTCAACATTTTCTAATGTTACCCCAGTAAGCTGTATTTCTGGCATTGTAGAAGGATTGGCTGGAAGAGCACTTTGGTTTTCTCGATGTTCAATAAGAGGCCGAGCTTCTCATATGCTTCGGCAATGGTGTTGACATCAACTGACTCAACTGACTTCTGACTGACTTCTGATGGGAGCGGGCTATAGGGAGCATACAACGGCCCTACTAAAGCAGCTCCACTGGCTGCCGATAAGCTGCTGACCCAATTCAAGGTCCAGGTATTGACCTATAAAGTCTTATATGGCTCAGGCCCTGCCTATCTCCGTGATTGCATTTCCCCCTATGAACTGGCGCGGGCCTTAAGATCTGCCGGCGAGGCCCTTTTCTCGCTCCCACCGCTGTCCCAAGCACGGCTGGTGGGGACGAGGGAGCGGGCCTTCTCATTAGTGGCCCCCTGGGCTTTGGAACGCCATCCCTAGGGAGATCAGACAGGCCCTTACTTTGCCCACTTTCTGAAAGGAACTAAAAACCTGGTGGTTCCAGCAGGTCTTTGAACAAGATTAGTTTCAGTGTGAAACAAAGTAGACCTGCTCTGTACACTATTTACCTCTTGGCCCTACGATATGCTGCATAAGTTTTATGGACCATGTTAACCTCACCCTGACTACTGATTCCCGATCCCTCGATGAAATGTTCTAACTGTAATAATGTCTATTTTAACTGAATTGTTTTGCCTTGTTATGATGTGTTTATTATGTTTGCTGTGTTTCAAGTTGTTGTATGTTGTTTTGACAATTGACTGTTTTTGCATACATGTTGGAAACCGCCCTGAGTCCTCTTGAAGAGATAGAGTGGTATGTAAATTAAGTTTTAGTTTATTATTTATTATCATTCTGATTCAAACGGATTCTAAAATGGAGTCTCAATCGGAACATTCTCAGATCTGGGTCACATTGTCTGTAGTCCCTCCCACAACATCAGACAACATAAGAGTTAAGGGAAAAACTGCCTACCAATATATACATACAATATAGTCAGCAATCTCAATTATATACATAATAAATAACTAGTATAGGAGGCTTGTAGAAGGTTGCTATTTTCAACAGCCTTCTCAATCGATCAAGTCCAATATTCAATATGAAAGATAAGCAATAGGTATGTCCAAAAAATTGTTTTGATTCTTATATCGGAATTATATCGGATTGTTCTCGCTTTTTGAGACGCATTCTGAGACGTTGTCTCACAGCGCAACTGGCAATGTAATTTGAACCATCGTTGGCCCATTCTCTAATTGTCTCTTAATGTTTCGTTAATTCCCCCCCCCATTTTTAAAAAATATATATTTTTAAATATATTTTTTAAAAAATTTGTTTCTGCAACCTATATTGAATGGGAGCTCAGCGCAGCCTAAAAGCTGCCGCTCCCCAACATGGCTGCCGCTCCCCGGCCAATCAGAAGCTTCCACGATGGATGCAAAGGTGGGGGCTAGGGTCCTCTGCGTCCATGTAGAAGATTGGCATGAAGCCCGTTGTGCAGCCCAGGCGAGCCATTCTGGGATGGGTTTTGAGCGGAGAGGGTGGTGGTGTGGAAGTGGAGAGCAAGCAAGCCTGTCTTGAGGGAAAGAGGGAGAAGGGGTCCGGTCTGGTCTGGTTTGGAGAAAGGATTAGGCTTTTGTTGCTGGTTCCTTCTCTTGTGAGTGACTGAGTGTGTTAATTTTGGGTAGTGCTCAGCTATAGAGCTGTGAATTCCAGGGTTTTTTTTCATATTAAAAAAATTATCTAGCTTTTAATTTTGTTAAGAATAGTTCTTGCTAGATCACAGCATACCTTTGTTGCAGAATCAGTAGTCTATTTCATTAAGAAGGCATTGCCTTTGAGGCTTGTGGCATCACATAGCCAAACAACATTGATTGAGTTCTTGCTTACAAATATAGCAAGGGAATTTATAGTTTTCAAGGTATCTTTGCACTCCTGTCACAGCTCCATTTCTAATTGAAGGCAAGGCATTGCCTTTGAGGCTTGTGGGATCACATAGCCAAACACCATTGATTTCCAGTGTCCTCCTTGCTTAAAAATATAACAAGGGAATGTATAGTTTTCAAAGTATCTGTGCACTCCTTGCCAGGGCATTGGTCAGCTTGCTCACAGGTACATTTCCAAAGGAAGGCATTGAGTTTGGGGCTTGTGGGAGCACATAGCAAGACATAGCATTGAATTCCAGTGTCCTTTTTCCTAAAAAATATTACAAAGGGAATCTCTAGTTTCCAAAGTTCCTTTGCACACAGTGCCTGAGCATTGCCTGGCTTGGTCACAGGTACATTTCCTAACGAAGGCATTGGGTTTGGGGCTTCTGGGAGCACATAGCAAGACATAGCATTGATTTCCAGTGTCCTTTTTCCTTAAAAATATTACAAAGGGAAAATCGGACACAAAAACAAAGTTACACAAGTAGAAGAAGGACTTTCACATTGAAAAAAACACAATTGAACAGGAAATAAAACTTTCAAACCAGGAACAGGTTTCTTCAATTAAAAAATAGTTTATTATAAAAGCTATGAAAATTCGCCAAAAATTGGAGGGTACAGGAAACGTTCTGCAATTTGGTGAGCTAGGAGGGTTGAATGTGTTCTCCCACTGTACCAAATTTGATCAGGATAGCTCAAGAAATGAGGGTGGGAGAACCCTTTAAAAGTCCCCCCCCCGGGTGCTGTTTTTTTTTTTGGCGATTGCGCATGCGCGTCCACCATTTTAGAAACATTTAGAAACATTACGAATTTTCGGGAATATCTGAAATTTTTGAGGGAAAAAATCAGAAATAGTTTCTATATCGAAGCGCCGGCGCCCCCTACTTTAGAAACGAGAATTGAAACATTTTTTTCATTGATCAGACATGCCTAATAAGCAAACATGTAGACATTTCAGTGTTGTCGAACTGAAACACCCATCTCTCCTCACCATTGACTATGCTGCCTAGAACAGATGTGAGTCCCACAACACCCAGGGCCCACACATTTTGTGTCTCTTCTGAATGCCAGAAAACACCAACTTTATAGCAAATTCATTACTTAGATTTTTTTAATCCTGAAGATATTTCAACCCTTTTCTGATTTGCCAAATGCCAAGCATTTTGTGACCCTCTTAGCCCAAACAAAACACATGACTGGTGCCAAGGAGCTTGCTTTAACACAACAGCGAGTGAAGCAAATAAGTGCTGCTGATTAAAAAAGGAGCCAGGAGGCACAGCTATAAGAATAATTGGATATATTCAATTTCTATCCAGATTGGACAATAATCACAACTAGCCATCTGCTTAAGAAGGAAACAATGATGTTTATTCCAGGTAACAGAGGGTAGGAGCCAACCTAAAATGACAGCAGGAAGGGAATGATGTGGTCATAGCAACATGCCTGCAAGATGATCCTGGAGACAGCATGGAATAAAAAGTGCTAGGAGCCGTGAGTCAACAGTGGCATATTACAAAGCAAAACCAACCTCCACACCTTCTTAATATTAAGCTACAAATAAGTCTTGGGTGTGCACTTTGCACAATTAAAAATATCACAGACATTTACTTTTTAAAATAAAAATTCCATCCTATAAATAGATACTTTCTTACTTTTGAAATCAGAATGTTCACACTATATAAAGAACACTTCCTTCCCTGGCATTTGCTTCTCCTGCTATTTTCGTATTTCAGAATATTAATACAAATATAATTTAGAATATTTAGCCAAGACAAAGGGATGAGAGGACAAACATAGATTCATTAGACAATAAAGAGGCCTGAAAATAGAATGGGATAAACACTAACCATTTCGGTTTAAGCTGTTCATCCATTTATCAAGCTCTTCCATCTCTATTTCCATTACCGAGGGTGTGTCTTCTTCAAAGATAGGACTGAATAAGAAAACAAAAACATATTTTGAACCACGCTGTTTTGAATTGTTTGCTTCGAGACAGAGATTTACAATACCATTTTTGTATCAGCCATGTGTTAACCTGTCTTCACCTGTCAGTGAGTCTATTTTAGAGAAGCGCGCATGAGTGCCACTGAATGAACACACATTGCTACTTTTAACAATGGAGCAGACCAACCCTACCTCCAAGTCTAGCCATGCGATGCAAGCTGCTGCTAATATTCAATACAATCCTATACAAATTATGCACATAGCTGCCCACTTAGCCTTTGAACACAGGGAGAAGCCCATCGTGTAGATTCTCAGAAGTACAAACGAATACCATGAATTAAGCCCTGGTACCGCCTTATCACAAAGCTCAAGGGATTTTATTTTTAGAAATTAGAACCCCCGCAATTCCTCAGCCAGACCAACCAACTGTAGTCCAGGTTTTGAGAGACATATTTTAAAAAGGTAACTTTTCCAACTTCTGCTTTGCTACCAGTTAACAAGAAGTGCTTCTCAAAACCTAATGGCTCCATTCTTGCAAAGGTGAAGATTACTGACATTCATCAACCTTCTTAGATAAGCAATCCAAATCTCCTCCATCCCATTCCCTCTCTGGCTCTGTTTTCTTCCCTATTCACCCAAGAGGATCACCAAATATACTTTCAGGTCAAGCAATCACCCAGGAAATGAATTAATTTGACCGAATAGTGTATTATGCCTTTTACAAAACATTGGTGACTTTCAAACAATCGCGGAACTGCAACAAGAAGGCAGGAATGAACATCTGTAAATTGCTTCAGTACTTCAACAGTGGGAAGTGCTTCATACATTGAATAAGTAGATAAAAGGAGTTGGGTTAGAAGTAGTTATTCAATATCATCCTGGTAGACACAGTGAGATATATTAGGGGCCTTATGGATCTATTGTTATAATATATAGGGAACTGGGAACTGCCCATTCCCTTCTCTTAACACAACTACAATGGGGCAATTTGTTACCTAGAAGTCTATGGCCCCTTCTACACTGCCCTATATCCCAGGATTTGATCCCAGATTATCTGATTTAAACTGGATTATATAAAGCCCCTTCCACACAGCTGAATAAAATCCCACATTTTGTGCTTCGAACTGGAATATATGGCAATGTGGACTCAGATAACCCAGTTCAAAACAGCTATTGTGGGATTTTCTGCCGATATTCTGGGTTATATGGCTGTGTGGAAGGGCCCTGAGTCTCCAGTGCCAGATAACCTGGGATAAGAAGGTAATCTGGGATCTGATCCTGGAATATAGGGGCAGTGTGGAAAGGGCCTATGTTGCTCTTGTCCATAAGAAGAACTCAATAGAAAAAAAGAATGTAGTACTGAAGAATGATGAGCAATCTGTAAATGTCTTACCTTTTGCAGTTTTCACTCTCTAGTTCATCTGAAATGAAATGAAATATATTCAAAGAAGACATAAGATAAGAGGAAAAAAACATAACTCTATAGCTTATTTAGAAATACTAGTAACCAGTAAGGGGAGGGGGCAGTTTCCAAGTGCCTCAGGCACATTATAGGTTAGCAGTCATATCCTTCATGGTATCCTGTCTTCAGCCCTGAAGCAGTTATGTCTAGACAAAACACGCCTTGAGGTATTATGCATCCAACTTTCCCTCATACATGTGGAAACTACTTTCCCCCTTGATATAACGTAGAACTTAATGCCCATGGCTTGATTTGTGTGTCCCATTGCTGTGTCATAATTATTATTTGTGTAATCCTGTACCATATCCAGTGAAGAAATAATAAGCCAGCATTGAGGGGCAGCTCTATCATTAAGCAGAGTGAAGTGATTGCTTTCAGTGGCAGATACTGGTAGGGTGGTTGTTGTTATCTATTTCAAGACAATTTTGAACCTATTACAGGTGAACCTATTACAGGGTTTTCTTAGCATGATTTGGGCCCGGGCTGTGGCTCAGGCTGCAGCCAGCTGCAGCCAGCTGCAACAAATCACTCTGACCATAAGGTCATGAGTTCGAGGCCAGCTTGGAGCCCGCGTTTGTCTTTGTCTTTGTTCTATGTTAAGGCATTGAATGTTTGTCTTATATGTGTAATGTGGTCCACCCTAAGTCCCCTTCGGGGTGAGAAGGGCGGAATATAAATACTGTAAATAAATAAATAATGATTTGCTTTTCCATCCTCTGAATGTGATATAGCATGAATTGCTCAAGGCCACCAGTGGGTTTTCACAGCCACAAATGCATTTGAATCCTGGTCTCCAGAGTCATACATAGTGTAATGCTCAAAACACCATGTCACACTTTGTACTGGTAGGGTTGCCAGACTAAAAACTATAGATGGCTCCTAGGCCATTAATGGTTGGGAAGAAGATGGAATTTCAGCAGGTTTCACATGTCACATAACCAATTAATAAGAAAGATCTGCTAATATTCCCTCTTCTACACAATCATTAATGGTACAGGAGTCATCTTCTGTTTCTAGCTCCTGATACTGGAGAGAGGGAGCAGAAGGAGATCTCCTGCTAGTTTCCTGAATTCTCTGAGTCTTCTCATTTGTTGTTGTTTTGTTATTTATTCGTTCAGTTGCTTCTGACTCTTTGTGACCTCATGGACCAGCCCACGCCAGTTTCCTGTTGGCCGTTGCCACCCCAGCTCCTTCAAGGTTAAGCCAGTCACTTCAAGGATACCATCCATCCATCTTGTCCTTGGTCGGCCCCTCTTCCTTTTTCCTTCCATTTTCCCCAGCATCATTATCTTCTCCAAGCTTTCCTGTCTTCTCATGATGTGGCCAAAGTATTTAATCTTTGTCTCTAATATCCTTTCCTCCAGTGAGGAGCTGGGTATTATTTCCTGGAGTATGGACTGGTTGGATCTTCTTGCGGTCCAAGGCACTCTCAGATTTTTTTCTCCAACACCATAGTTCAAAAGTATCTATCTTCCTTCGCTCAGCCTTCCTTATGGTCCAGCTCTCACATCCATAGGTTACTATGGGAAACACCATTGCTTTCTCATTTGTATACATAGCCTATCCCAAATTCCTAACCTATTCTGCCATCTTTGCTCTCATGCTCCACCAGCAGCTCTGAAGTAAGATTCTACTACCAGCCCTGTTGGCTTCTGTGTCCAATGGGGAAGAAGCACCATTTTGTCTTCTCTTTTATTGGGCGGTCCTTGAAAGACTGATCACAAAGACCTGTTTTGCCAGTCTCCCCTCTAATCCAAGGGGAGCACCTTCACAAGGAACGGGAATTTGCTCTCATACCGCACCACTTCTATCTCAGAGGTTAACTCAGAGTAGTGGTTATTTGTGAAGTACAAAGAAGACAGTTGGATGTATATATGTGAACCATTATCATTTCCCACAACATGTCCAGCCTTCTGAAACACTTACACTGGTGGTGACCAGGATCAACCATACCATTATGACCTTAAGTAGCAAATAGGACAGAGCAGTGCTGGAGTTTTGGAAGACTAATCTTTGTCTTGTGAACCTTATCTTATGTGATTCCTCTATGCAAATATTGCATGTCTTCTCAAAGGAAAATTGGACAGAAATGACTTCACTCATGCTTATGTGAGATTATAATGCAGAAGACAAAATAAAAAAGCTCACATATGAATTAGAATTCTGCAAGATTGCGGAGAGGAAGAAAAAGGATATTTAAGCCCAGGCAAATATTAGAAGCTGAGGTGAGTTTAAGACTTTGACTGCAGCTTAGATGCATTAATATTCAGAACAGAGTCTAGCAGAGAACAGGAGACTGGAAGCAATGAATTCCCTGAGGCTAGCAGGTTCAAACCGTGAAAGCAACATAATGAGAAGTCAACAACTGCCATAAAAAATGTTTGCTTCAACACAGCCTAATACTATACATGAGCAATGCACCTGTTTTATGAATACAGAAGCTGTCAGAGATTACAGATAAGGGACACGCTTTTTTTAAAAAAACACACAAACATACCAAACCTGGAGAGGATTGAGAAAAGCATTTGAAATTACTAAGCAATAAAGGAAAATAGGCTAGGTAGAGAATAATTGCTAAGAAAGGTGGAAGAAACTCCAGACAGGATAAAACGGCAAACCAGATTCACTGGAGGCTGGGAGATGGTATTAGAAAAGGCAACTATCTTCAGAACAACAGACAAAAAATGTGTATTTTATACCAAACAGGGTAAGGAGGAGGATATTGTTTTGTTTTGTTTTTGAAAAAGTAACTCAGTACATGTTTTCCCAGATGAAACATCTATGACTTGAAACATATCTCATTAGTTATACGGCTTGGGGCCAGCCTCCCTCCGTGGTTGCATCTCCCCCTATGAACCAGTGCGTTCTCTAAGATCCTCCGGGGAGGCCCTCCTCTCACTCCCACCGCCGTCACAAACACGGTTAGTGGGGACGAGGGAAAGGGCCTTCTCGGTAGTGGCTCCCCGGCTCTGAAATCCCCTTCCCAGAGAGATCAGACTAGCCCCTACACTATCATCGTTCTGTAAGGATCTGAAAACTTGGTGGTTTCAGCATATCTTTGAGTAGAGCTCCCGTAGCCCTCCCGGCTATGCTCTCGCTTGGCACTTTACCCACTTCCTTGCCCACTCTGTACTGTAGTACCCAACACGTCTAGCACCTTATAGTTGGCCACTCCAAAGCTGAATCCTGGACACTGTATCTGGGTTTACTGATGAAGTTTTTAAGTGTTCATTCTTTGTTAACTGATTATATGTCTTATACATTTATGTTCATGTGGCATTATGTCGTAATTGCTGTATAGTTTTAACTTGTATGTTTTCTGTTGTATTGGAAACCGCCCTGAGTCCCTTGATGAGATAGGGTGGTATATAAATAAAGATGACGATTATTATTATTATTATTATTATTATTATTATTATTATTATTAGTAGTAGTAGTAGTTCTATTCATTCATTTCACTTGTTTTATTAACACTAAGGGGAGGGGCGTACCCTGGCTCAGTACCTCTTCCTGTCCCTGGATTTGTTGTCCTCCTACACAAGGAGGGCAGGAAGATAAAAATGTAGAACCTTCATTTTGTGTGGGAGCTGTCTATGTGAGTCAAAAGCCTGATTTTTTTCCAGGATTCCAACTCAGGCAAAAAAAAAAAAAAAAAAAACAGCCACAAATATATAAAATAGACTACTGCAACACGTTCTACATGGGTCTGTCTTTGAAGACTTTTCAGAAGCTTCAAGTAGTCCAACGGAAAGCTGCCAGATTGCTCACCGGAGCAGTGTAGAGCAAACATACAATCCTATGCTAAGTCAGTTCCACTGGCTGCTAGTTTGCTCCCAAGCATAATTCAAAGTGGCTTTAGCCTATAAAGCTCTAAACAGTTCTGGTCCAACTTACCTGTCCAAACCTATCTCTCCCTATGAACCAGTTTAGAGCATTGAGATCTGCTGGGGAGACTCTGTTCTCAGACCCACCCTCCTCACAAGCACGACTGGTGAGGATGAGAGACAGGGCCTTCTCAGTGGTGGCCCCTTGGCTATGGAACTCCCTCCCCAGTGATATTAAATTGGCCCCCTCCCTCTGAGTTTTCAGGAAAAAAGTAAAGACCTGGCTATGGAACCAGGCATTTGGGGAGTAGTGCAATACGGAATTGACATAAATGTAGCAGCCCGAATGATTACTATGGGACTAGGTGCTATGTTGTAACAGTTTTAATTGTATTTATATGTTTTATCTGTTTTTAACTGCTTAATGTGTTGTATTTGTATATTTTGTATTTGCAATGTTGCATTGGATATTGCCAAAACTGTAAGCCGCTCTGAGTCCCCTTCGGGGTGAGATAGAGCAGGGTGGAAATATAGTAAATAAATAAATTAAATAAAATATTGAGGCTCTCACTCTTCTTTGTCACCATGTAGAAGTGTATGTTAGAAGTTATACAGGTAGAAGCACTAAGACTCATCACCTGCTGTTAGAATACATGAAAATAACAACTGAATAGGGTTATAACAAACATCTCAAATTCTGCAACAACAAAAATGAACAGCAATTTCTTCGATTCCGGATTGGAAATAACTTGTGAACACTCCACCCAATAAAGACATTGTAAGCACATTACATTACAAATGCACATTAATTTGTAGGTGTCTCATGTTGCTACTTTATGTTTGTGTCTTGTGGCTGGCTACTATCATAGAATCATAGAATCGTAGGATTGGAAGAGACCTCACAGGCCATCCAGTCCAACGCCCTGCAAGAAGCAGGAAAATCTCATTCAAAGCACCCCTGACAGATGGCCATCCAGCCTCTGCTTAAAAGCTAATCTACTAATCTAACAATGAGGCCAGTGAGAGGAAATTGCAGCTTGTTGTATTCAGATTTCTTAAAAACAGTAACTAAGCCCACAAGGATCGGCAAACTGCCTAGGGCTGCACACCTTCAGAGAAAGTGGGCCAAATGCAGAACATGTTAAAACCCTTCACGTCACCTCTCCTAGGGACAGAATTTCATTGGAGTTGAACGCCCACCCCTCCCATAGTTACACCCTGCTCAATGCTCTCTGTGTACTGTATTTCCTTTCTTTGACATCATACGGCATGTGGTTTCCTGGATTGCTTTATTCTTTGTGTGTGTTACAGATGTTACAATCACATGATTCTTCTGCAACATGATTTGACATTAGCAACAGCAAATTCTCACAGTTGCCTCTGCTGGGGTTTTGTTTGAAAATGTTAATAATACGTTAACTCTCAGAGAAGTTGTTATGTCTCTTTCTTCCTTTCCGGAACATGTTCTCATACATCCACATAGGAAGTAGAGCAAAGGTGAGAAAGGGAAATCTATATCCACATGGTATGTTGTCTGATTACAAGTGCCATCATCCTTGATCACTGGAGATGCTGGGTGGGGCTGATTGAAGGTGTCCTCATTCCTGAAGGACTGCCTCATCTGCAGACTTTATAACTAAACATCATAAAGATAAATCCTGGAACAACAAAATAATCACATCCTCCCAAGAACAGAGAAGAAGAAGGAACTATGAAGCAGTCAGACCACATCAAGTGGGATTTCTTATATACGCTGCCATCGTGGTTAGCCAAACAGTATAGTGAATGTGCTTGGTTTCAACCACACTGCTCAGCATGCAATCTACCAGGCATTGTTAGGATTCCTGAAAGACTATTGAGCTCAGAGCGAGCCTGGGAGAACCAGTATTTATCTCTTGCTAGCTGGGCTTTGCTCCATTCTCCTCCCTATTATCTATACACATAATAAAAGTGAAAATCTGTATGTGTGTATGTGGCTGGGGTGTCCATTTACACAAACAAGCTCCTGCCGCCACAAACAGCTTTCATTCCCACTACACAGGAGACACCAATGGCCCTACCTCCAATGACATTGCAGGTTATAGCAAACGACATGAAAAGCCTTGCCAATGTCCTCCACAAATACCATCCTGTCCACCACCCAAGTGAAGGCTTTCATTCGGGGACAATTTCATCCTAGATTTTCTGTTTTTCCTCTACCAAAGACACCTCCCAGTGTTTCTTTCTCTTGACATTGCTTTGGAATTTGCATGATCCCGCCTACTGCCTCTCTCTTAACCCTTTCCTATTATTTTCTATGGTGCACAACAAACAGAGGAATTGATCAGCAACTGAACATACTAGAGAGAGAGATGTGAGGAGAATTCACCATCATTTATAGGAGTTGTAAGGATGTATAGTTCACCTGCAATCTAAGAGCACTCTGAACCCCACCAACGGTGGACCTGGAACTAACTTGGCACACAGAACCCCCATGTCCAACTGAACATACTGCAGGGCTTTGTGGGAAAAGATCTTGATTCTGGGAGTTATAGTTCACCCTTATCCAGAGAGCACTAAACCCAGCCAACTTTGGATATGGACCAAACTTGGCACACAGACCCAACATGGACAACTGTGAATACTGGCAGGGTTTGGGGTGATTGACCTTGCAATATGGGAGTTATTTGTTGACTGGGTTCAGAACTCTCTGGATAAGGGTGAACCCAACTGACAAATGCCCTTTTCAAATCACCCAGGTACCGCCAGGTCCAGAAGCTAGTATTATATAAAAGCTTGGAAGCATTACCTTTGGGGTCTGCACAAAAAAACTATTTGGACTACAATTTCCAAAACCACCTGCTGGCTTGAGGATACTGGGAATCACAATAAAAAAAGTCTCCAAGATCTGGGTGAATATAAAACCTTCGTAATATGATTGCCAGGCATCAGAACAAACATGTTAGATCATTAGATTCTCTGTATCCAAATAACACCTTTCTGGACTTTCAGTGTACAGCTGCAAGGTAAATCTTTGCTGAGTTGCCAAACATTTCTGCTGCTTGCTTATTTATTGATTTACTAAAAATTCTTTGTTTTTCACTCCTGAATTTGCTTCAGGGATAGTTTCTGCTAAGCCAAGACTTGCCCATCTGGGATTCTCTATGTATGAGGGCTGGGGGTGGAGAAGAAAGCAATTGACAAGGGGGTTTCATGCTTGTTTTAGCATGTTGAGACGCAAATAGGAATTCAAATGCAGGGTTTCTGCCCAAGATATAAAGTCAATATCATTCTAAGGAAGCAGCGGGACTATCTGAAATGAATGAGGAAGATGAGTTGCTACAGATTTTATCTAAAGATGCCCTATATGACATCTGGTGGTGACATCTAGAAAGTACAAGTACAACATGAATTGCATAAGAACAGAATAAAAGGGGAGATGTGGCTTGTTGAGATTGTAAGACTTTTTTTTCACTAGGAAAATTCATACCATTTGATTTATTCTAGGAATTTATAAGTAGATACTATCCATGACACAGATATGTGCTCCAAATGTATGCTGAAGGAAAAGATGTTTCATTAATAACAGTACAAGGATCTGTGAGAAAGAATACTATATTAGAAAGAGACAATCTAGCTGTTAGTTGAAAAAAAAGGTATTTTAAAGATATAATCTCTATTATTTATTTATTTACTTTATTTCTACCCCACCTTTCTCACCTCGGAGGAGATTCAGGTGGCTTACAAAATTCAGCAAAAATTCAATGCCGCGCAGACACAGAAAAAAATGCATCCATCAAAGCATAAAGCAGTATAAACATACAAACAATTAAAATACACATCAATAAAACAGATTAAAACCATATAAAATGCCCAGTCATTATCTCATATTTATCCATAATCGTTTTCCAAAACCCATAGTCTATTATTCAAGTTGTTAAAGGCTCATTCCATAGTTCCCTATATGCCAAATGCCTGCATAAAAAGCCAGGACTTAAGTTTTTTTCTAAAAACCAGAAAGGATGGGGCCTGCGTGATGTCACTAGGGAGGGAGTTCCACAGCTGAGGGACCACTACGGAAAAGGCCCTGTCTCTCGTCCCTACTAAACATGCTTGTGAAGAGATTGGGACCGAGAGCAGGGCCTCTCCAGCTGATCTCAAAGCTCTTGTAGGCTCATAGAGACATCACTTCAAACAGATAAATTGGACCGGAAACGTATAGGGCTTTTAAAGCCAAAGCCAGTACTTTGAATTGGGCCCAGTATCAAATGGGCAGCCAGTGGAGCTGCTGCAACAGGGGAGTTGTACACTCTCTAAACACCACTCTAGTTAGAAACCTGGCTGCCACCCGTTGGACTATTTGAAGCTTCCGGGCAGTCTTCAAAGCTAATCCCACATACAGTGCATTTCAGTAGTCTATATGAGATGTAACAAGAGTGTGGACCACTGTGGCCAAATCCGGCTTCCCAAGATATGGGTGGAACTGGTGCACAAGTTTTAATTGTACGAAAGCTCACCTGGTCACCACCGAAACCTGAGGTTACAGGCTCAGCGATGAATTCAGGACAACTCCCAAGCTGAGAACCTGAGTCTTCAGGGAGAGTGCAACCCCATCCAACACAGGCTGTAACTCTATACCCTGTTCGGCCTTTCGACTGACCAGGAGGACCTCCATCTTGTCTGGATTCAGTTTCAATTTCTCTATGGAGATCTCCTCAGAACATGACACGTTATCATGGCCAAGGAGTCCAGCATTAATGCGTGTGCAGAAAGGACTGAGACCCATGAGTTCAGATCAGTTTTAATGGCCTCCAAATGTAGCTTCAGTAGCAAGGTAGCAAAGTATTTCAAGAGTTCCATAACTCCAGGATCCAGTGTTCTGTCAATGTGCCAGACATGAATTTTCAGAGAGAAGGAGAAGTGCAACATTTCAAACCTGCTCCATTATAATCCTCCCATTTTGTGATATGGAGTGAAGCTTGAGTGTTGTAGGGCCTTAGCTAAGTGTAAGACCTATGGAGCGAGTTGCTCACTAGGAGCAATCCTGGATGCTGTAACATTCTTCCTGTTTCAACATTTTCCATGTGACAGCTACAGGTTGGGGCATATCAGAGACTCTACATTCCTGAATGACTGGCTAACATGGAGGGTGGGTCTTGCACAGATGCTCATATTTCCCCCCAAATTTAGCCAATATGAGCTGCAGGTGAATGGTTCCACACGTCTAAAATTTTCCCTTCTTTTCCTCTTTGTGCTCAATAAATACATGAAGGTGGCCAAAGGCCCATTCCAGGCTCTGTGTCCACAGGCCTATTCTATGACTTGTCCATAATAAATAAGGTAGGAACCAATACTATCCAACAAAACTGTATGTCCCCAAGCTCTTCATAATTAGGAAAGTCAATGCAACCACATCTTTCAGACAGGTGTACAAGCCTAATGCCCTTGCCGATGTGTGTTAATTGGGCCCATGTTCTCCTCTTGCTCTTTCTTCACTGATAATATAAAGCAATGGTTCCAAATCTTTTTTTGACCAGGGACTACTTGAATAGGGACCACTAGCTAACATTAGTGCCAAAAGGGTTACAAATCAGTTTTTGGTCAACTTTAGATTCGGTTTGGTTATTTCGGGTACTGATTCAGAAAACTGCATTCGATAGACCACATCAGTTCTAGTTTCTGATACAGAACATATGCCATCCAGTAATCGCCATCCAGAGCTGATATGGTCTATCCAATGCAATGGTCAGCTCTGTGGAAAGGAAAAGAAATAAAATTAATAAAATAAAATATATGAAGAGGAAGGAGGTTTGCGGACCAGATTTTTCTTTCATGGCCCACTGCTGGGCCACGGCCTACAGGTTGAGAACCACTGATATAAAGCAATTGCACAAAACTTAGATCCTATTTAAATGCTACCTTTACACAAAACATTTTTGAGACCACAGCTCAAAGAATCTGTCAGCCAGCATATCATAGTTTGCAAAATTAACTTTCCCAATCTCTGCCTTTGTAGCACAAGAGCTCAATTTCTCCGTCTATTCTAAAGGTCCATAGCACTTCAGACAAGTAACACTAAACACTTACCTTGTTTGGATTGCTTCTGCTTGTGGCGTCTTACAATAAAGATGACCAACAAAATCAACATGACTAGCAGCAATGCTGCAGGGGCTCCAAAAATCAGAGCAGGATGTAGACTTTCTTGTTCTACATCGTTTCTTTCCGTTGTGGAATTACTTTCACTTTCAAAAGTCTCTGTTTCTGTCAGCATGGTGGCAGCCTGCAGATCCTGGTCACTTGTAAAAATTACAGTGGATATGGTGGTATGTGCTATTACCATGGTAGTAGATAATGGTGTGCCACTTCCTGAAGCTTCTTCAGCTTCCATCGTAGTTGTAGAGCCTGCCAAATTAGGAATGGGAAGAAATTAGCAATACCTGTCACTTTTACCAGGATGGTTGAATGTTTATTGAAATGTTATTTTTCACACATGCAACTTAAAATCTGATATTTTCAGCATGTTTTTTATAATCTCATCCTTACTATTTCTAAGAAATGTTAGCTGGCAATAAAATCACAGTTTAGATTTTCCCAGCTGCTTCCTTCTCTTGAATATATGATAATTCATGCTTCTCATTTGGGTCGATAATGGTTTCCAGAATGAGGTCAGTGAACTGTAAAGTTGCATGAAAATGATCTGGAAACAAGGGTGTTTGAGGAAGTATACAGTCTTCAAATACTTAAAAAAACAATTTAATGCAGTAGTGCGGTCATGCCTTGGAGACAGAATAGGAGATTCTCAAAAAAAGTGCAAGATCTTCAGCCAGCATGGTGTAGTGATTTCAGTTTTAGACTGCAATTCTAGAGACCAGGATTTCATTCCTTTCTTGGCTGTTAAAACTCACTGAGTGACCTTGAGCAAGTTACAAACCCTTAGCCTCAGAAAATACTATATGATAAATTCACCTTATGGTCACCATAAGGCAGAAATGAAATAAAGGTACACAACAACAATTGTGCATTACAAATGGGATACAAATTGACATGTTTTTTATTAATTTGATTTTCATTTATTATAATAACATCTGTTTGTTTGTTTTGTTTCATTCATGCATTCTGCTGAAGCTTCCACAAATTCAATACTGTCTGTACAGTTCCCCAGTTATGATCATCCAATTTACATCTGACTCCTAGTTACAAATGGATGTTTCCCCTGCCCTCCCCACTTTCCCTTGGCTTCACATCTGTCTCTTTCCATCCATTCCCTTGTCATCACATCTGTGTCTTTCCCTCCATTTTCTTCCCTGCCTAGCTCTCCCAGGGTACATCTACACTGCAGATTTACCATATATACTCGAGTATACGCTGACCCATATATAAGTCAAGGCACCTAATTTTACCTCAAAAAACCTGGGAAAACTTATTGACTCAAATATAAGACGAGGGTGGGAAATGCAGCAGCTACTGGTAAATTTCAAAATTAAAATTGATACTAACAAAATTACCTTAATTGTTTTTGAATATTTACATAAAACTGTAATTTAAGATAAAACTGCCCGATTCTGATTACCTATAGACTCGAGTATAAGCTGATGGGGGCTTTTTCAGCCCTGAAAAGACGCTGAAAATTCAGTATATACGGTAATGCAGTTTCATACCACTTCAATTGCCATGGCTCAATGCTATGTAAACCTGGAATCTGTAATTTTGTGAGGCAGCAGCATTCTTTGCAGAGAAGGCTAAAGACTTTGTAAAACTATACACACACACACACACCCCATGATTCCATAGCATTGAACTAAGTCAGTTAAAGTGGAGGCAATCTGCAGTCATTCTACAACATAGCTGCACCCTGACTTATATACAAATGTATCCGTTCTGACTTCCATACGAATTCAACTTAAGAACAAATCTACAGAACCTATCTTGTTCATAATCCAGGGACTGCCTGCACTCAGATCACCAGAGGTGAGGAACATTAACCTCTGCTGAGCTGGCTGCAGTGCTCCTGACTTCCAATGAACAGGAAACCCAGACTAGAAGTGTACTATGGTTATATGTTTTTCTGAGTCATGTATGCATGGTGAGAGAAGGTAGACAAAGGATGCCAGCAATGGGCAGCTTATTCCTCCATTTTTTTTACTGCTTTCACAGCCAGAGCATCCATAGCTTTTTCTTCCTGCTATAATCTATGCCAAAATATTTAACTATTAATTTTTTTGTGTCAGGAGCAACTTGAGAAACTGCAAATCACTTCTGGTGTGAGAGAATTGGCCGCCTGCAATCACGTTGCCCAGGGGATGCCCAGATGTTTGATATTTTGCCATCCTTGTGGGAGGTTTCTCTCATGTCCCTGCATGGGGAGCTAGAGGCCCCAATGGCTCAGTGGGTTAAACCAGGCATGGGCAAACATTTCTGACTTGGGGCTACATTGTGGGGAGGGCCAGGAAGACCAGGCCAGGAGGGAGGGGGGGCGGGCACACACTGGGTAGAAAAAGCCCGGAAAAGGATGGGGCCAGGAGAGAGCAGGGCAGGGCCCAGGTCATCCCAGGCTGTCCTCCAAGCATAAGGACAGGGTTGCTTATCCCATCCTTATGCTGGGAGGAATACTGGACATGTGGTGACTACCCTGATCCTCCTTCCCATCTTCCTCTCCTAATCCTCAGGCTGTCCCCTTGGCATTATGCCAGGAGGAGGGCAATACAGGCGACAGCTGAGTGTGTTCTGGAAGGCTCTCAGCTACTGCATGCCTTCCTCGAGCCATCCTCTTGGCATAAAAATGGGGTTTCTCACACCATCCTTATGCCAGGAGGAGGGTGAGACATACAGTGGCTAGAATGCTCCAGGGGGTTCCCAGCGGCTACATGCCTTCTTCCCCCATCTTTTTGGCATAAGGATGCAGCGGGCCACCAGGTCTTTATGCCAGGAGTACAGGGAAATGAGGAGGGCCTAAGGTAAGTGTCCAGGAGGCTGCATCTGGCCCCCGGACCTTAGTTTGCCCATGCCTGGGTTAAACCATTGTGCCAGCAGGACTGCTGATTGACAGGTCAGCAGTTTGAATCCGGGGAGAGAGGGTGAGCTTCCTCTGTCAGCTCCAGCTCCCCATGCAGGGACATGAGAGAAGCAAGGATGGTAAATCATCAAACATACAGGTATTCCCTGAGCAACGTCCTTCCAGACGGCCAATTCTCTCACACCAGAAGTTACTTGCAGTTTCTCAAATAGCTCCTGACACGAAAAAAAGGTTAACTGGTGTATAGTGAACCGACTTGTGTCTGGCCCCAGAACTACCGAGCTCCTTCTCACATAGGTATCATTCCCACTGCATTCATCAACCTAGTACAAAATAGGAAGATTCCATGGCAAGCAGAGGGAGAAGCTTCAAAGGGACTTCCTTTGGGTCAAGCACAAAGAATAAAATCACCTCCTTCTCTCCCAAACCCTCCATTTATTCCAGAAAATGCAGAAGTAGGAATCGGTAGTGTCAACAAGAAACAGTAGACCAGAATCTGAAGCCAACATTTGTGGAGCCCTCATTCTACTTATGCCACCAATGCGCCCTTCCTCCCTTGAATATTAGACCTGCCAAATATTGGATAAATTGGACAAAGGTTATCTGTTTTCTATGAATGAACTATTGAACAAACTTTAATTTGTTTTGTTATTATTTCTTTTACTACTGTTGCTATTACTACAACTACCCATTTCTTGATTGCTGTAACAATGAATGAACAAATGAAGGTTATTCTTTAATTTCTCTATATTTTTAAAAGAAATCCACAACTTTTATCGGGAAATGTAATTCTCACTTTACCAAGACACATAATTTCTGAATGTCTTGGAACTACTCAGAAAAAGATCTTAAAGTTATGGCAAAAAGCCCATTATAGGTATAAAAAAATCGAGACCTACAACCCTTGAGAAAATTAATTATTTCACTGCGAAAGGAGGAAAATCGGTTTTCTGTGTCCACACATATTAGGCAACAGAGAACAGTGATAACAGATCATTCTTTCCCAAGTATCAAATTCAGAAAGCATTCCGAAAGCTTGATGTTATGGTTGGCAAGATGTAAATATTTGTTCCCACTTTCAAGAGCAGCACATACTTCAGACGCTTTATAAATTAATTGCTCCCAAAATAACTGCAGTCTAAGCCATCTTATTCCTCCAGTTGTCCTGGGGAGGGATGGGGAGGAGAGATAAAAATAAGCAAACAGTTGGCTGCAGCAACATACCAATATTGTGGTTGAAGATCTCAGAAGTCTGCAGTCTACATGCCTATGCCGCTGCCTTTCTCCATCCCTATTGAACAGTGATGCTATTGTGTCAAATGGGGTCAATGGGGAGCCTGAAAGAAGCGGTTTAACAGCAACTGCACTACACACGCATTTCTGAAGGAGACAACCCAGTAATATACTACAAAACCACACCCAAAAGCTTAAACTCTCTGTACTAGGGCAGAGAACATGGTGTCTTCGCAATGTTGTTGAAACACAACTCTTGGCAAAGTCTAGTCAGCATAGGCATGGTCATAGTAGATGGGAGTAGACATTTGGAGAGCCACACATTCAACAATTCTGTCCTTCTTACATCTAGTAATCTATAATGAACCAAATTCTAACTAATTACACAATCACAGCACAATCCACTACACATGTAATCTCAGTGTATTTGGTAAGTTTACTTCCAGGAAAATGTGTATTGCTTTTCAGCTTTAATCCAACAGATTTCTATACAGTACATTTTCAACTGAACCAATTAAGGTTTGAGTGTGTCTATTTCACTTGTGTTATAAAGCTGGAACAGTGCCAAAGAATGGCTGGATTACATGGCCTGCTTTGCATTGTCAGCTCAAGGCAGGACCGGGTGTCAGCACAGTGAGGCTGTTGATCCAAACCATGGGAGAAGCTCCCTTTGTGGCAGGAAAGAGGCACATTTTGGGAAGGTTTTTAACAAGTAATTAGTTACCGTTATAGCTCCAAATTAGTTAAGGTTTATCCAGACTCGTGAATTGCATTTCTTTATATTGTCCAGTTTCAAGGGACTTCTTAATCTTCTATCTTTCTTGTCACTTTCCTGTCCAAATATTTTCCTGTTCTTTACATACACAAAAGAGCCCCGCTGAGCTGCTGAACTTGCTGACCAAAAGGTCGGCAGTTCAAATTGGGGGAGCAGGATGAGATCCCACTCTAACCGCAGCCTCTGCCAACCTAGCAGTTCCAAAACATGCAAATGTGAGTAGATCAATGAGTACCACTCCAGTGGGACTGTAATAGCGCTCCATGCAGTCACGCTGGCCACAAGGTGCCTATGGACAACCATGGCTCTTCAGGTTAGAAATGGAGACGAGCACCAATTCCCAAGGTCGGACATGACTAGATTTAATGTCAGGAGAAACCCTTTATCTTTATCTTACACACACAAAAATTTCAACAGAAAGGTGGCAAGGTTTAGCACAGTTATGATATAAGTTGTGGTATCAGATGTAGATGCATCCAGGCCCTTCTCAACTCTCCCCAATGAGTTTTCAGATGTGTTACAATTCGCAGAGAGGTTTCTGTTTCTTCCGCTGGATTGTCTTAATTAAAAAGAATTCTGCAGACTTATAGTGAAATTCAGGCAGTCCCCAAGTTACAAACAAAATAGGTTCTGTAGGTTTGTTCTTAAGTTGAACTTGTTTGTAAGTGGAAACAGCTACATTTGTAAGTGCGTCTCCAACCAAACCTATATATTTTAAAACTTTGGATAGCATAGGGAAGGGTTCATACTCCTGTGGTGTTTGTTTTGCTGTCTGTGCCCCTGTTCAGAAGATTTCACCTCACTTTCTGTCCCTGTGATAATTAGATTTTGAAAAATTTGGCTTGTTGTGAGAACAAAGATTGGCGATAAAGCTTCAGTGGAGACACCTTTTCCCCATGATAACTCTTCCAGAATGAATTTCCTTTCCCAGGGGCAGATTTCTCTCCTTTCCTGTGATCTCACCCCCATTCTTAACTATGAGTTGTTTGTAAGTCGGATGTTTGTAACTCACAGACTGCCTGTAGTGGTAAATTGTCATGACGTGGTTGATATGTAGGTTTCCTTGGAATGAAATTACTCCAGAACCTACCCCGCAAAACAGTTTCGTCCAGTGCCTCTGATCTCACAGAGAGGGTATGTGGGGGTAGGGAACAAATACAGTTTTATACTGGTGTACTATAACTCTAGGTAAAGGTTTTGCTCCAACATTAAATCCATTCGTGTCCGACTCTACGGATTGGTGCTCATCTCCATTTCTATGCCAAAGAGCTGGCATTGTTTATAGACACCTCCAAGGTCATGTGGCCGGCTTGACTGCATGGAGTGCCGTTACCTTCCCACCAGAGCAGTACCTATTGATCTACTCACATTTGCATGTTTTTGAACTGCTGGGTTGGCAGAAGCTGGGGCTAACAGTGGGAGCTCACCCAGCTCCCCAGATTCGAACTGCCAACCTTTCGGTCTGCAAGTTCAGCAGCTCAGTGGCTTAATCCACTGTGCCACCAGGGGCTCCCTACTATAACTCTATACCTTAATGCATATATAGTAGACTCCAGAACTTAGAAAGATAAACTCTCATACACACTCACACCTGAGAATGCACTTATGCCTAGAGAGAAGATTTTGATGAAATCCATGAAGTCAAAACCCAAATGTGGTGGAGGATTGCAGCTGTATTGTGTGAACGAGATTGTAGTTATTCTGCAAAGAAATAAAACCATCCCTTGTTGGCTTCCAATTACAATATAATTTTAGAAATAAATTTCTGAATTATTTGTAACATGTTATGTCCAAGCTCAGGTTAAGACATGCTGCCAGCAATTCTAAGGTCTGCAAAGAGCTGCTCTCAAGCTCTGAAACCAAACTGTGTAGTGGCTCTTGTAAAACAAGCCCAGGCTTGCATTGTGCAGAGCTACAGGAAAAAGGAGTGGCGTATTTGCAGTTTCACAGACATACATCTAATATATTTTTATCCATACCCATTTCCTGACAGCTCTTTTCTTGTCAGTTCTGCCCAGGGCCGGCCGGAGATATTTTTAAATGTTAAGCGGGGGTGCTAAAAAGCGCCCCCGCCACCGGCCCCGCCTCCGACGCCCTGGCCCCGCCCAGCGTGCCCTGGCCCCGCCTCCCACGCTGTGTGGGAGGCGGGGCCAGGGCGAATAGTGCGGGGGGCGGGGCCAGAGTTGGCCCCGCCCCCCGCCCAGCGTGCCCTGGCCGCGACCAGGAAGTCAGGCCCGAATGGCCTAGCTGCGCTGTGCGCGTGCGCACAGCACAGCTAGGCCATTTGCCCTTAGTAACAAACTAAGGGCAAAAATGGCTTATCTGGCTGTGCGCATGCGGGCCTGACTTCCTGGTCAGATAGCCCATTCGGGCCTGACTTCCTGGTCGCGGCCGGCGATCGCCCGGGCGGTCGCCGGCCGCGACCAGGAAGTCAGGCCCGAATGGCCTAGCTGCGCTGTGCGCGTGCGCACAGCACAGCTAGGCCATTTGCCCTTAGTAACAAACTAAGGGCAAAAATGGCCTATCTGTGCTGTGCGCATGCGCACAGCCAGATAAGCCATTTTTGCCCTTAGTTTGTTACTAAGGGCAAATGGCCTAGCTGTGCTGTGCGCACGCGCACAGCGCAGCTAGGCCATTCGGGCCTGACTTCCTGGTCGCGGCCGGCGACCGCCCGGGCGATCGCCGGCCGCGACCAGGAAGTCAGGCCCGAATGGGCTATCTGCGCTGTGCGCACGGGCACAGCGCAGATAGCCCATTCGGGCCTGACTTCCTGGTCGCGGCCGGCGATCGCCCGGGCGATCGCCGGCCGCGACCAGGAAGTAAGGCCCGAATGGCCTAGCTGTGCTGTGCGCGTGCGCACAGCACAGCTAGGCCATTTTGCCCTTAGTAACAAACTAAGGGCAAAAATGGCTTATCTGGCTGTGCGCATGCGCACAGCACAGATAGGCCATTTTTGCCCTTAGTTTGTTACTAAGGGCAAAATGGCCTAGGTGCTTGGCGCGGGCGCGGGGATTGAAGCCCCGCGGGCCCGCGCCAACACCGGAGGCGTCGGTGGCGCTACGGGTCGCTGTCGACGCCTCGACAGCGCCCCTAGCAGCCAGCGCCCGAGGCGGCCGCGTCAGCGGCCGCCTAGTAACAACCGGCCCTGGTTCTGCCTTTCATTCCAATTGCAAGTGCCAACATTCAAAGTCACTCTTTCTGACCCATTCGTTATTAAGTTAATGCCCAGAGCTTTAAAAGGTTACTTTTTAAATGCCACTTCCTAAAAGCCCAAACCGACATGGCCAATTATTCCCCCACCACAAAAGAAGATTTTTTTCAAGCTGTGCTCATTTTAGTCTTTAGCTATAACTGTTCAATATTGTCTGCTTTCTTCTGGCTGTCGCTTGCCTATCGTGCTAGAAATATCATATCTCTTGGGATTTCCATACTGCAGGTCAAAACAAGCTGTAGACATTTGACTCAGCAGCTGGAACAGCCCCAAATTGACTGAGCCATTAAGTATTTCATTCCCTAAGAGGTACAATCATTATTAATACAGGAAATGTGTTCTGAGATTCTCTTGTTAGCCGTTGTCATGCTCCAGTATAGAATGCCAAGGTGTTATTTTATGAGGTCATTTTGCCACCTTAATTGAAATAAACCATATCTTGCCTTCTGCTTCTTTGACAGTGGGCACTTCAAATATTACATTCAGAGATTGTTTATCATGTCAGAAGAGAATTGGGGGTACAGCTATAATGTATTTTAAACAAAGTTAAAAACATTATACTAGATTTCCTTTGACCAGAAGCTGGCCACTTGGAGTGCCACTGTGAGAAGGTCCTCCATTGTGCATGTGGCAGGGCTCAAGCTGCATTTTAGTAAGTGGTCTGTGGTTTGCTCTTCTCCACACTTACATGTTGTGGACTCCATTTTGTAGCCCCATTTCTTAAGATTAGCTCTGCATCCTGTGATCCGAGAGCACAGTCTGTTCAGCACCTTCCAAGTCACTGAACATGAGAGAAGCCAGGGGACACTAGAGAAGCCTCCCCACAGGATAGTAACACATCCAGGCATCCCCTGAGCAATGTCTTTGTAGACACCTGATTCTCTCACACCAGAAGCAACTTGCAGCATGAAACCAAACAAACATTCTGAGATGACATACATCAAATATCTCTTTCACACTATACAGTTATAGCACTGTGATGTCATTTTAATTGCAGCATTTCCATCCTATGCAGTCTTGGGGTTTGTACACTCTTCAGAATTCACTGCCAGAGAGCTCTAGTGGCTCATCAAACTAAAAAAATCCCTGGTTTTCTTTCAGCTGTATCAAAATACTGTAACTGTGTAATGTGAGAGAGGACTATTAGCATGTATGGATTCTTCCATTCACACAAGAGATCAGTGTCACCAGTTCCATCTTCCAAACCCTATATTATATTTCCAGTCCATAGGCACAATTTTTGGAGGAAGGGCTTCTGCTGTAAAGGAAACAGAAGGTAGGAAAGCCTAATTCTGGTAATGTTAACAACACTTTCCCAACCTGGCACCCTACTGCACATGGTGATGTAAATCGTGTCAGAAGCGGCTTGAGAAACTGCAAGTTGCTTCTGGTGTGAGAGAACTGACCGTCTGCATGTTTACCATCCTGTGGAAGGTTTCTCTCATGTCCTAGCATGGGAAGCTGGAGCTGACACACAGGAGCTCACCCCATCTTGTGGATTTGCACTGCCGACCTTCAGGTCAGCAGTTCAGTCGGCACAAAGGTTTAACCCACTGTGCCACTGCGGCTTCTTCCACCAATATAAGAATGGTAGACTGCAGGCCACTATGTTTAAAGTAGGTACATGCTATAGTTTCGCGGTAAATATTTCACACCCAGGGGAACCTTGGGCTATCAAAATATTTTGATCTACAGCTCTTATAGTTCTTTATCCTTAGACATGCTGGTGGGATTTGTATGCCAAAAATTATTATTAGCAAACTTTGTTCTGTATTTCAAAGACTTCTGGCTTATTATGGTCTTCAGTCTCTTTGTAATGAAATATGTTGAGATAATCCAGACAACTGGGTTTTTCTAATAACACTACATAATACGATTTTATTCCTGGGTTACAAATGTCATTTCCTAATTGGTTCGATCATAAAATCATGGGAAAAGTACATCTTGCAGCACATTTTACTAGAGTCTCAATCAACATAGTTTGTGCCAGCCACAGAAACAAAGTTTCTGGAGTATAAAAACTATTTTCAAAGTAAGCACTGCACAATTAAACAGGAAATAACACGTTCAAACCAGGAGCAGAAAATGTTTCAAATTTTGTTATATAGTGAAATCACAGTCAATTTGATACTTATTCAGGCAAACAATACTGACAACAGGAACATTTTTCAATATCACAGTCACTAGACCATGGGATCGGCCTGTCAGGTCTTCTAGCATTTACATCAAAATATGAAGCAACTTTCATTTTTAAAGACTATCTTTATCTAAAAAGTTAGTGTATTTTCTCCAGAAGCCTAAGCATGCATGAACTCTAATTTTTTGTACATTTCAAAGTTGATATGCTTTAAATATTCATATTTCTTGCTTTGGAACTTGTCTTAACAGGAACTCTTTTTATACTTTCAGTTTTCTTTAGAACTTCTGTTTTGCATGAACTTCCCCAGAGGGTTTTAAAAGTTTAGAGGCTTTACGTCAGGCATGTAGCCGGGGGGGGGGGGGGGCGGCTTGAGGGGCTTAAGCCCCCCACCCCCCAAATTCTTAGAGTTTTTTAAAAATACTGGTAGCCAGATTTTGTTCATTTTCATGGTTTCCTCCTTTCACTGGAATTGTCCACATGTTTGTGGATTTCCATGGCTTCTCTGTGTAGTCTGACATCAGAACAGTAAATAAGGAACAACACTCTGAAAACAGAGGAATTCCAGACATGAATCAATCTGGGGCAGCTAACACCTCCGAACAAAGGATTCCCCCAGGCAAGAAGAAGCCAGGACATGAAGCTGGCAAGGCCATTAATGCTGTCATCAAGGTGATTAATTACAACATTCACACTGGCCTCCAACAGACAAGAGTTTTCTCTCCCACCCTGGACTTTCCACAGATATATAAACATTCCTTGCTTAGTTTTTCCAATATATCTCACAACCTTTGAGGATGCCTACCACAGATGTGAACGAAACATCAGGAGAGAATGCTTCTGGAACATGGCCATACAGACCGGAAAACTCACAACAACCCCGTGATTCCAGCTATGAAAGCCTTTGACAACACATCAATAAAACACAGTTGACAACAGTGATTAAAAGGAGATTAAAAACCCAATCAGTAAATTAAAAACATAACCGTCATTAAGGTCCAATCAATAAACCATTCATTGTATGGCAGCCAGATATTCCAGTGTTTCGATAAGCCTGGCAGCATCGGTAGGTTTTAATTCTTTTCTGAAAGAGGAGAGCATGGGGGTCATTTTGATTTCCTACACTTCTCCCATCACATGTTCTAAGGCAGTGGTTCTCAACCTGTGGATCCCCAGGTGTTTTGGCCTACAACTCCCAGAAATCCCAGCCAGTTTACCAGCTGTTAGGATTTCTGGGAGTTGAAGGCCAAAACATCTGGGGACCCACAGGTTGAGAACCACTGGTATAAGGTTTAGGGTGGGGCCAGGTAAATGATCTTAGAGGGTTGTATCCTCTATGTGAGCCTTCGTTTGGGCCCCCCTGATTTACTGGGTAGATTAATGTACATCAAGTTTCCAAGTCCTGGGAGTTTAAAGAGTTTCAAAGATAGGACCAGCAATTTAAATGAGTTTGGAAACCAAACTGGTAGCACGGACAATTCTTTTACTTATTTAGATAACTTTAGTAGTGCCGTTTTTGATCATTTAATAACTAGAGTTCTATGTGTGATGTACAATAGAGACAGTTTCCAAGTTACAAACATCCGACTTACAAATGACTCATAGTTAAGAATGAAGGTGAGACAACAAGAAGTGAGAGAAATCTACCCTTTGGAAGGGAAATTCACTCCTGAAAGAGTCATGAAGCGAAAAAGGTGTCTACACTGAAGTTTTATCACCACTCCTTCCCTATGGTATTCAAAGCATCTGTCTGTCTGTCTGTCTGTCTGTCTGTCTGTCTGTCTGTCTGTCTGTCTATCTATCTATCTATCTATCTATCTATCTATCTATCTGTCTGTCTGTCTGTCTATGCCAGGAGTTACATTTTAAATGTACCTGTTCTGACTTACACACAAATTCAACTTAAGAACAAACTTATAGAACCTATTGTGATCGAGGTGACCACCCTCCCCCCCAGGACTTTGTAAAAGATAGTTCAAAAATCAAGACTTTATGTTCTATATTCCATATATTTATAGTAGAAGGTGATTGAGACTTTTTACTGGAGTTTACTGTGGATTATCCCTGCACTCTGAGGCAAGAGATAACAACTTCATGAATTGTAAAATCATGCTGCTAAAACTCCACTTTTATGAATTTCCATATTGGGTTCCCCAGATGTTATGAACTTCGTTCTTATCAAATATTTTCAATTGTTTATATCATTTATGATTCCCCTTTATGCAATGTAACTTACTTTTATGGATTCTTCCTTATTCCCATGAAATTATCCATCTGCCTATATGTATTTGTACTCTTTGGGATCTCCGGAAAATATGTATTTTTCCCAGCAGGATTTATATTCCAACTTTATTTTATTTTTCATTTTATTTCATATAATTGTCAAGTCATGAAATCAAATAGGAAATATTTTGAACTCAACCTGAACCCCAGTTCCTATGACCCAGGCTTCCCTTCCCAAAAACAAAAGGATAATCCGCCACCGCTTAACCCAATCAAATTCAGATTGCATGGACAATATAGGGCTTGAGTCGCCGAATTCGGAGTATTGACCTAAAGGTGATTCGCCCCCAAGGCAAACATTGTCATATCTCATCCAAAGGAAAATCCAGGACACCTCAGAAAGGCGCCCTGCAGAGCCTGTCAATTATGGCTCATCACCACCCATCACTACTTCCACCCCTGACACCCCAAGGCATATCTAAAATCTGTATACGTGACAGAAACCCGGACATTCCTTGATTGCTGCCATTAATCCCTTTAGAAATCGGCCTAGCAGGAATTAATCCGATCTTTTCCTGCTCTGTCACTTCATTGTTTCAATAACTCCCGCCTTCTCCTTCCTGATTGGCTCGAGTAGAGACAAAAAGCAGCTTCCTATTGGGCCAACAGAGCAAGGCGGGAAACGAAAGCCCGCCTCGTTCAACCTTCTAGCCTATCAACGATCAGGAGGGCAGGGGAGCGGGGCGGGAAATTCAAAGGGCTGTCAGACTGAAATTTTGTATAAATATGGCTTTATTTTGATAATATGGTACCCTAGTAGACTGAATGATCACTGCTAGAGTCCTTTTCAGCTGAATCGCTCAATAAAGACTCCTTGGCGGATTTTCCTTCAACTTTGGCGGACCTTCTTCATTTCGGCTTCAGGTTGTATTGCGGCTCATATTTTCCTATTGGCTCCGCCAAGGTCCGTTCTCTCAGGACCGGATCGGCTCTCTCCTTAAGGGCCCGATCCCCTAAAACGCGGTCGACAACACTATCTTGTTTGTAACTGGGGCCTGGCCCACACAGCTAAATAAAATCCCACATTATCTGCTATGAACTGGAATATATGGCAGTGTGGACTCAGAAAACCCAATTCAAGGAAGATATTGTGGGATTTTCTGCTTGGTGTTCTGGGTTATATGGCTATATGGAAGGGATCTTGGGGACTGTCTATATATTAAAATATAAAATACACAACCAAGATTAAATCATCACAACAAATAAAACCACTTGAGTACATACCAACAAAGTATCACACATCTCTTCTTATTTTAAGCTGAGACACTGGCTAGACCAGTAACTTCAAGTTTGGTTAGCCTAATTAGAAGCCTGCCTGCTGTATTCCACAACATTTGCATAGAATACTGCTTTATAGGGCAGGCATGGACAAACTTGGGCCCTCCATGTGTTTTGGACTTCAACTCCCACAATTCCTAACAGCTGGTAGGCTGTTAGGAATTGTGGGAGTTGAAGTCCAAGACACCTGGAGGGCCCAAGTTTGCCATGCCTGCTATAGGGAGATGTTCCTGGTATGTAAAGATACAGTTTAGGGAATAGGAATTTCAGCCTGTGCTGGTCCTAGATGGGGTTACCAGGTTTGCCATTTGGATGTACAGTGTTCCCTCACTACTTCGTGGTTCACTTTTCGCGGATTTGCTGTTTTGCGGTTTTTCAATAAACTCTAAAAGACTATTATAAATCATAAAAAATTACAATTTACAGCCTAAGGAAGGGAGGAAGGACAAGCCAAAGGGAGAGAAAAGGAGCCCAAGTGGCAACGGGAGGAGAAGGAGACGATTTATCAACACACAATTGGTTGATAAAGACTTAAAATAGTGTCCAACTACTAAAATAATGTATAAATATTAAAATAAATATAGCATCCCTACTTCATGGATTTGCACTTATTGCAGGTGTTCCTGGTACCTAACCCCAGCGATAAGTGAGGGAACACTGTACTCCTGGGTTCAGTGATAAGAACTATACACACAGTTAACTAGTGAATGAGCTGAGCCCATTCCTTGTGAAGTCAGATCTGGTTACAGTGATACAACATAAGACCTGATTTATATCCTGCTTGAATGACTATAATGCCATCTATGTGGGTCTGCCTTTGGAAAGTTTTCAAAAATTTCAGGAAATCAAAAATATTGCAGACAGTCTGTTGACTGGGGCTGGTTACAGAGTATATATATATAACTCCTTTGATACAATAGTTTCATTACCAGATACAATTTAAAGTGTTCAGTCTGACCTCTCAAACCCTATATGGCTCAGACCCAGGTTGTATGAAGGTCTGTGTCTGCCTTCAAGAGTCCGACAGCAAGGGCAGCATAGTAGTTTTCCCATTGAACTAGGACTCTGCAGACCGGGGTTCAAATCCCTGTTCAGAAATTGAAATCCACTTGGGCAAGTCACTCACTCTATCCATCTCAGGGAAAAGGAAAGGCAAACCTTCTCTGATCAAGTCTTGCACAGAAAACCCTATGATAGGGTCACCTTAGGGTTGTCATGAATCAGGAACAACTTGAAAGCACACAACAACATATGAGGCTGTCTGCATTTTGAGATCCTGTTTTTTTTTCCGCCACACCAATGTCACAAGGTTCATCTGGTATGAACATGTAAAAGGAAATTCTTGGTAAACTCACCCCACAGGAGTGACCATGACCTCTCCTGTATTTAAAAAACATGAATTCTCAGGTTGGATCTACACTGCCCTATATCCCAGGATTTCATCCCAGATTATTTGCTTTGAACTGGATTATATGAGGCTACACAGCCAGATAATCTGGGATGAACACATAATCTGGGATCAGATCCTGAGATATAGGGCAGTGTAGGCTTTTCAAATACTTAGATGAAGCTTTATTGTTCTGTGGTTCCTTCCCTGTCCAAAGTCACTAAATTCAACTGTTATATCCTTCCCAGACACACAATAGAAAATCTAGGGTGAACTCCTTAGACTGAGGCCCCTTCTACATTGCCATATAATCCAGATTGTCAAAGCAGATAATCCACATTATCTGATTTGAACTGGATTATATGAGTCTACACTGCCAGATAATCCAGTTCAAAGCAGATAATCTGGATTTTATATGGCAGTATAGATGAGGCTCTAGTCAAGGATATTCTAATAAACTCAGACTGAATGAAGAAATGGATCTGCTGCAAACATTACAAATCTTTCAGTGAAGGGAAACACCTTACATTGCAGGGAAAAACCTTATTATTTGAAGATGTTTTTAGCTATTTAGTTCTGGTCTTCATTCTGATTCATCTTGTGAAATGCCTTGGGTGCTATATTAAAAGAAGGAAGAAATGTGTGTGCACACACATACACACACATACATATACACACATATATGGTAATCCCATCTGTAGTGCCTAGATCAGTGGTTTCCAACCTGCGGATCCCCAGACATTTTGGCCTTCAACTTCCAGAAATCCCAACAGCTAGTAAACTGGGATTTCTGGAAGTTGGGTCAAAACACCTGGGGACCCACAAGTTGAGAACCACTGGCCTAGATGTTACTACATCTCCTAGTGATTTCCAGTAGAGCCTCAATAACGTCTGGTACAAAATAAACATTCATGCAATGCCATAAGAGAGATGCTATAGAAGCAAACCAGAGTCCTGCAGCACAATTTCCATTATGAGGATAATTACCATTGCCCTTCACCACAGGCCTTCATAACTGAGAAGTCCAGAAGAAGAAAACAGTGCAGGGCTCTTCTTGACACTTTCACAAAGTAGGTTGACTCCCAGATCATAATGGTTCAGAAAACTAGAATCATCCAAGATGTCTCAAAAACAGCAGCCACCCACTTCTCTAGCCCCAAGACTATGATATGGAGATTAATCATTGGTCAAAAATTTAGAAAAGAAATCTCAGAAGCATTTTTTTTGGAGAAGCCTCACAGCTTCCTCTTTGAAGGACAATCCCTTTCCTTCAAATCAACATTGCGGTGGCGCAATGAGTTAAACACTTGTGTCGGCTGAACTGCTGACCTGAAGACCTGAAGGCTTCCCGTCTGTCAGGCTCAGCTTCCCAAGTGGGGATATGAGAGAAGCCTCCCACAGGATGGTAACCTATCCAGGCATCCCCCGGGCAACGTCTTTGTAGACAGATGATTCTTTCACACCAGAAGCGACTTGCAGTATATTCTCCATTCGTTTCTGACACAACAACAACAACAACAAAAAAGCCAGTCCTCAGAAACACCTGGATATTTTCTCCTAGCTAGATAAGATGGCTAGGCATCTTGCAGACAATGGCAGACAAAGCCCCTCCAAATACCAAGTCCACATTCTTGGACTATAATACTATGTATTATAAGTCTGGCTCTATAGTGCATTTTAGGAACATTCTTGAGTCTCTTACTTCAAATGTTAGCAAAAGAATCCTAACAGATTAATGAAAAGTCAACCAAGTTCAAGGGTCATTTTTCTTTCGTAATGATCTTCCCTTTTCTCTTTAGAATTTTCAGCCACTGTTCATCTCTTCTCCTCATCTCACATGTTAGGAAATTATGCCAAGAACAAATATTGTTTTTCTAAAGACCCAGTCTTTCTCCTGTGTTCAACTACAGCTCCCATCACTTTAACCCTATTAGTACAGTGAAACTTGCTTTTGCATGAACATGCATACAATTCTTCTGTAAATGAGAATGCAATAGGGGGTCAAGCACTCTGTAACATGTAGCAGGAATAAATGAATCAGGTAAGTGTGTTGATATGTAAAGTAATGACCGTAAAGTATTACAGACTATATACCTATCAATGACTGTCCACTGATGGGTCTATGGACCATAATAAATGTTGTTGTTGTTGTTGTTGCTGCTGCTGTTGTTGTTAAGTAATGAAAATGGTAGGGACAATAGTAATCTTTTATAGCTCTGTGGTTAAAAAATGCCTTTATGGGACATCATTTTACAATCATAACAACTAGATAAGAGTTTGCAAATATTAGTAAACTAAATGTCACTTCCATTTTTAATTGAAGGAGGTCTGTACACTGTCAGATTTAAGTACAATGTATCTACAGGATATTTTGATAGATTACTATTTTATCATTAAAAGGGAAAAATCCAAAAAATCAAAGATCTATTATCTTGATTTTCATAGATAAAATGCATATGTAGGAACAGTGTTACATGCATGAAAAAAAGTTTAGACAATGTTGTCCCCCATTATCTTGATATGGAAAACTCAAACATAGCACACACTATATCTCTCTGTATAAAACAAGTTTTTGTTATGTATATGGACAATAACATCTTAAAGTGCAAGGTTACACGTGAGATATTTCTACAATCTTATATCATCTGCAGTCATTCATTTGATATACCGTTATTGCGTTGGCAGTTAGGGTACTGCTTTGTTTGCCCAGGAAATGCTAATATTGAAACATGTCTCCTAAGAGATTATGGATAACAGTTTGCCTACCAACAACTTCACAATCCTCAGACAGCAAGACTAGTGGCCATGGTGGCTGGACTTTCTGGGAGTTATAGAGTTTGCAAGTAATATCTCCAAATTCACATCTATTTAGAAACCTACCAGGCTCAAATGAGTTTGCTTGAAGTAGAAATACAGCCTTTAAACCCAAGATATACTAGGACAAGGGAGCTTAAAGGGGAGCCCCATGACTCACAGTGGATTGGTAAAAAAGTGACATACAGATCTTAGCACACCTCAAGATCGGTAGCTGAAAATGGATCCATGGAAATTAAAGCTAGCAAACAGTTGTGAAGCAAAGCTAAAAGAAGCAGTGCAAGTCTATACAAATTGCCTTTGCAAGGACCAGCTTTTCTGGGTGTGACACTTCAAGACAGTTCTACAGCCCTTGGGCATAAAGTGTGTCTGTATGTATTTTTTCTCAGCAATGCAAAGAGTATGTTCCTACTTACCACAGTAGAAAAGTATTTCACTCAGCAGCAGAAATAAGGACAACACAAAGTTGTACTTCTGCATGTTACCTCCTCCGTGACCAGGTAAAACACTGCTTTCATTCTCCCTTGGCTTTTCAGAACATGTACATTTCCTGTTTCCTGCCTTTGTGGTGGATGTGTAAGATGCCTTGAGGAGATGCACTACGTTTGATTGTTTTTAGGAAGTGATGTAATTCAGTTTGAGCCTGTCAAAGGAACAGGGATTGCAAAAGGTTGCTCCCAAAACACTGACTCAGCTGAAAAACACCAAGGAGATCTCTGTGTGAGAAATCATCTTGCAATCCTGTCCTGTTATCAAGACTTGACTCTTTCTCAACCAGATCATAATACCACAAGTAACTTTCCTCTAACCAAAAGAAAAATATACTTTCTTGTCGTGGCACTACAGTTATGCTACACTGACACTGAGATTTCAGAAGTCCTATTCACAAAAGCATGTCTGCCCAGCTACCTGTGTGCATTTGTGTTAGGAAGCTCAGAGCTCCTCACCCATATCAAGTTAAGGGGATGTATTCCCATTAGGTTTCCATCTTCTTTATTGATATAATTAAGTTGTTTTAAATAGTTTCATAAGTTACTGTAGAAGTTCTTGCCCTAAAAGGTATAAAGGTAAAGGTAAAGGTTTTCCCCTGACATTAAGTCTAGTTGTGTCCAACTCTGCAGGTTGGTGCTCATCTCCATTTCTAACCTGAAGAGCCGGCGTTGTCCACAGACACCTCCAAGGTCATATGGCTGGTATGACTGCATGGAGTGCCATTACCTTCTTGTCGGTGTGGTACCTATTGCATGTTTTTGAACTGCTAGGTTGGCAGAAGCTGGGGCTAACAGCGGAAGCTCACCCCACTCTCTGGATTCGAACCACCAACCTTTTGGTGTATTTCAGCAGTTCAGCGGTTTAACCCTCTGTGACACTGGGGCCTAAAAGGTTAAAACAGATTTATTTACATAC